>NC_056728.1:1315810345-1316177845 GCF_019279795.1 Protopterus annectens | reverse complement strand
CAGGTTAGTCCTCTCCCACCTTCTGGAACCTAGAAGAGTGCTTCTTAGATGTTTATAGCAGGTATGCACTTTAACACTATATCAGGGGATAGAAAATACAGTTGTGTACCCTTTCCATAAATGTAGATGTTAGAGTGTATTCACTGTTGCAGTCATCACACTTGGGTAATCTGCCTGCAGGTAGCCCTTAGTCAGCCTGAATACCAGAGTCTTGGGATTTCTGTGTCGGATGCTGTCACCTCTTCCTTGACGTCAGGTCATCAGGCAGCCGATGCCATTACATCAGTTTTTCTTGCCCCAGATGTTAGGAGCCCCAAAAATAGGAAGCTATTACATGGTGTGGAACACCTCCAGTAAAAAGTAAATACCCCTGCCATAAAAGATGGCCATAAAGAGGATAGGTAGAAAGGATAGAGAAAGCCAGGGGGCTGGAGGGAGGGAAACCAGGACTGCAACAGTAAATGCACTCGAACATCTACATTTATGGTAAGTGTACACAAAGCACTATGTTCTTCGTGTTTCACTGTTGCAGTCATCACACTTGGGTTGATTCCCAAAGCTGAGGAAGGGTGGAGGCAGTCAAGAAGTGTTAGGGCTGGCTAGCAGGCCTTGTAAGACTGCTGTAGCAAATCCAGCTCTGGATTTTGAAAAAACTAGGTAAGTGGTAATGCTTGGTGAAGGTGTGTACAGAACTCCAGGTTACAGCTTCCAGGATGTCTCTGGTAGGGGACTCCCCTGAGAAATGCTTTAGAGGTTGAAGTAGCTCTAGTGGAATGAGTTCTGATCCCCTGAGTGGTAGGTTTTCCATGGTGCTTGTAGCACAAATGGATGCAGTATGCTATCCATTTGGAAATGGTTTGCTTCGAAATGGCCTTGCCCTCTGCCCTGTAGCAAAGCTGGCTAGCAGCTGGTCAGATTTTTTGAAAGGCTTAGTCCTGTCAAGGTAGAACCTGAGCTGTCTGTGTACATCCAGAGAGTGCAGGATCCTTTCCCCTTTATTCTGAGGATTAGGGAAAAGGGTTGGCAAATGGATGGATTGGTTTAAAGTCACACTTGATACCACCTTGGGCATAAAGGATGGGCTAGTCCTGAGGGAAACCCTGTCAGCATGGAAAATAATGAAGGGGTCCACCACCATTAGTGCCTGTAACTGACACTCTTCTTGCTGATGTAATAGCTAGACGTAAGGCTGTTTTCCAAGAGAGGAATTTTAACTCTGCTGAAGCAGCCGGTTCAAAAGGGAAAAGCGTGAGCTTTTCCAGTACAAAGTTAAGGTCCCAGGCCGGGGTGGGAGCTCTCCTAGGGAGCCTTAAATTGTTAGCTCCTCTCAGGAACTGTTTGATGAGAGGGTGAGAAAAGACAGGAGGCTCAGTATTATAATGAGCTGAGATAGCAGAGGCATGAATCTTAATGGATGAGAAGGATAGGCATCTGTGGAGCAGCTCTGCTAGGTAATCAAAGATTTGAGGTACGGTGGACACCACTGTGTCCTTTCCTTGAGACTGACTCCAAGAACAATATCTTTTCCACTTTTCAGCATAGGATTTCTTAGTACTAGGCCTTCATGCCTCAAGGATGATGTCCAGCACCTGTTTGCTAAGGGATGCTAGTGGTATATTCAGGGGATAAGCCAGGCTGCAAGGTTTAGGGTTTGCAGCTGTGGATGCAAAATCTATCCCTCCTGCTGAGACAGCAGGGACAATGTCTGATGTAGGTGCCAGAGTGGTACTGCTGTCAGACTGCGTAGGAGTGGATACCAGTGCTGGCGTGGCCAGTCTTGTGCAATGCCCTTGGCCTGTCCTGTTTGATATTGAGTAGTACTTTTGAGAGGAGGGGCAGAGGAGGAAAGGCATAAATTAAGAGGTTTTCCCATGTAAAGGACAGGGCATCCACCTTCCAGGCTCTGCTGTGAGGGTTCCTGGTGCAAATTTTCCTCAGTTGGTGGTTTTGTGGGGAGGCAAAAAGGTCCACCTCCAGTGTTCCCCACCTCTGGATTAGAAGTTTGAATGAGATGGGTTCAAGTTTCCACTCATGAGGGTCCAGTAGATTTCTGCTTAAGTCGTCTGTCAGTGAATTTTGCTTGCCTGGCAGGAATTGAGCTTGTAGGTGCACTTGGTTGCTCAAGACTGCGTTCCACAGGGCCATGGCTAACCTGCAGAGTGGGTAAGAATGAGTTCCTCTCTGCTTGTTTACGTACCACATAACTGCGGTGTTGTCTGTCTAACAGGAGCTGTCCTGGAAGGATAAGGTATTTGAAGGCTGTTAGAGCATTCTGTACAGCTAGCATCTCTTTTTTATTGATATGCAGGGGAATTTGTCCTGGGCTCCATTTGCCTTGAATGCATTTGCCTGAAATGTGAGCCCCCCATACATAGTGTGATGCATCTGTTGTCAGGGTTTGGGCGGCGAGGGGTTGAATGAAAGAAAGCCCCTTGTTGTGGTTGCATGCCTCTACCCACTAAAGGAACTCTGCCCTTAGATGAGGTATGGTAGGAATCACTGTTTCCAGGTCCTGCGAATGTTGACACCAGAGACTTTTTAAGTACCATTAAAGTTTCCTCATATGCAGTCTTGCATATGGAATTAGGAGAATGCATGAGGCCATGAACCCTAGGGCTTCCAGTATTTTTCTTGTAGATAGCTGGGTTTTGGTGGCCATTAGTTTGAAGCAGTTTGTCAAATGGACCTGCTTTTCTGGAGTGGGGTATGCCATCTGGGAAGTTGTGTTCATGCTTGCTCCCAGGAATACAATTTGTTGGCTGAGCACCAGTTGTGATTTCTTTGTTGATGGTGTATCCCAGTGCAGTTAGAGGTCTTTTTACAAATGCCAGGTGCTGAAGTAACAATTTCTGACTGTCTGCCTGAATCAGGCAATCGTCCAAGTATGGGTAAATTTGAATATTTCTCTGCCTGCGGTATGTAATGGCTGGAACCATGCACTTTGTGAATACTCTGGGCACAGTAGGTAAGACAAAGGGAAGTACACAGAACTGATAGTGCATAGAGCCTGCCCTGAAATGTAGATATTTCCTGCAAGACTCCCTTATGGGGATGTGCAGATAAGCTTCTTTTAGGTCTAGGGTGACTAACCAGTCATCATTGGCTAGCATAGGAAGAAGCTGCTGCAGTGTAAGCATTTTGAATTATGGGACCACCAGAAAGGTGTTGAGAATTGATAGATCCAGGATAGGGCGCCAAGAGCTCTCTTTTCTGGGCACCAGGAACAGTCTGGAGTAGAAACCCTGTTCCCGTTGTTCTACTGGAACAGGTTGAATAACCCTGATATGGAGAAGGGAAAGTACTTGCTTTTAAGCCTCTGCCCACTGGTTTGGAGGAAGGTCTGGTAACCCGCTTGGGGTTGGCAGTGAGTGGAAGCAGAATCTGTATCCCTGGGATACAATGTTTAGAACCCATAGGTCCTGAGTAATCATCCAGTTTTTTTCATGAAGGGCGAGTTTTCCTCCTAGGGGTGCAAGTACTTGGGCATGGCTGGGAAGGATAACTGGAAAGTCATTGTGAACTTTTTCCATAAGGGGGTGGCTTACCACTCCCTGTTTTTGAGGTGGGAACACTCTATTGTTCAGATCTCTGCATACCCTGAGACTGCAGTCTTGGTGGTCTGTTTCCCCTGGGTTTGGACTGAGAAGGCCTGGGAGGGACTGGAAAGGGCCAGTTTTTGAAGGCCAATGCCTACTGAATCTAAGTGGCTGCACCTGTAAGAAATCTTCTACAGTTTGCACAGATTTATCTTTTTCTTCCATCTTTTTAAGAACTTCTTCTGCTTTTGTGCCAAACAAATGATCCTGATTTAATGGAGCATCTAGTAACTTTGCTTTGACATGGTCTGGCAAGACTTGTTTATTCAGCCATGCCTGCATGCCTTCTCAGTACAGACCCAGTGACAGCAGCCCTGCAAGATGCTTCTAAGGCATCAAACCCACATTGCAAAGTATGTTTACTAACTTGGTTTACAGAATGCATTAACTCTTGTAAATAATTACTTTCTGCACAATCTGGAAGTAACACCATTTTTTGTTTAATTAGTTCCATAATATGTTGCTGGTACTGCAACATGTGAAACTGACAATTCAAAGCCCTGATGGCAAGAGTTGCAAGGTATATACCTTCTTACCCCATCTGTCTAAAGTTCTAGAATCTCTATCTGAAGGGGTAGGGTTTTTGGCTGTATTAGGCTTAATGCCTTTAGGTCCCAGGGAAATGGTCTCTGGATCCACAGTTGTTGTTGTGTCTTTCAGCTTTTCCCGGTCTGCTAATGATTGGTAGTTGATTTTTACGTGCCGAGTTACCAGCCTTGACTCACAACCTTCAACGAAGGTACGCCCATTCACACATGTCTACACGCAGAAGATGCTCTAGCTGAGAATCAAACCAGACAGCGTCTTACTGTGAGGCGACAACGCTACCGCAGCACCACGAAATTTGTGAGAGTCAGGTACTCTGTAGTACCTGTCAGGTTTTCTAGGAGATGGTGGTAAAGTATCAGGAGTAAGACTGTATTCCATGAAGACATCATCTACAATATCCAGGACAGGGGGTATAGCTAGAGGCCTGTGCTGAGGCAAATCTAAAAATTCCCTTGGTCTCTTTTTGGACTGAGGATAGTCCTGGCATTCCCAGCAGAAATGCTCTCTTAAGGTATGCAAGGTTTCACCAAAAGAAAAATACTCTGGAGGGGAGGCAGAGGGAATGGATTCCTCTGCATCTGAATCCTCATAGGTAGATAAGGGTATGTCCTGGTAATCAGAAGGGTCAGAATCATTGGACTCCTGGTCTGTAGAATCAGAAGGAAATTAAATTCTTTGTCTTTTAGCAGGGGAAGGCTGGCTTCCCCTAATTAGAGTAATAAGGTCTTCAGTCATTCTAAGCATTTGTTTTTGTGGCATGGGAGCTTGAGTATGCGCTTTGGACGTCTGTTTTCTAGGTGTAGTGCGAACTCTGGGCCTGAGAAACTCAGTAGTTTTAGTTAAAAATGAAGTTGTCAGTTTAATACGAATATCGGTGGGTCGGAATAGACCCTCAGAAGCCGGTGCCTGCGCAGCGGCTCTGGACCCATCCAAGGCAGAGACATCCACAGGTTCCATAGTCGAAGAAGCATCTCGCAGCATACCGGACTCCGAATGAGTCACAGTAGAGGCCTGCAAATCTGTAGAAGCGGGTATCAGGGGCTGTGAAGGCACCTCACCGAGTACTGGCGGACTGGCGACTAGCTTAATGGAAGTGTTGTCGGCAGTTTTGCACCTATGCGGTCTGTCTGTCTTTATCCTTATGTTTTTTTCAGAAGATCGGTAGTCGGATGGCTTATCAAAGCCATTTCAGAATATGGAGAATGAGAGCGAAAGAATTTAGTGACAAAATAGCTGACGAAGAATGGTTCGGGCATTAAACAAGGCACAAAACTGACAGCGCACCTCCCCTCATTGTTGCCCCCACTATCCTTGAAAATGTAGTTTCTCATGAAATCTGTTTCATAAATATTTAGCAGTTGGCCCAGAGGATTAAGGAGCTATTAATGAGTTACGTCCTGTGGTCCAGTGGTCCAGGGTTTGATTCCCTCAACTTCCACTACCTAGCTGTATGACTCTGACAAATCAGTTAACCAGACAACTCTCCTGGGTTGAATCTGAAAAAGGTTCATGGAAAATGGTGTTTGACTACAGCAAATAAATAAAATAAAATAAAAAAAAATAAAAATAAATCATACTGGAAAAAATGGAATCCCTGGCAAAGGCTAAAACTAATAATATTCGTAGGAACAGATAACATACCAGGCTACATTCTCATTACTGCCAAGTAACCACTATAAAAGCCTCAACTTAAGCTGTTCATACTCATCCTATCAACAGAATGTGTGCCTGATGCCTGGAGAACAGCCATCTTGACTTCTCTACACAAGGGTGACCCCTCTACAGATCCACGTAATAATAGGCCCATTTGCCTCACTAGACTTATATGCCAAACAACGAAATGTACCATAGCACAACTCATTTATTCAGACATAAGCAACTTAATTGATCTAGACCCCATTCAGTTTCATTTTGTGAAGGGTAGGGCCTGTCTCCTGAACCTAGGAACATCTTTGAAAAGGTTACAGAGGACTGTGGTCACTCTATGTACACTGCTTATCTTAACCTGGCCAAAGCTTTGGACACTATCCTCTATCCTGGTATCTGAAAAGTTAGACAAGCTTAATGCAAACTCCTTCATTGTCAGTTGTATTGAAAACTGGCTATCTAAGAGATCCTGTGTTGTGAACACAGCTTGTACCCTCTCTGAATGTAAAATTGCAATTAATGGATTACCACTGGGATCAGTGCTGGGCCCACTTCTGTTTGGCATTTCTTTTGCAGATATCCGAGCCAGTATCCCAGAAGTGTGGTTGACCACATTTGCTGAAAACTGCAAGCTGGGCAACGTTATACGCTCATCCAATAATATTAAACTATTCTTTCAAGGGCTAATATATGCACATACCTGGTATACTGAAAATGGTCTCAAGCTAAATTCAAAAAAGGTGCAGCACAATAGCATTCAGCAAAAAAGTTGCTCTCCCCTTATATGTTGTAAGTGGTACACCCCTTCAGACAGATACAGTCATAAGAGAGGCCTTGGTAGTCATGTGGTCATCTCTCTCTCTCTCTCTCTCTTTCTCTCTCTTTCTCTCATTTGATCCTCATGTTTCCATCATAATCAAGAAATTATTTTATATGGCACAGTTAATTTTCAAAATTGAATATCCTCAAAATCCAGTCATCTTACCACTGTACTCTGCCCTTATCAAATCCATCACTGAAAACAATGCCTATTTTGGTATGTACAAATCCAAACATATCACTGGAAAGACCCCTGTGATTTTTAACCAAGAAAATTAAAGGCCTTAAATCTTTCAACTATCCCTACAGATTAGCACAACTCTTCCTATACACTGTACCCTACTGGCTGATTTGAGATGATCTGTGTCTCACTTTTCAAAGCATGAAAGACTCAGTCCTATTTGACCTCCTATTTTTCACCAAATAAGTGGCTTTGCAAGCATCCAGACTAGGGACATAATTCTAGACTAGAAAATAACAAAGCCATTCCCAGGCTACGGAATAAGTTATCAGTTCAGGTGAAGCAAAACACTGCTTTGTCTGTCTAAGTCTAGTGTAGATAATTGGCTGGGTAGACACAAATTTACACCAGGCTTATGTACGGCCTGCTTGACTTGGCAGATGAGCACTATTAAACAATCACAAAGGGTGACAAGAACTTTTACGTGCATCTTCTTAGACATGTATATGGCTAAGCATCATATGGACCCTGTGATCACTTTCCTAGTATTTCTCCTGTGTTCCTGTATTGCACATCCCTGGTATACCATGTATGAACATAGTAGTGCAGTCCATGAATGAAGTCTGCTGGCAGCTCATTTACCTGTCTGTATAATTTTGTCATGTCAGCATCACATATATAGATGGCCGAAATACTACATATGCATGGAAAGACCTGGTGGAACCAAGGCAACCAGATGATCTTGCAGCAGTGGGACCAGACAACAGAAGTCCTCAGAGATGTATATTCCCCTGTTCCCCTCACGTACGTATCAGTAAAGGAGCAATAAAGGCAATATACCTTGAAAGAACAAGGAGCAGTGTAGCAGCTGGGGTAACAGATGACTGTTGTGTGCAGTCACATTATGGTGTACAGCTGTCCCCCAGTGCTATGCCACTTTATTTTTTATGAGTCAACCACAAGGAATAGAAAAACACAGCAGAATGTTTAATATCATTCTGATATATGCTACTATACTGTTTGCCACAACAAGACACATATATTACAATTTATTGAGCTATGCCATTCCCAGTGAGATGGGACTTTTGTGAGTCACAGAAAAATTCAACCCTCTGGCTATTGCATAACATGAAAAGTGGGCTTTATTGAATCTTTCCGTGGAAAACCACAAGCCAACTGTTGATGCTACAAGGACTAATGCTGGGCAGAGGACATGGAAAGAAATTTAAATCACATTAAAGTTATGTTCTAAAGGGATCCTGAACTCTCAATGGGCCTTACAAAAAAGATTTGTCATTGTTACGCAGTAGGGATGTAGGGTGAGTCAGGATATTTCCAGGCAGTAAAAGTAACATCCCAAAGCAATAAGAGGAATGAATAATCCAGGCCTCTATGCATTCATGTCTCAAATTCCTAAATGTTTTCGCAAAAGAACAAAAGATGTTCAGTCCAGTTAACTACATATTTCAAATGTGCAAAGACTTCCACAAACCAGGGGTCCTCTTAAGGGGTGAGGTGAAGCAGGCATCATTCTTACTGTTTATTACAACTGGTACCACTTTAGACTGACTAATTGACTACAGGGTGAATCTGGAAATGGTGGGCAGATATCCTCAGTAGAAACTCTACTGCTTCAACTGCATTCAAGGGATAGTGAGACGATAAGTAGCAGCAGTACAGTGAGAACCTGAAACTGAAGAATAAGTGTCCACAGCAGTGGAGGGCAATGTCAGGGGACTTCTAGATGCCTGTTCATGGGCAATCTATTCCAAAGTGCTTTCTCTGACTTCCTTGACAGTGTTCGGCCATGCTGAGAACAGGGAACCAAAGTACAACTGTTGTAAAATGGGGAAATGAGTGAGAGGCACCTCCTCTGCAAACACCTGATGTACCCTAAAATAAGACACAAAGGAATTATGTGAGAACACAAATGACAGACAATAATGCCTGGCAGTGAAAACTGTGATGCCACTAAACCATTATACATGTCCACATATAATGCCACTGAAGAACTTGAGAGAAATAAACACTATACAGCTGAAAATAATGCCACCTCAACACTGGTTCTTGCTGCTCTTGGAGAACAGATCAATTATGATGTTTTCAGAGTCATCTAACTGAAAAGCCAGTGATCCAGATTGACATCTTACCTGATAAGATGATGGTCAATGAGTAGGTTGAGATCCCTGAAGAACCAGTGGACTTAGAGGGGGAATCAAATCTGGTGCTAGGCTAAGACTCCCAGGTGCTACCATTTCATCTCAACACTCTGAAATCTCGTAATGAACTTCACATTATTCAATCTTTCAACTGCATGAATGCAACTCTCTGTAACTAAATTCAAAGGTAATAAAGACTCAGTTTCTGCCAGGTAGTAGGCCCCAAGCTTTACTTACTGATGAGATCAGATGGCCTTTTGTAGGACTGGCACAAGTAGCGGTAGTCAGTACTACTGCACGCAGCCAGAGAATAGTGATAACTGTAGATATGACCCTGACTGGGATGAGACGACTACAGGGGCACTTTGTTGTTGTTTTCACATTATTTTTCATTTTCATCTTCTTATGCTTTAGCTGGCAGATAAGGGTATTTGTCTGTGAACAATGGAAGGAGACCCAGAAAATTCAAGTAATATGAAATAGCTAGAGAACAAAATGCTGGCCCTGTCCTTTATAAGAAGGTGTACGTCTGGAAGTAGAGTCCCTTAGCAGTGGGTGCAGGAAAAAAAAACATTTGAAAACAGACTGCAAGACCTACAGGGCATAGAGTTAGACCCTTATGTGTACTTGCTGGTTGAGGAACTCTCTCAAAGCAGTACATATTCTGTACAAATACAAAAAGATAATACAAACATGACAATTCAATCTCTTTTTTCTTTGAGGAATCATTACATTTACATTCTGCCCTTCTCTGAGAACTGTAATTTCTTTTTCCTGGTACAGTCCAAGAAAGTTCTGCAGCAGGAAGTGGATGTGGTGCTTTGGATCACCTCCTCTCCCTCTGCGGAAAAGAACTGTGTCTTCTCCAGTACAGTAATCCACACAGCAGGCTATATTTTAAGAGCTTAGCGTTTTTTTCTCAGTAGGCACCCTACTAATGACAAAGTCTGCTAACGCTATTACTGGAAGACATTACAATAGTTGAGGAGCAGTAATTTTAGGCAGAGAAACAAAGTTCAGAAAGCTGTGAGCAGGTCTGCAAGGCCAGTCTGAGTTGTACTGACTGGCATTAACTTGTTTAATTTGCACGCTATGGAAAAATAGGTTGGCCGAGATGACACTAAGCAGTGACGGCAGTCTTGAAGAGAATTAAGTCTGGTAGACAGCACACAGGATTAAGGTTATTAACAAGCTGCTTCCTATAATCCAGCATTAGATTTCCATAGCAGCAAGTCACTTAATGAGACAGATTCCCTTGAAAAGGGACTTTGTGACCAGTTTAAGAAAGGAAAAAGATGAAAGACTGCTTAGGTACTTATTCTGCCTAATGTGGAAAGACAGCAGCTAAGATCAAGTACTTGCAGCATATGTAGGGACACTGACTCCAGGTAGACACAGGTGTTTACCATATGGAGCGAGTGAGGACCACATCTACTTCATGTACATCTGCATCCTTTGTCTGAACAGGGTATAAGATTGAGGGAAGGATTCCAGAGACAAGTGATAAATATGACCAGCTGCAGAGGACAGTCAATATTTATTAATCTTAGAAAATTTGAAATGTCCAAGCTTGAGGTCTGCTACAATAAAATAGCTCTTTTTGCTGCCGGTCTCCAATATACTACTCATCACTGTGAGCCCTGAAACAGCTGCACTGGCTTGAGCTACCTAACTTTATTTCACTTAAACAACTCAGAATTGCTCATAACATCTTACACCATCCCAGTGACTGTCCAGCTCTAAGGAAACTAGTACAATCTTATAATACTGCCCGCACCCTCTGCTCTTCCAATAAACTACTTCTAAAAGTCATGAAATCCAACAACTCTACTGGAGACTCCATGTTCGCTAACTATACTGCTATGGAACGGTATTACCCATGCTTACTACTGCTTATTGATGCTTAAACCTGCTTACTAGTGCTTTATTCATTATGATACAGACACTTCACATGTGCATTTACTGCAGTTATTTAGTGAGTTATGCAACATAAATATTAGTCATAACGTGCTTTGCCATGGAAAATGGAATGTGCTGCAGTGGGACTCGAACCAGGAATGCCTGCTCGTAAGGTGAATGCTCTGCCCAATACACTATTACACTATTATACTACACTATTACTATGCTGCTTGATTTACATATATCTTCCTTGTTATCCTCTTCAGACATTTAAGCTGCATTAACCATAGATAAGTGATGGGCACTCACGTGCACCTACGGTTAGCGTTCATCGGAATTTAAAAAAAAAATACATGGGTTTGTTCATTTTATTTCTGTATACTTTTGCTGTTGTACACGAGGGGGACTGTTGGTAGGGATATGTGGACACCCATGCGCCGTCTCGCTCATTTCTTACCCCTTCCTGCTGTTCTTCACTGCGGGTGTGTGTATATTCTGAGAGCTTGCTCTCAGACACGCCCCCTGCACTCTTACACAGTCTGTGTA
Organism: Protopterus annectens; assembly: GCF_019279795.1. Taxonomy (NCBI): domain Eukaryota; kingdom Metazoa; phylum Chordata; order Ceratodontiformes; family Protopteridae; genus Protopterus; species Protopterus annectens. The sequence goes on along the minus strand of NC_056728.1, from coordinate 1,316,166,449 downwards.
AGATTAGGAGCTCAGGCAGCATGCCTCATTGCTATGCATGGTACGCTGCCGTCCTGCTCCTAAACGGCTGCCTCCATGCAGGACTAAGCTAGTCCTGCATGGAGGTATAGTAAATCCGGGGGAGGTTGTACATTTTTTAAAAGTGCACACAGATGGGACCAAGTGGAAAAAAGCAGCTAAACCGATTGAACTTCAAACACGATTGTGTCTGGTGCAAGGCAAAATGTACACAGGAGCATCTGGACTAGATAAATTTCAGGACTTTAAACAGCAGCTAGATTCCTTAATATCATATACAGTAGAGTGGGCACTTCAGTATCTAAAACTCAAGTTTTGATATGTCATCCTCATATATTAAATGTCTAGAATTAAGACTGCCAAGAAAAACAAACTGAAAGGCATCTTAAATAGATTAAGGACCTACGAAAAGGCAATGTAGCCCTTTCATATATTGAAATTATAACACCCTTTGTTGACTATTATACCTAACTGTATTCAAACATTTCTGATAACTGCCCATTGTTGGTGACAATTAGAGACTATATTCTTCTGTCTCTCTTAACCAGCTGATTTGGTAGACCAGGCTCAACTGATTTAGCCAATGAATTCACAAGAAATTCTAAAGGCTCTTTTTAATTCAAAAGTAGGTAAAACACCGGGCCCTGGCAATTTACCAGTGGAAGTATACACATGGGGGAAACAAGAGATTTTTGCAACACAATATTAAAAGGTTCCTCTCCCCCTCCCTCGTGTAAAGAGGCTGTTATTTCAGTAACCCCAAGGCTGGGTAATGATCCCTCACTTCCACTGTCATATAGACCGATATCTAACTTAAACCATGACTACAAACTGTTTGACTACATTATTGAATCAGCTGGCCAGTTTATTGTCCAAGTCAGTCATCTTGACCTGACAGGTTTTGTGCCTGGATGAACTACCTTTGATATTCTTATTAGAACAATATTGCTAAATGAGAAAACCCACAACTCTTCCAAACAACTCCTTTTAGTTACTTTTGATGCAGAGAAACAGATCAGTCAGGAATATTGGGATTATCTGTAAGAGCTATTGACCATTTGGGGCTTTCCATCAGCTTGGATTAAAATGTTACATCTAGATTGAGTTTGAATAAAAGTTTATCATATTCCATCCCAATTAAATATGGCACAAGGTAAGGATGTCCCCTTTCCCCTTTGCTGCTCTCCCTTTATTTGGACCCCTATTTGAAAACATCAAGAGATCTCCCATAAGGGTCATAAAATCATTCTTTATGCTAATGATCTTTTGATGTACTCAACAAATCCCGAGGAATGTCTTATGATTTTATTTCAAATGTTAAAAAATTTGGTTCGATAGCCATCTATAAAATAAACAAATGAGAAGACAAAAGTGAATTTAGAATTAATCATGCTCCCTCATCAAATCTTATGCCAGTCTGCCCCTTTTAGTCAAATAATAATTTAATTTCTTACCTAGGAGTAAAATTTGGTCCTACTGTTCAAGAATATCTTGTCAGTACATACAACATGATATTAAAATATATAAGAATGTACTATGACATTTGGTGGTCTCTGTTTTGACTTGATACAAAAAGTCACTGTTATAACTTAATATGTTTTACCATTAATACTTTACGCTCCCCTTGTTACTACCTGACCACTTTTGGAAGGCTGTTAAAACTAAGTTACAACACTTTTTGGGGGTGGGATGAAAACTCAAGAATAAGCTGGGATCATCTTACATTACCTTCAGACAGAGGGGGGCTGGGTCTACCTGACTTACAGCAGTATACCCAGATGGCCCGAATACAAATGTTTGGGGAGGTGATACATCCTAAAAAGAGGCCGTATGGTATAATATTTTTGCCTAATCCCTACCGACAAAAGCAAATACTTCTCTTTAAAAATGATACACAGTTTAAACTCTATTCCTTAGAAACTGTATCTTTGGTGAAGAATGCCTGGGAAGGATTTAAGATTACAAATAACATTTAACTAGATATACGACTGTTTGATTAGTTTTAGTGGTAATTGGGGAATTTGGGCATACACTGGGAAAAAGATGCTACAAAAGTAAGTTCTCTGGTGTGTTATATTGGGAACAATTATTGGTTGCTCAACAGTTACAGCTGTGGGATTCCTTTCAGATACAATACCATCTTAATGAGCAAGATAAAGATCTATACTTAAGACATAAACTATGCATGTTTATGTTATTTAGTACAGTAGATTCTGATATGTCCAGATGGATAGTTTGGCTATTAAACAGTGGAAGTGATACCCCCTTGAGAAGAGAGCTACAAGTTAGATGTATAAGATATTTATTACTCCCTGTAAAGGCATAGTAGTTAACTATAAATGAATCTGGGAACATCTACAAATAGAAATAGAAAAAAAGCAGTGCGGTAATATATATCTAATACTGAGATATGCAACCAGGACACAGAAATTTAGAATCTTGTGAAATTCATAGAAATGTTTCAAGCTGTTTGTGATGCCCTGTGGCCTGAACAGATGCATCTTAATAATGTGCTTTATTTTCTTGGAAGTACATCCCTCTTACTTTGGTTCTTCTTAATACAGGTTATTCAATTTACTTATGATAGTTGCCAAAAATATATCACTAAAAATGGAAATCTACCATTCCACCTATATTTTCGGCTTAGTTTTGATTATGAGCTCTCTTTCTACTTTGTAATTGGCAACTTCAACCCATAGAATTAAGTTGTGGACTCTGGGTCAAAATTACTGCTGAAAAATGAAGGATTTTAAACAGAAATTTATGAAATTTACTTTGGGCCTGGCATTACAGTTGATAAAATTTTGCTCGAATTGCATATTTTATATAACCTTTGTTCCTTTACTGTTGCTCTAGTCTTAATATTCTTCATTGAAAAATGTTATGTTTTTAATACAAAGTGTATACATTCTGAGAAGAACAACCATTTCCTCTGCATTATTAAGTTTCCAAAAAAGATTTTGAAGTGCCATTTCTAAAACTCTAACAGCTAAAGGTATATTCATTTCTAGTGCCCTTCAAAACATGAAGCATCCTGTCATATAAAAAAAAAAATCATACCTTGAACAAATCGGATGTCTCTTCTCACATGTAAGCTGTTATCTGTAACATGGGATGTGTTTTCCTGCTGACCTGAAATTTGCTCAGTACCATTAGAGCGATTTGCCAGACAGTCCTTTACACTGTGGAAAGAAAATGTATCTTTCAGGCAAGTCATAAGGGAAATAAAATGAACTGCAGTCAGATACCACATTTATCTATAAAGCAATTCTAAACAGCTAATAATAACTAAACACATTCAAGATTAGCAGGAGGGTGAATATATTTCTGCAAGTTCTGAAACAAGTTTACAAGTGGCTTTATGGAAATTCGGAGCAGGTCATCATTTAAAGAATGCATTTTTACATCATAACTAGAACATATACTTGACTTGTAGGACAGTGCTGCTTTTTCTGTGGCTGTCTGCTGTTCAGGGAACAGTGCTACAAGAAAGGAATGCAACAAACAGCAATATGTGAACAAACTAGGTTTGTGTGACTGTATGCCTAAGAAGTGGCTGACACCTAAATGAGAAACAGTAAAAAGGCAACATGCTGTCACTGTGCTTGTGTTATAAGAGAGCGCTTCCCACTTAGCATTTATGTAAATTAAATACAAAAATGCATTTAAAATAAAATGCATCTAGATTGTATATACAAATATATTCTAAACTGGTATGACATATGTCAGATTATAACAACTAGCTAATGAAGGCAAAAGATTTTCTTCTGCCTTGAAACTGTGAAAATGTATGACTCGGAAAGGAAAAACAATCACTGAGATTCAAATAAATGCTTTCTGCACACTAGTTGCCCACTGCAGGTTAGTCAAGTAGTGTGATGGTGAGTTGGTTTTACATATAACTGTGTAAGCCTGAAAACACCCTCAGAAGCCGATGCCTGCTCAGCGGCTCTGGACCCATCTGAGGGAATAGTTTCTGAGTGTTCAATACCTTGAGTTTCCAGTGGCCTAATCAGCTCCACGTGGGAGTCGGAAGCGGCCTGTGGCTCTGAGGTAGTGGGCGTCAGGGGCTGCGAAAGCTCCTCACTGAGAACTGGCAAATGGGCAACAGGCCTAGCGGAAGCCTCGTCGTTGGTTTTGGACCTCGGGTGCCTGTCCTTTTCTTTGCGCTTTTTATAAACTCCGGTAGTCGGTTGCTCCGATGGCATTATATAGTTAAATCTTCTGCCAAAATAATGAAATGCAAAATCGTATCGACGCTTAATAGTGCGTTGGTTAAATCTAGCACAAAACTGACAACTAGCAACGTCGTGGTCAGGGCCTAGGCAAGGAATACAGTAAGAATGAAAATCCTTATGAGGTATTTGCTTCCCACAAGAAATACAATTATTAACTTTTTCTGACATCGGTCTGGAGCAAGAAAAGTTTCCCCAATGGGGTACTTAGCTTTAATGAAGACTTCGGATCTGAAATTCGAATTTGAAAATCTCAGGAGTCGGCCGACCGGCACTTGCGAACTGCTTTTCCTTCGGGCACCATGCGGCAAGAAAGACTGAAGAAAATGGCGTTGGCTGCATCTTTTATACCCCTGGCGCACTGACGTCAGGGAAGAGGCGACAGCAACCGACGCCGGACCTAGACTTTGGAACTCAGGCCGACTGCAGGTAGCCTGCCAGCAGGATAACCCAATTGTAATGACTGCAACAGTGAAACACTATGAATATCCTTTACAGCTAAGGCTTCTGCATTGTCCTAAGCCTTTCTAAATCCCAGAGAATATAAGAAATGTGGGAAGCAACAGCAGTTTGTGTATCTGTTTCCTCAAACACAATGTATTAACAATATGTGCTTGTAGCAGGTAGTTGAGGGAATCCATTTCATACTGCCTATCATTGACGTCATTAATAAGGGGGGTACCCCCTTAAACTCCCTGCTCCGGTTAAGCTTTAAAAGGTGGAAGGGAGAGTTAAGGGGGGAACACTGATGACAAGCGTGTTAATGTTAGAATACTACTTTTCTTTCTAAATTAGGTAAATAAATTTTTCCAGAAGCAGACAATACATTCTTTGGATTCAGCTTCTGCTGATGCTGCTGTGATATCTAAAGTTCTTTTTAGCCTACAACCTTTTGGAGAAGATGTTTTATTACAGACCAATCTTGAAATAAGTTTTGGGTATAATCTGGTTATGTTCATGCCTTTTTCAGCATTACACTTTATTGTTTCCAAGATCGGCGGTGGTGGTGCTGCAGTAGCGTTGTCGCCTCACAGCAAGACGTTGTCCCGTTCGATTCTCAGCTAGAGCGTCTTCTGTGGAGACATGCGTGAATGGGCATACCTTCATTGAAGGTTGTGTGTTAGGGCCGGCAACTCAGCATGTAAAAATCAACTGCCAATCATTAGCGGACCGGAGTTCCGCTGTGGCGACCCCTAACTGGGAAAAGCCGAAAGACACAACAACACTTCATTGGTTCCAAACACAGAACCTAGACCACAGAATGGCAACCTTTATCAGTAACAGAGCAAATGCAGCAGTTTTGGTTTGGTCAGCCAGAGATGAACTGGAAATTATACAACAGGAAGATCTAGAAAACATAGGTGAGTTTCAAGTGGCTCTATGAAATGTATATAGCCGAGTTATGTCCAGCTGCTACAAGTCAGTATCGTCCACCACTCCCTAATGCATGTGCTTACATGAATTTTACTTAAAATAAAACAAATAAAAACACACTGCTGCTTATTAAAACAAGGAAAGGATCACACAACTGTTTCAAGGAACTTTAACAATTAAAATCTGTCATTAAAAACACTAATAGTTACCTTCAGATTTACTCTGAGAAAGTCAAGTCAAGGCACTGCAGAGATTTAATAATTGGAAGAGGGCACAAAGGAAAAAATGCAAAATTCTTCACACTGTTAAGGCACAAGCAGCAGTGACAGAAAAAAATAATAGGGTCTAAAGTGTCAGAATGTTCCACCCACGTCCATCTGAACGGACTATAAAACTATATTAATTAGACTGCATGGACTGAGGGCATTATCATTGCATAAAACATTATGATATTTAAAAAAAACACAAAAGGCCAGGCACCAGAAACCTCTGCAGCTGTAAAAAACGAAGAACAGGATACACACAAAGCTGCTGAGAGTAGGCTCCAGAATCCACAATGAACTTGAAAAATACCAGGAAACGAATCTATGCAGAACTGCTTTATTACAACACACTAGCGCTTTCACAAAATGCTTCTTCAGGTGTAAAACTGATACAAAAAACCACACCTTAAATAGCCAGGTTGAATAATCACATGATGCACTCTAACTTTTAAAAGGGAGACCTTAAAATCAGTTTAAAACATACATATGCACTACATATACACTATTAATAAAACATACACCCTGCATAAAGAACAGATATATAACAATATATATATAAGCACATTCTAATGAGCATATAAGCATATTTAATAAACAATCTACGATTATTATAAAATAGAAAAATAAAAAATATAAAAAACAAATAAATAAATAAAAGACAGGAATTACCTATGTAGAGCTCTTTTACCAAGAACAGGCTTCAAAGGCACCTATTCATTTAAACCATGACCATAATTGGCTCTAAGCATGACTATCCACCTAGCCTCTACTTCCTCAGTTCTAGCTATAATATCACCCACTCTAACACTCTCATATGTCCTAGAGACAACCATAAACATAAACTTATGTTGTACACCCATATTTTGTACATGCTTAGCTAAAGCATTAGTATTACTCCCTTTACCTATATGGTAATAATGCTCTCTTATTCTATCCTTTAGAGAACGATCTGTCTTGCCAACATAGAAACATCTACAGGCAACACAGTTAGCTAAATAAATCACGTGCATAGTTTCACAATCAGCCTGAACCCTGATGTCATACACTCTGCCTGTGTCAGGATGTGCAAAGAAAGGCTCTTTATTAATGTACTTGCACTGCGAGCATTTACCACATGATCTAGTACCAGGTACTGTCGGGGCATACTTTACTTCCATAACATTACATAACCTTCTTAAATTCTTCTTATTCTTAAAAGTGAACTGAGGTCTGGGGCCTATAATTTCACTTAATTGCGGATCAGTTAACAGAATATCCCAATGTTGGCTAATAATTTCAGTATACCTCATAACATCTCTTGAGTAAGGAATACAAACCTTAATATTATTTGCTCTATTGGTATTGCCACCAGCTGACCTTTTTGAAAAATACGGTTTGGCCCTGCTCTCTCTCAATTTAGAGACTTGAGTAGCATTATACTCTACCATCCCATAATCATAACCTCTCTCTGTAAGCTCATAAATGGTCTTATGTTTCTGCTCTTCAAATTTGTTATTCTTTGCACTCAATCTAGAAGCCCTATAGAATTGATTCTAGACTACATTTCTAAAGACATAGTCTGGATGCATGCTATCCCTAGATAGCAAACTATTAACGTGACATTCCTTTCTATATAGTCTAGTTGACATCACATTAGAACTGTCCTTTTCCACTATCACGTCCAGAAAATTTATACTAGCATCTGAATAGTTCAAAGTGAACCTCAAAAGGACTACCCAAGTGTAAGGACTGCAGCAATGTGAGATGAAGAACATCTCATTAGTTCTAAAACAGAGCCTCTCCACAAAATAAAAAGGTCATCTACAAACCTTCTATAAAAAATAATTAAATCTTTAAAAGGCCCTTCTTCTAGTTTATTAATAATTATAATAATCGTAGATTGTTTATTAAATATGCTTATATGCTCATTAGAATGTGCTTATATATATATTGTTATATATCTGTTCTTTATGCAGGGTGTATGTTTTATTAATAGTGTATATGTAGTGTATATGTATGTTTTAAACTGATTTTAAGGTCTCCCTTTTAAAAGTTAATTAGAGTGCATCATGTGATTATTCAACCTGGCTATTTAAGGTGTGGTTTTTTGTATCAGTTTTACACCTGAAGAAGCATTTTGTGAAAGCGCTAGTGTGTTGTAATAAAGCAGTTCTGCATAGATTCGTTTCCTGGTATTTTTCAAGTTCATTGTGGATTCTGGAGCCTACTCTCAGCAGCTTTGTGTGTATCCTATTATGATATTTAAGGCTATAATTAAAAATCACACTCACTGCCCATTAGTTTAGTCTGCAAGTGAATTCTGGAGAATAGGCCCCAACAGAGAGAGAGAGAGTGTGTGTGTGTGTGTGTGTGTGTGTGTGTGTGTGTGTGTGTGTGTGTGTGTGTGTGTGTGTGCATTTAATGCACTTACTTGATATCTATACTTCAATGAATTCACTAAACAATTTGAGCCTTGATCTTACCAGCCATGACAACAGACCAGTATCAATCCATCCATCCATCTATACACAACACACACACACACACACACACACACACACACACACACACACACACACACACACACACTAATACCTAGTGAACGCTCACATAAGTGAACACAAAAAGATGAAGGGAAAAAAGAAACTCAGGAAAGAAAATGTAGAAAAGCATAAAACATTGTTTAACAAGGAGTGAGCCTGCCCCACCCCCTCTTTGCTAATTAGATATACTGACTAAGATTGCACAGCTGCAGGGAAAGAGGAAATTCCCAGTCCCCCTCACAACCAACCGACTTTAAGATAATTTAGTCTCTTAAGCTGGCAAGTGAACATTTGCTATTTTGAACATTTGACCAAATCAACTGCAACCACAGACTCACAAACCAGTGCACATAATTAACTCATATAAAACAGAGTCTACCATCAACAAAAAAACAAGCAGATCTTTTGCTCTTCAATGGGGGTTCTTTAGTGCATAACAAAGGGCTCAACGACAAGTATTTATGGAAAAGTGGAAACACCATGGCTTAACAATATACTTTATTAAAAAATAAATTCATTACTAATAAATATAAAGAACGTTTCATAAAAATAGCTAAATACATGAGTGCCATCTAATGGATAAATCATGAACTGCACTCCTTTAAAAAATTTTAATTCACAACTATTTGACATATATTTTCTATACTTTCAACCGCATTATCAAATATAAATAAACAATGCACATAATAAGTAATGAGTCTATAATATCTCATTTAATTCAGGTAAAAATACTGTATCTAAGCCAATTACTCATTTTTTCTTTTTCATACAGCAACTGCTGTTTAGCATATGCTGTATATTGGGACTGAATGAAATGTGCAAGTGTACTTGTGTGCGTGCTCGTGCGTGTGTGTGTGTGTGCATGTGTGTGCGCACGCGTGTGTGTATGCATTTAATGTGCTTTTCCGTTAACCATCTGCACTTGATTGCCGTACCAATGGGCACAACAATTTGAGCCTTGATCCAACTAGCCACAACTACCTGCAGTACATTGTTTTTTCTTTACAGTACATTCAGCTGTTATGACAGATTTTAAAAAGATAGCTATCAGATTCAAATGTTATTGCATACAATGTTATAATACACAACAGTATTAATTATGGGTTCAACTTGCTCTTGCAGTCACAAGACGCTAGACTGTGGCTTCAGTATGCCAGCTTCAGTTAGCAAGCTCCTAATTGTAAGCCTGTGACAGCAAAGTGGAATTCCAAATACTGGAAATTTAATATCCGGTTCTCCTACTTTGGAGAGGGAGCAGGATATTCTGCCAAAGAAATATCATCTTGTGGCGATCAGAGAATAACCTTGAGCATGCCTACCATCCAGTGGTGGCTTGGGGTAAAAATCAAGAGTAATAATGTTGGTATATCATACAGCCATGTAAGCAGCAAACCACAGTATGGCAAATCAGAGACCCCCCAACTGTTGCTGCTAAGAGATAACTCAGACAGGAATAAATAGGGTCACATATGTGAAGAGAAAAAATGTCAACATGAAATCAGGGTTAAAGGAAAAAGAATATTATTTATTCTTGTCTCCTATACCTCTTTTCCTCCATCCGCAGCTCATCTTTGGCTTTGGTATCACATTCTTGATTCCACGATTGCTCCCACTTCCTCCAGTCTTCCTTCATTCTCTCCTCCTTTCTATGGCAATTTTCTGTTTCCACCACCTGCCGAGACTGAAGTGACAAACAGTTCCCATCATTGTTTTAAGAATGGGCAAACTATCCCTGGGATCAGTGAGTGCTTTCTGTTTACTACAGTAAATATATACTACCTGTGGTGGTCACAGTACTCTGTTAACTGACTTTTTATGAGTTTGTGATTAAATACTCCATATTTGACTCTTTATCACACTCTTTCTGTTACAATTCTCTGACCTGCCTCATAGGATAAGAAAATTTTACAAATAAGTCTATTCTAGCCCAACAGTATTTGAACATATTATCACAATAAAGCAGTCAGGAAATTCTACCATGCATGATCTAACATCTTTGTATTACAGACTTACTCATTAACAGGGCAAGGCCAATGCATTAAATGGTGTCAAATTCATAACTTCCAGTTTGCATATCTGTTCAGGTGAAGTAAGGCTGATTTAATCTTTCACTGCCCAGTTAGAGGTCTGGACAGTTAATACAACTGATGATTCACAAACTGCAACAGCAACACATGCCATCAACTATAAGCCATCAGTTAAACTTTTATATGTATGAAAGGTTGTTAGACGTCGAAATAAGACTGGAACAGGATTATTATGTACCTCAGAAATGCTTGTTTTCAGCTCTCCACAGCTGTCCTTGAGTTGCACTCAAGGGCCTCTCCTCATTCGCCACATCTGCCAGGCCTGACCAGCATCCCCAGAACTATCTGACTCAGGGTGAGGACATCAAAGCATCCCAGGGCAGCATCACACACTTGCTGAGGAGTACTTTTTGTTTACCCCTAATTTCACTCCCTCTGCATGCACCCATCATGTCCTAGGGAAAGACACACAATGGGCTTGCTGGCTCATTGTTCCATCTCCATGAGGACTCGACAACAGCCCTGCTCCCCCAGGGTAATGGTCTCTGCATGCATTTCCCACCTCCAGCAGGGATCAACCATGTGGAGTATCAAAGTGCCCATACCTCCCTCAGGACAGGCATGCCCATTTTCCCTGTCTGCACCATCAATTACCGAAGATGCTAACCGAACTTGGGTCTTCCAGGTCATAGTCAGTACTTTATCCAGTTACACCACTGGCACAGGCTAGAAAGGCTTTTCAATGAACTGAGGAAATCCCACTAACAGCAATTCTTACATAAGCCCTTGGTGCACAGAGTGAAACTGAACACCTAAAAGAAGGTATCTGCTTTACATATGTTTCTACATATGTTTTTGAACTGCGATGTTTCAAGACCAATAAAGAATATTATCAAAAAAAAATCTCAGTGTCACTAAAATCTCCATCATGCAGTGCACTGCTCTGAAGAAAAATATACTACTTTTGAAACTAAAAAGAGCAAGAAGGGAAAAAAAATGAACAAAAGAACCCCAGATGTTGGGCAGCTGTCTGACATAAAAATATCTAACGTAATACTGGATGTATTTGTGAGTCCAGGCTTGATTTATTAAGCCACACCATGACCAATGAACAAAACATGACAGATATTATTAAAAACTGACTGACAAAAGCTATCAGTGGGCAAAAATCAGCAACAAAGATGTTGCCATTCTGGAGTTGTGAAAAGGCATCACATTTGCGTCATGGTGTTGCTGGTAAGGAAACTGTCCAAAGTCTGCAAGCTCATTCACTGATTGCTGTTCTGGAACACTTAGTACATTTTCATCAGAAAAATGGAGAAATTACAAATCACTATAATTACTGAAGCTTGTTCTAGAATCTATTCTCATTACTATTAATAAATAATGCCAGTAAGCACTAGGGGAAAACAGTACTGCAGTACGCCAGTGATACAGCATTCTTGTATCTGAGCTTATCATGAATCAGACTACAGCTCCAGTTGGACACCTTTATGGTACGGCAGTGGATATGAGCAACAAAACCAGTTCTCAGCTCTAAAGTGAAGCAGTATGACCCGAAATAACTGCAGGCAGATATGCCAGGTCTTCATGACAACAGTGTGCTGTCCAGACCCTGTGTTCTGACAGTACTCTAGATAACAAACCCAGGTTTAAATTGGATCATAAATATGTGTTCCCATCACATGCTAACTAACTAGTTTTGTGAATGTGCTCAAGAAGCTGAAGCTACTTTAGTAGATTCTCTGCACACCCTTCTCCACTGGTTATGCACACTGAGGCAGACAGCGATTTGTTGCCTGTATGACAATCCTCTCCTGACTACAGAACTGCGAAATGGCAGAGCAGAGCTGCGCTCGAGGGAATATGTTATGGACCAGCATGCTCAGAGTGGACTTATCCAGATACACCCACCCCAACGGTACTCTCCGGAACATTGTAGAATGACCTATGTATGATGTAACTTGCAGCGTGACTTACTACTGGGATTACAGCTATAAATTTCTGACTTGTACATCAAGCTTCATGCTACTACTAACCACTAAGGCCTACTGTATCCACCATATATAAGTAACTAAACTTCTAACACTGAGGCCTACTGTATCCACCATATATAAGTAACTAAACTTCTAACACTGAGGCCTACTGTATCCACCATATGCAAGTAATTAAACTTCTCTCTCAAAGGTATAATGTATTTACCATAAATAAGTAATTAAACTTCTAACACTAAAGCCTACTGTATACAACCTATAGGTTCATAGGTTCATAATTAAACTTCTAACACTAAGGTTTAATGTATACCCCATATATATGTAATTCATTTCTAACACTAAGGCCTACTGTATACAACATATTTATGTAACAAAACTTTTAACACTAAGGCCTACCGTATATAACATATATATGTAATTAAACTTCTAACACTAAGGTCTAATGTATACATCATGTATAAGTAATTAAACTTGTAACACTAAGGCCTACAGTACACACCATATATATGTAATTAAACTTCTAGCACTAAGGTCTAATATATACACCATATATATGTAATTAAACTTCTAACACTAAGGTCTAATATATACACCATATATATGTAATTAAACTTCTAACGTTAAGGCCTATTGTATACGCCATATATATGTCATTAAATTTCTAACACTAAGGCCTACTGTATACACCATATATATGTAATTAAACCTCTAATACTACGGACTGCTGTATATACCATATATATGTAATTAAACTTCTAACACTAAGGCCTACTGTATACACTATATGTATATGATTAAACTTCTAACACTAAGGCCTACTGTATAAACTATATATGTGTAGTTATACTTAAAGCACTTTCTAAAGCTCCTAACCTAATAAACATGTTTTACTTTGGACATAGTGATCATTTTTGCAGGCAATCTGTAATATTTTTATTTCATTTATGTGTATGAATACAGGACAACCCAGGACCAGTGAGGCAGACAAAATGCTACTCTTTCTGAAATGCCTCATGACTTAAATGGTATATGTCTGGCTACATCCTTGCTTTCCATATGTCTCTCACCACCATTTTTGTGTAAAGCAATGTTTTCCAATAGCTGATAAAACTCCTTGTGGTATCTCTTCACAGCAAATTAGACCCTCAAATGACTTGCTTCTTGAAATACCAAGAGCTGCCTCCAAGGCTAGACAAACTACTTAATGTATTTAAAGTGAAGAATGTGTCCTCATCACAAAGATTTACCTGTGTATCCACATATCAAACGTGCTAATGTCTCACCATTTTACTGATAACAAATGACAGAAAATGTTAGCTGCATCATCTGTCTGCCTTCTTTTGCCCTTTATTAAATATCTCCCATTTCAGAGGTTCATCTCCCATTCCAGAGGTTCATATTTTTTCCAGTGAAGTTTGCAAACTACTGGCCATCAAGAAGTACGACTGCTATTATCACTTGCTAAAGTTTTCTGCTGCCCATGTACTTATCAATTCTGTTTCTGTATATAGTTAGTGAGATGCTTAACTTTATTGCAAGCACTAATTTATTCCAAAGTTTTTGCAGTTGTCATATAATGAATCTGTCTCACTTTTCTATTATATTTTTATGAAAATTTTAAGGAATAACTTACAACATCCTGTTTTGAGTCGAGTCACTCCACTCATATTCCAGGTTCTGGGGGCAAAACTCATGTACAAACAATTATAATAACAACCGGGTTGTCTGAAACACAGACACTATACCCACCACACATGGTATGCACCCCACACCTACTTATGCTGAGCCACTTAAATGTAATCTTCCCAAATCCAAAATACCTCCCAGACATTCCACCTGCAAAAATTATCCCCAGAAAACCCCAAAGCACTCAACAGAAACAACACCTAAAACTGCACATTCAGCTGCAGTCAAAGCAGCCCCAACTACAAAGCCCATAAGGCAAGCCAGTACACTACCCAGGAGTCTAGTAGTAGGGGACTCCATTGTATGGCACACTGATGCCTCACTCACCAGTCTGAACAAGGAGAAAATAAAGGGCAGTTTCCCATCAGGGGAAAGGATCCACCAAGTTATGCATTAATCAGTGATGGCGAACCATTTGGGTTCAACATATCAAAAATTCAGAAAATGCCTAACTTGACTCTGCTTCTGTGTCACCCCCCCCCCCCCACAAACAAAAAAATAAAATAAATTAAAGAAATAAAGAAATAAAACAGCATGGTTCTCAATACATCAGGGATAAATCTCAACAGAATCAGGGACAAATCTAAAAATGAGAGATGGACAGTTTTAAACTACTAGTAGTATTAATTTGAGACACTGACAGAAAAAAATTAACTTGAATTAATATACATTTTCTGAAGTGAAATTAGTCTATAAATCTAATTATTGTCATTATTAAGTGTAAAAGGTTGCCTGTAGCAAGGATTAAGAAAGACAGTTGAGAGGAATGTAAAAGAGCACACACTTAGAAATGCAGACTACTTGCCCTTTGCAGAAGTGTAACCACCAAGAGAAAACAATGTCAGCACTGCCCTTTGCAGACTGTATCGAGACAGTATACTGAAATAGTCTTTGAGGTTAATAACTTCCTTACCTCTGCAGCAGTGTTGTTGAACTGGCTCCTGGTACAAAACAATTCAATGCACTTTCACACAAGCAACAAATGCAAAAGCAGTTTCTTTGGTAACGCAGGTGTTGGTGAACACTTATGTGTCACCCAAAATGTTGTGGTGTGTCACCTTTGACACGCATGTCATAGGTTCGACATCACTGCATTAACTCAAATCACTGCACAACAGGTACCTGTATGATTCAGTCATAGTCCATGTAGGTACAAATGACCTAAGACATACCTCCCTTGACTATATGAAGAGAAACATTATGGAGCTCACAGACTATATTTTACAGGCTGGTAGCATTGAGTAACATATACCACAATACGAACAGAAGATGATTGACTTTAATAATTGGTTTAGTTTTTGGTGTCATTCTGGGAGATGTAATATTTGTTAACATGGGAGAACATGGTTAACAAACCACATTGCTTTGCCAAGGATGGTCTTCACCTGCCCCGCTTTTGAATATTGGCTAAAACATTGTTCTTCCCCACAGAGCCATTCTTAGCTAATGACAAGTTGACAAACCTTTCAATAGAGCAAAATCTAGCCAAGGAAATCTAAAAGTGTTACTGCCCAATACCAGGATCCTAAAGAAGAAGGTCCACTCCCTTCAAGCTCTCCTCACCATGGAGAATGTGGCCATCTGTGCAGTTTCTGAGACGTGGTTTAAAGCTGCAAATAGTACCCAGGCAGTGCAAGGCTTCAGCACCCTCCATACATTTAGACCAGCAAATGCACAGACAGGGATGAAAGATGGAGGTGTCTCAGTCTACATTAATAACAAGCATACCTCTAAGTTGGTTAAACAGGATGACACAATGAACTTAATCCATATCATAGACAAAGTCCAGTGCCACATCCTAGCAAGCTATATAGGTCACCCTCGATGTCCCATGAAACCCGTAGCTCATACTTAGACCTATTGGAGACACTCACTATTCAATCAAATGCCATACTTATGGGGTGACTTTAATTATCCCTCTATAAATTGGGAATCCTACATGCCCCATATTTGCAGGCACAGAGATTTCTTGACTTTGGAAACACAAACACCGTAGACCATATCTTGCATACATCTACCAGTGATACAAGCATATTGTACCTGGAACTTACAAATATGGGAGAATGGTGCACCCCCCAATCATTGTGTCCTCTCTGGTAAAGTCAGACCATAAAGCAGTCTCCTTGAAATAAGAATCAATTCTGTAACCCCAGCATACCTTGCAACAGTTAGACACTACTCCAAGGCAAACTACCTTTTACTAAGATAACCTGTCAAAATTTCAAGCCCTTCCAAACCCAGACAATGCAGTAACCTATGCAAAACTATTCATGGAAACCCTGTACAGCCATGTCAGTGACTGCATAGAGGCTACAGTGCCTATCAGAAACAAGCTCAAAACTAACTAAAAAAACAAACCACCCTGGTGGAATCCAAAATTAAACAGGATGTGCAACAAAAGAAAAAGTCAAAGATAAAATTAGGAAGTGAAACAAAAAAAAAAAAAACTCTCTCACTACAGTGTGCCAAACAGCTGGTAAATGGAGACATGCTCAAGGAACCAGGAAATATAGCAAATCTTCAGTCTGATAAATTCAGCTCCAACTTTACCCCTCTTTCATCCCCAGCCACACCCACAGGAAATATCATCCAACATAACCCCTCCAACTACCAGTGGGGAGCAGATCTCTAGGGCGAAGAATACAGCTTTGATGAGCCCAAATAATATCCCACGGTGCCTCTTAAATAGTCTGATATATGATATATCGGGCTACTAAAGTCACTTTTCAACCACAGCCTCCACACAGGCTTCATGCCACATTAATTGAAGACTGCAATGGTCATTTCTTTGTACAAGGGCAGACCACCAATGGATCCTAGAAACTACAGACCGATTAGTCTGACTAGTCTCATATGCAATGCCATGGAAATAATTATTATGGAAATGATTAATATTTACATAGGAAAGCTTCAGACACTGGACCCAACCCAGTTTGGTTTAGTCAAAGGCAGGTCATGCATATCAAACCTGGTGGACTCCTTTGAGAAGGTCACCAAGGCAATGGAAGAGGCAAACTGGTGCACACTGCCTACCTTGACCTAGCTAAGGTGTCTGATATGATACCTCACTCAGGCATTGTAAACAAACTCATGGACAGCCAGCTGGCTCACAGACAGGACCTAGGACATTTAGATCAGAGTAGACCACTTCCACAGAGAGGCCAGCCACCATCGGACTCCCACATGGCTGTGTACTGGGTCCAGTCTTCTTTGTCATCCATTTTTCGAAAGTCAAGGTCAATGTCAAGGACCTCTAACTTACCAAGTTTGTGGATGATTGCAAGCCAGGAGCAATCATAGAACCTCCTCCCCAAGATACTAATATCTTATAGGAAGCTCTAACACAGACAAATGATGGTGCCAAAGCCACAGCTTAAAACTCCATGCCAAGAAATGCATAACAGTATCTCTTTGGAATTCAGTCACCCAGGGAAACTACCTCATTGATAAAATACCCCTAAAAATAAACACAATGGTCAGGAATTTGGAGACTCATGTAGATAGTAAAAAGAAGTTATGTACTCACCATAACGTTCCATCTGAGTAGTTATACTTCATTTTTCTGCAACCTGTGGGTATTCGGATCCGAATCGGATCCGAGCCGGCAACTTTTTTTCTAGCATCTGCTCCAAGCTCCGAGCTCCTCCCCCTACCCATAATGCACTACCATCTCCTACCTTCCCTCAGATCAAGTTTGCTGCAACTAATTACATAAGCAACTCAGCCCAATGAACCAAAACCTGTAAAGAAAGGACAAGGTCCGGGGGACGGAGGGAGGGAAGGTTGCAGAAAAATGAAGTATAACTACTCAGATGGAACGTTATGGTGAGTACATAACTTCTTTATCTGAAGTAGTTAACATCATTTTATCTGCAACCTGTGAGACAGAGTCCCCAGCTACTCCAATCCTGGGAGGCCCTTGTGGAAGGATATTCCTGAGCACCGCCAAGCCAAAGGATGCTCTACCCCTAGAAATCAGATCTAATTTGTAATGGGAAATGAAGGTATGTGAATTGGCCCAGGTCGCTGCTGCACAAATGTCGTCCAAAGGCACCCTAGACCAAAAAGCAGCAGAAGTCGCCATGGATCTGGTAGAGTGAGCTTTAACAATACCAGGAGGAGCTAAACCTTTTGCTTTGTAGGCATGTGAAATGCAAAGAGTGATCCATCTGGCTAAAGAAACTTTAGAAATAGCTTTTCCCAGAAAAGCTTTGGAGAAGGAAACAAACTGGTCAGTCTTGCGGAATGATTTTGTTCTATGAAGATAGAAGCGAGGTCGTCTATGAACATCTAACAAATGAAGTTTGTATTCACCTTTATTTTGGAAATTAGGAAAGAAAATGGGCAGATTAATGGACTGGTTTATGTTTGCTTCAGATGCCACTTTAGGTAAGAAGAAAGGGTTAGTACGGAGGGAGACCCTATCCT
This sequence comes from Protopterus annectens, assembly GCF_019279795.1. Classification (NCBI taxonomy): domain Eukaryota; kingdom Metazoa; phylum Chordata; order Ceratodontiformes; family Protopteridae; genus Protopterus; species Protopterus annectens. The sequence goes on along the minus strand of NC_056728.1, from coordinate 1,316,147,902 downwards.
TATGGAAGACCAAATACAGAGGCACGGCAGACAGAGCTTGAAGCTCAAACTCACCTAGCCGATGTGATGGCAACTAGGAAAGCTGTCTTCCAGGACAAAAATTTTAAGTCCACCGAAGCTGCAGGTTTGAAAGGAGGAGCCACCAATGCCTGTAGGACAAAGGTAAGGTCCCAAGGAGGTACAGAATCCTTGACAGGGGGCCGTAACAGAAAAGAACCTTTAATAAAAGCCTTACACAGCCTAGAGGAGGCTAAGGCAATGTTGTCTTCACCAACATGAAAATTAGAAATGGCTGCCAATTGTACTTTCACTGTGGAGGAGCTATGCCCTTGCTGAAAAATGTCAGACAAGAAATCCAAAATCGCTGGAACAGGGGCTGTAAAGGGATCTAGCTTTCTCTGTGAGGCCCAAATGGAAAATGCTTCCATTTACTGCGATAAAGTTTCCTAGTGGAATCTTTAAGAGAAGCCACCAGAATGGATTTTTCCGGGGAAGAAAGACCGGGAGTCCTGGCAATCAATGGAACTGGAGCAACCAAGCTGTCAGCTTGAGGCTGCCCAGGTCGGGCGGACGGGCACCCGAAGAATGGGCGATTAAATCTGGGCAGGGATTTAGAACCAACGGAGGAGCTAAGAGATGAGACCAAAGGAATGGGAACCAAACCTGACAAGGCCAGAATGGGACAATGAGGATAACTTTGCACCGCAGTCGGCGAGCTTTCTGAAGAAACTTTGGAATGAGTGACAATGGTGGATAAGCATACAGAAGCCCGGGGGGCCAAACATGGACTAGAGCATCTCTGGGGACCTCCCCTAGTGAGGGAATCAGAGTGAAGAACTCGCTGCACTTTGCGTTGGAAGGAGATGCGAAGAGATCACAGCAAGGCTGACCCCATGCAAGAAAGATCTCCTCCACTACTGACTGTTTCGGAGACCACTCGTACGGCATCAGAATAGCTCGACTCAATCTGTCTACTAAAATGTTGGAGTGCACCGGGATGTGCGTTGCTATCAGAAGCCGACCAGTGGAGATCGCCCATTCCCACACTCTCATGGCCTTGCGACATAGGGGGTAGGATCTGGTTCCCCCCTGCTTGTTGATATACCAGACTACCAACATGTTGTCTCACTGAATTGCAATCAATCCGAGAGGAAAGACAGTGTGAAAGGCTTCCAACACTAAAAGCACTGCCCTCATCTCTAGAACATTTATGCGCAAATTGGTCTCTGACTGGGACCACATGCCTTGGACTGTCCATCCCAGTGTCCCCCCGACCCAAGTTCGGAGGCATCTGTGGTCACTGTGGCTTGGACTGGAGATGACGCGAAGGGGCATCTTAATATCTCCTGTGAATTTAACCACCAAAGAAGGGACATCGTGCAGACATGACTGATCCTGATTGGAAATTCCATGGGCAGGTCTAGCCAAGACCATTGAACAGCCAGAGTCCACTGAAGAACCTGCATATGAAGGCGCACACAAGGAAGAATCAATATGGAGGCAGCCATGGAGCCCAGTGCCCAGAGAACCTCGCTCCCCTTTGGAGACTTAAGTTCACTATTTGAGCTGTGACATCTGAGGTGTAAGATCCTGTCTGGAGTTAAGAATACCTTCATCTGTAAGGTGTCTAGCAGTGCCCCAATGAAGTCAAGAACTTGTACTGGTTGCAGTTGGAATTTCTGAACATTGACTATAATTCCCAATAGATCTGCCAACCGAATGAAGTAATCTTGGGTCAGACAAAGGTGATGCTTGTTGGGAGCAGTGAAGAGCCAGTCATCCAGGTAAGGAAATACCTGAATACCCTGAAGCCTCAGGTGAGCTGCTACAACTGCCATTACCTTGGTGAACACCCTGAGGGCTGTGGTGAGACCGAAGGGTAGGGCTCTGAACTGAAAATGACTGGCTCCCAGCCAGAAGCGCAGAAACCTCCTGGAGCTTCTGTGGATCTTGATGTGGTAGTAAGCATCCTGGAGGTCTAACGAGCACATCCAGTCACACTTTTGGAGATAAGGTAGAATGGACTGTAGGGAAACCATCTGGAATTTCTGTTTGGCTACAGACAGGTTCAACGTTGACAAGTCTAGAATGGGCCTGAGGTCCCCCGTCTTTTTTGGCACTAAAAAGAACCTTGAGTAGATGCCGGATTCGGACTGGACGGGGGGAACCTGTTTGATGGCTCATTTGAGAAGCAGCTTTGAAACTTCTGGAGCTGCAGCCTCCCTGTGAGTGAGTGGGACATCCGGGAGGTGTTTTGGAATATTTGGAGGGGCAACAAATGGGATAGTGTAACCTCTGGATATAATCTGTAACACCCAGCGATCTGTTGTAATGGACTCCCATGCCGCTGGGTGTAAGGACAATCTTCCCCCGACTGCCTCCAGAGTAGGACAGCTGGGCAACCCCTCAGGGCTGCTGACCAGGTTTATCAGAAAAAGGGTCACTAGACAAAAATTCCTGGGACCCCCTCTACCTCTGGGTCGGTGTCTATCCTGTCCCCCACTGCCTCTGGGGGAACAGTTGTCCTGAGAATCCCGGGAAAACTAAGATTTTTGGAACCACATCTTCTTTTGCCCTCTGATTCCTAGAGAAGGACTGCTGAGGGTTAGAGAAGTGGATCCCGATGGCAGACAAAGTCTTCCTGTCCTTTTTGCTCTGGACAAGTGTGTCGCGTACTGTCTTCCCAGAAAGGGAAGAACCATCATAGGGAGCATTAATAAACAGCGCCTTGAAAGGGTCCGTGAACTGACACAACCTGAGCTAGGCATGATGGCTCATGGCTATGCCTGTCTCGGCCGCCCTAGCTGCTCCTTCCATGGCATGAGAAAGGAGCTGGATAGAAGTGTTTGAGACTGACTTCAGAGTAGACATTTTCACAGAGAGCTGTTTGTCCTGTGGCGATAAAGACTCTGGGGGCGACTCAGCGAATTCCGATGCAAGGTCTTGCTGAAGCCGGATCACATGTGCCAAATAGTTCAGCGCACGGATTGAAAAGGTCACTGAGGAATAAACGCTCTTCCCAAACCTATCCACCAACCTGGACTCCTTGTCTGGAGGGTGGACTGAGAAACTCCCTGTGCTAGTTCCTTCTTGCTGGCTGCTGCGACCAACATAGTGTCAACTGGTGCTCCTTTTGACCAAGGTTGTCTGTCAGAAGGGGGGAGATAAAATTTTGTTGGGGCATTTGGGGATGGGCTCTACGGTGTCAGGCTCCTTCCATGCCCACGTGGTGATAAGGTCCACCAAGGGGTCCGCTGGCGGGGACACCCAGGAAGTAGATGGGCCCATGCCAAAGGCCTCCAGAAACACTGACTCATCCCCAGAAGGTTATGGGGCTGACCAACCTCCCCTCTGGCGGAGGATCTAAATGATTTCTCCAAAGGAGATGTCTTCGGGAGGTGACCTGGGGGAACCTTCTCCTTCATCTAAGTCAGTGTCCATAGTGAATGACTCGGGGGAGTCCAAGTGCCTCCTTTTGAACTTGCGCTTATGGTGACCCTCTTCAGTGGGACTCTCAGAAGAGGACTCGTGAGCCACAGGGGGTTCCTCAGGAAAAATAACCTGGGGATCCTCTGGCATGGGCTGTCCCTGAGACAGGATGAAGGGAGTCGTTGCCAAATCCAGGGGTGTCTGGGTGGAATCTGAGGGGATGGACTGGGGTCTCAATCCCTGGGAGAGAACCCTCTCCACCACTTCGAAGGCCAAAGGAGAGTGCACCTCCTTGGCACCCAGCAAAGAAGATACCCTCCCCGGATCCGAAGCGGGGACCGGAGCTGAAGCAAGGGTAGCCTGAGGTCCGAGGAAAGGGGTCGGATCCAAAAGGGACGGAGCTGAAGAATCCATTCCCTCGGGTCTGACTCCCTGTCTGTGGCTCCGAGAGCCACTCTGATCCAAACTAGTCAGATCTGAGGAACTCAAGGTAGCAGCTGGAGTCGAGGTTGGGGGAACTGTCGGTGCCAAGCCACCAGCTCCGAAAATCCTCGGATCCAAGAGCCCCAAAGCCGAAGCACGGATCAGGGAAGGAGAGATGGGGCGGAAAAAAGATGTGGAGGTCCCCCCTCCAGAGGGAGAGGGGCCTGGCAAGAGTCCCATCTGTATTTGGGTCTGACTGAATCTCCGCATCATCCTGTTCATGTCCAAGTCTGATAAGCTCCGAGTCGATCGTGAAGAAGCCAGCGACTTGGATCTGGCTGGTCTGCACAATGAAGGGGAGGAAGGCTTTGTATCTGAAGGTTCCAATGGCTCTGGTGAAAAACGAGGGGACCAGATCCATGGAGAAACTGGCCTCATGGACTTAGAAGGGGGACTAAGGAAGAGCTCCCTGCCTGGGGATCTCTTATGAGGTCTGTCCCTTTTCTTGTCCCTATCCTCTTTGCATCTTTCTCTGCCCTTTTTCTTGTCAGCAACACTAACTGAAGCTTTTTCTTTACTTGACCCAGCACCAGAAGAAGAGGGAGTTTGAGCCCCTGTCTGGGTGGGAGGCTGAGTACTAGGTACCAAGGCCGTGGCAGATTCCAGCATGGATGCAGGGAGAAGGTCTTTAGCTACAAATTTGGCCTAATGATCCCTTACTGCTCTAGGACTGAACCCGGTGCAGTTAGCACATTCTGTGGACAAATGTGCTACTCCCAAGCAAATAACACACAGAATGTGACCATCATCCGGGGAGAGCTTATGGCCACACTCTGTGCATTTCTTGAACACAGATTTTGGCTGATCAGCCATGGTCCTGCACCAAAAAAACACTACCTACTAAAAAAACACCACACAAAAACACAGGTAGGGGAAGGGCAGACCTAACAACTACTCTACCGAGTTTTACAACAAAAACTTTTTTTTTGACTAACCGACGAACAAGCAATATACTAAAGGGGAGGAAGGGAAATAATCAACTCAGACACACAGAGAGACTAAGTATTAATAAAACTTACTATCCCTGAGCTCAGAGCGAAGGAGACCAAGATGCACACTACTGGCCCAGCAAACGAGATCTGGGGGAAGGTAGGAGATGGTAGTGCATTATGGGTAGGGGAAGAGCTCGGAGCTTGGAGCAGATGCTAGAAAAAAAGTTGCCGGCTCGGATCCGATTCGGATCCGAATGCCCACAGGTTGCAGATAAAATTAAGTTAACTACTTCAGATCCTGGGTTTTAACCAAAATGTGTCTAAGGCTGTAAGGAAATCATTCAGTGTCACAAACTATATAAGTAAGGGCATAACATCTACACCCAAGGAAGTCATCATGCCACTATACTCAGCCTTCATCAGACCCATCACTGAGTACAATGCCCCCTTTGGTATGTACCTAACCAGGAACATGCAACAACTGTAATGTCCACAGAGGTTCCTCACAAAAAAAATAAAGGGCATTAACATAATGTTGTTTTCAGATTGCTTCAAAGGTCTATCTCTATATCTTGTTTCCTCCGGACTGCTGAGAGGTGCTTTATATCTAGCATACAGGGCATCCTTGGATCCCACTCTGATGGATCTTTTGCATATCTGCGAAATGAATAGCACCAGAACTACTAGATCTATGGATTTAAATTTTCTCTGCGACTTAAATAGGACATGTTGCTAGAACAGGTACATACCTCAGTGAAGCTCCATTCAAGTGCAACATGGATTAGTGAATGGGAAACTGGAAATTCATCCCTGGTCTAGCAACTATGTCTCTGATGGACACAGGTAGCTGTTAAATCATGCTCTAACATACACCCATTAAAATAACCTTTAAGGCACAACAACTTAGACACATTTGGGTTGGACATCTAGGCTTATAAAGGCCCCAGTGGTCATTAGCTTAGTATACACCTATGAACCTACGATCCTGAAAAGAATATTTGGCACAAAGTACTGCAAGTGAAATCTTACCACACAAGCTTATTGTTGATGAAGATTGCAGGTTCGCAGACACATTTACATCAACCACAGAATGCCACAGACCATTAATGTATATAATGTAATAGCATTAATTTACCTCCTCAATCCATCCATCCATCCATCCACAACCCATTTTTCCCATTTTTAGCACATGGGGTTCAGGTGTCACTTCAACAGTGACAATCATCTTGAGCCAAGGTTTACATAACTGGGTGGCTAGCCCTGTTGTGGTAGTTCATCCGCATCACATACTTGCATGTACGCTCACATATATGGCCTATTTACAGTGTCAAATCCACCTACTGCATGTCTTTGGAATGGGGGAGGAAACTGGAGCACCTGGAGGGGACCCACATAAACACAGGAGGTGCCCCAGCTGAGAATAGAACTGTGGAACCTCTTACTGTGAGGCAACAATGCTATCTGCTGTGCCACTGTATCGTCTTTGATATCAGTTTATTTGAAAATGTGATTACCATTCACATATTTGCCAGTCTGTCCTGTCTTCCATTCACTCATCAGCTTTCTCTGTGTCTATATAGTCACACAACTATGGATGTCAGACAGGGGGGGGCAGTAATCACATATGCCTTAACTCAAGAGATAGAATAATACACCAGCAAAGCATCATTTGCTTCAATGGAAGCACAGTTTCCCAGCATTCACTAGCTTCTTACTAGACTCACTTCTTATATGACAAAGTAGTCGTATCTTCAGCTGTTGTGGCCATGTGACAATTATAAACACATCTGTACAACTGTGTCTCATTTGCTGTAGTTTAGAAAGAAGCTGTTTTCACTGGTCTGTCATGTAACCACATCCAGTGACTTACTACAGGGATTCAAACCAAGCGTCAACGTTACCAGTGGTCAGCTTTTTATGTTATTTCTTTTAAGACATGCAAACACTCAGGAATTAAATTATGGATCAGGCCTGTAGAACTCCTACATGTGACTTCTTTCTCCATGTCTGGTAGCGGTTCCTGTGGCGTTTCACCTCAGCCTTTTAATTTCCCAATATTTAAAATGTTAAATAAATCACTAATCTACCATAATGCATGATTCTTCTGAAAAAAAACATGTCAAGCAGAATAAAGAATAACATAATCATGCTACTTATTAAAAATAATCACTATTCTCCTTAGCCATTTGTTCAAATCACCTCAAACTTTGAAATACTACTTCATAAGTAAACAATTGTATTACAAGCCTTAAGAAAATCTTATATGCATACCTTTCAACATCTTAACGCAAGAAATCTGTACAAAGCCTAAAATAACGGGGAAGAATGGCACAAAAATAGGGAAAGATTTTAAATATTGCTCTTATAAACTTTAAAAATTTGCTAGAATAATATGTTTTGTGCCAGCATGCATTTTCTGAAGGATACGTCTGACAGTCAAATGTATGTCATTACTTAATGACTTCAATCCTCAGTGATTTGCCAGAAAACCACAAATTTTTATGAGGAACAGACCAAAAATATGAGGCAAAAATCTGGACAGCTTAGAGATATGCTTGTATGTACTGTCTTTAATTACTCAACACACTGTTTGAGGAGTAATAAAATGCAGCATAAATATGTGAAGGACCCATGCTTAACTATTACTTATATACGCATTGCCCTCTTACCACATGACTGCCTTGGCCTTCCTGTGTATATCTGGACTGCATTACTGATCTTGAAGCAGGATCAGTGTCACTCTTTTCCTCAACAGTATGCTGACTATCAAGGAATGGTGAAAAGTGCCGTGATCCTAATGGTGTCAGTGGAGTGTTAGTCTCTTCAATGATTTTACGTTCCTAAAAAGAAAAAAGAAAAAACAGTTTCTTACCTACCACATATTTTCTGATTTTTTTACTGAAAATTTGTTTATGAACTACAGTAAATCACTGTTTCAGTATAACTAAATACCATTGCAAAAGGGCAAAGAACATTCTACTACATCCTAGTAATGTATGGTAAGTTATAACACGACAGAAACTGCAGGACCCTAGCAGTTCCCTGACTGTCCTCACATTGAGTGCCATTAAATCAAAATCTCTCACTGAACTATTCTGATAGAGACCTCATTACAGGTGCCCTAGTTATAGACCTGGCAAAGGCATTTGACCTCAATGACCTCTATCTTCTTCAAAACCAACTGAAACTGGCATCAGTCCAGACACCACTTTCTGGTTTAAAAACTTCCTCACTGACAGACACTTCAGATTTAAAACGTGAAACCCTCCAATCAGAACCTGCAGCCATGACCAAAGGTGCACACAAGAATCCACGATTGCTCCTTTCCTTTTCTCCATATTCATTAACAAACTTCTTTGTGACACTCCCCATATTCCACTTCTTCTCTATGCTGATGACATTGTCATTTAGCAATCAGGTCCTCTCACATCAACATTCAATGCCAACTCCAGTCTAACTTGTACTAGCTCCACCAATCTCGCAAGACCATAAACTACTTGTCAACCCCACTAAGACCAAAACTATAATTTTCAGAACTCCACAAGAAAATTCACCAAATACGTCACTTTTAACTATCTTTGACCTACACGTCCATTCCACACAGGCAACCTCCACCTTCAAATACCTAGGCAATCTCTTGATCACTCACTAAACTTCCATTTCCACATAGACAAAGTGAGAGACAAAATAAACTCCCTCCTCTTCTTGGACAAAAAGATCTTCCCCTTTCTATCCCAAAACAGCCAGAGCAACCAACAGCAAAGGAGTTTTCTTTTCTCACCTTAAATCTGGACTTCCAATTTTTGTTTCTACCTCCAAGGAAAATACTGCCATGCTCTAGAATATCTCCAACAACATCTGCAGATTTTTTACCAATCACCTCTGTGAGTATCACTGTATCACACTAGAAGTCAAGTGCTACCCATAAAACAAAGATCCAACCTATGTTCAGGATCCCAAATCTACAAAGTGATGCAGCTCCTCACATTTAGTCTCTTTGCAGCTAGACTTCCTGAAAAAAACCTCCTCATACAACTTGAGACAAGCCACACTGTCTCTAATTACCTGTAAAAACAAACTGCACAGCACTGCACATACTTTCTACTCTCAGGCACCTACTCTTTGGCAAGCTATCCTCACTGACCTAAAGGAAATCAACACTTATTCCAACTTAAAAACACCTCTCAAAATAAAATTTTCATCCAAGAAAAATGTTCCCGCCTCAACAGAGGACATATCACCTAACACACTATCCCTGTTTATTTTCCAAGTCTCTTCTCTCAAGAAAATTAAAAGGTGACACTTTATAAACTAATGTATACATTGTATGTTACTCTATGCACTCTGCTTGTTCACTAGAATGTATATACACAGTCTTCTATGTAACTAGTCTGAACTACTCTGTTACTACTTACATTTCTGTATTTTTTTTTGCTTGTGAAATGTTTTGTATTTCACCTGCGGCTGAGTCTGAAATGTGTCACTATTGATCAGTGCACTGCCCATTAGACATGCCTACATTACACAATGAATGGCTGATGTCATTTGGTCAACATCTCATGGTGCATGTTTTACATGTCGACCATTCATTATATTGTACAAACAACACGTCGACACTCAGTACATCTAAAAAGGAAACAAATGTCCTTTTCCTATTCATTACCCATAATCTGACCCCATTTAGATGAAATTTGTCTGAACAAGTGGTAGTAATATGGGAATGGCTTTTTTAAAGTTAAGATGTCCTTAGGAATATGCATCAACCCTAAAACTATGCCCTGCCCCAAACCCTAGCAGGCATCTTAACTTTAAAAAAGCCCCTTCCATAACACTACCATTAAACAAGGTAGTTCAGGATACTCACTATCCATGTATATGCATACACACACACACACACACACACGCACGCAGACACACACACACACACACACACACACACACACACACACACACACACACACACACACACACACACACACACACACACACACACACACACACAATCTAACCATTTATCTAACCCTTAATCTAACTCTAACCTACACACGTTCACAGGAACACATTAACACACCTAGTATACATTCCACTTATCTTTTTTGGCAAAGGAAATGTTTGACATAATGTTGTTTGATAAAACAGAAGTTCTCACAGACCACCCTGCACTCCTGGCTGTTGACCAAAGCACACAGCACTCATATGTATACCTTTCTTATATTCACGATATACTACAGCCAAGTCCTAACAATGTTAGAGATATGGCATTTTTGTTTTGTGTAAAGTGGATTACTCCCTTTTTTAAAGAATTGTAAACCTCAGTTAGTATATACAGAGCTGTAGTGGTATAACATGGTTCACAGGGCCACTTAGCCCCTGCAAAACAGCAGCTACAATTTATTGTTTGATTTCAGCTGTTTTACTGTATCAGTGTTGTAATTTTGATTTTATGGCACAAGATGCGAGTTCCTTTCATAAGCTGTGCTGCATTTGATACCACAATGCAAATTACTGTACATTATGGTGCCATTTAAAGTGGCCCTTAAACTTGTAGTAAGAAGCTATTATAGCTTCTTTGGAGCTCACATACTCAAATTAGAATGCATGTGACAAACAAGAGCACAGCGCTGTGACTGAGTGTTTAGAGAGCAGTACATTTGTGTCATCACCAAGTAGGAATAGTCAGGAAATTGCCCCATTAGAATCGTTTCACCGTGCAGGACTGAAAATGGGGAGATTATTGCAGGGAGACAAGGGCAGACACACATTTTGGAATATAGACTTGCCATGTGCTGTACAGGATGCATAATGTAAATGCAAGAACCATTACCTGCAGTGTCACCTGAATATGAGTAATGCTGGGGATCCAAAGGCTGTCTTCTGCCATTAAGATTGGTAAAATGTACTCCTGAGACTTATAGGTTCATAGGTTCATACTAGGCTATCTGCCCTAGGGCATTTATAAGCCTAGCCAGAATGTGTTTGGCTTTCGCCACCCATTTTAAATTTATTTTGCTATGCCCTTTTTCGAGGTTAGTATACTGTGCCTCTGTCTAACAGTGACACAGACGTGATACCCGGGTTAAACCTATGATCTCCCATCCACTCATCAAGATTCCTCTTGAAGAGAGTCAATGAGGGACTCTGCCTAACCTGGACTGGGATTTTATTCCAGAGTGAAGGGAGCCTCTCGGTTATGAATCTGTCCCTCCAGCATGTCCTATTTATTTCAGTGCTGAGGTTCAAGTCTCTTGAGTGCGTAGCTCGATGGGATTTGGATTTTCTGAGGTGCAGCATGTCCATTAATTCCAGGTTGGACATGGCTTTATACATCAGGCACAGATCGCCCCTGAACAGGCGGTATGCCACTGAGTAGAGCTGGAGTTTCTTTAACCGGGCAGAATATGGCATCTGTTTGAGCCCTTTGATCCTCTTGGTGAGGTACTTTTGGGGTCTTTCCAGTTGCTGCAGATGTCTGGTAAGGTACATCCCAAAGGGGCATTGTACTCAATTATGGGCCTGATGAGGGATGAGTAAAGAGGCACGATGACCTCCCCTGATCTAGATGTGAATCCCTTCATGATTAGGTGGGCTATATAAAATGTTTTTCTAACCACTTTGGCCACGTGGTTGTCAAATGAGAGATTGCTATCAACTTGGGTCCCCAGGTCCCTAATTACTTCTTCTGTACTTAATGGATTACCACCTATGTGGTAATTTGTGTGCACTTTGTTTTTGCCAAAGGGGATGACTATACACTTTTTGGCATTTAGCTTGAGGCCATGGCTCTGGCACCAGTTGTCTGTTTCTATGAGGCCCTTTTGGAGGATGCTTGAGTCGGCTGGAGAGTCAATTATGGCGCCCATTTTGCAGTCATCTGCGAACTTGGTCAGCCACAGTCCTTCCGTGTTGGCCTGTACTTCCGAGAAATATATACCGAACAAGAGAGGTCCCAGGACTGAGCCTTGTGGGACACCACTTGTAACTGGTTTGGAGTCTGACATGGCTCCAGCAATTCTAACCATGTGGGTTCTGTCCTTGAGCCAGTTTGCAATCCATCTAGTGACATAGGGGTTTTTATTTAAGCTGGTGAGCTTATCTATAATGCCAGTGGGGTATTGTATCGAAGGCTTTTGCGAGGTCCAGGTAGGCTGTGTGGACCACCTTCCCTCGTCAATGGCCTTGGTGACTGTTTCAAAGAAATCAACCAGGATTAAGAGGCAGGATCTGCCCTTAACAAAGCCGAACTGGGTAAGATCCAGTGTTTGTAGGTCCCCAATATCTTTATTTATGAGGTCCATGATGATCCTTTCCATAGCTTTGCAGACCAAGCTAGTCAGGCTTATGGGACGATAGTTTCCAGGATCCATTGAGGCACCACCTTTATGGAGTGGGACCACTGTTGCTGTACGCCACTCTTTGGGCACATATCCTGTAGTAAGGCTGAGATTGAACAGTAGTTTTATGTTTGGGTTTAGCTCTTCTTGGAGTTCATGTAGGGGGGACACCATCTGGTCCCAATGATGCTGTGTTTTTTGTTTTGGAGAGGGTGGCTCTTACCTGAGCATCTGAGATGTCAGGGGGGCAGCACTCTGCTGGGATAGATATTTGCCCTTTTGGTGGGGAGCGGGGGGAGAAGTTTGCACTGAACCTGTCAGCTAGGATGCTGGCAATGTCTGTGGGTTCGGTGTATTTTTTGTCATTTTGGACTAATTCTGAGCATATTTGGGAATTACCACCCAGGTTCCTAACATAACTAAAGAAAGCCTTGTGATTATCCTTAGTGTCCTGTGCAATTTTTCTCTCGAAGCTGGCCTTAGACAATTTTATGTGTGCCCGTAGTTTTTTGCTAATACTGATCAGTGATGCCTTCCCTTTTTGGGATTTTGCTCTATCATTTAGTAGCTTCCTCCTTCTATTGTATAGTTTGTTTATGGCTGGGGTCCACCAGACAGGACGTCTGCCTTTGGAGGATTGGGTCTTGGTTTTATTTGGGATTGCATGATCCATGCATTCCTGAAGGTGTTCATAGAATGCGTTTATAAAGGATTCTGCGGTCTGGGCGTATTTTCCACAGACCTGGGGGCTTTGAAGGATTCCACCTTGGTTTTGAGGAGTGTGAAATTTGCTTTAGAAGTTTTTCACTGTGGTTTTCTGGGCAGGGGTGGGGTCGGGATGTGAATATCCAGTGAGATTAGTTTATGGTCTGATCTTACCAGTGAGGGATACACTTCTGGTCTGGAGCATAAAGTCCCCATGTTGGTGATGATCAGGTCCAGTATGTTTTCCCCTCTTGTGGGAGTGGTAACAAGTTGTTCCATAGCATTTGAGTTTATAAATTCTAGGAACCTTTGGGCTAGGGTGTTGGAGCTAGAGTAATGCTCCCAGTCTATGTTTGGGTAGTTGAAGTCGCCCAATATAATGGTGTTTGGAGAGACCTTCATATTTTCCAGTGTTCTCAGGAAGGCCGAGTGGGGTTCCTGGGTTTGGGTTATAATAATCTTTCAATACCATATGACATTTACTGCCAGTTAAATAATTCAAGATTTTAGGCAAAAAAAATAGGGCAGCCACTCTTTGAATGCCCAGTACTGTGTTGCTTAAAAAAGCATCTAGAATTCAAGTCCTCCTCCTTATTAGAACAAACAAAAACATAACACAAAATATTCTTCCTCAAAATATTCTAAAACTGGTAAAAGGCAAAAATCATGCAAAAAGAAAATAAGTCAGACCCATATAATCAATTCAGCTCAGTATCTCACCTTCAAACATCCTGCATATAAGAATCTATTTGTACACCATAGAAAATAAGCCCAAACATACAAAAATTAAATCTAAGCAGCAAAAAGTCTTTTATATTAATCAAAAAATGGCTGCTGTATTTATGATGCAAACTAAACTCTTACTTTTACATGACTCTAGAAATGGATGCAGACTACATCATATCACACGTCTGTTTCTTCAACATTTTACAAGAAACATAAATTCATACCTCTTCATGATATCTACGTTCCTCTTCTTCAACTTCCTTCTGTGCCTTCTCCCATTCTTCCTTCAACTTTTTTTGCTCTTTTTCATATTTTTCCTGTCATATAATTTCCACAGTGTTAGCAAACAATGCCATGCACTATTTTTTTCAAAACCATTTACTCATAAATTGGTTAACCGATATGTAACTCGTATACTATGGAAAAATGAAGTTATCACTCATAAAAAAATACTTCCCAGCATGTGCACAGTAGCTACTGACACTACGTAATACTAAAGGCCAGATTTACAATTCGGAAACTGTGCTTGCCTACTCATTGGCTGGACCATGCCCATTAGATGCAAAGTAAATCAATGTTTAATCTCAAAAACAATTATGCCATTTGGACCTACTTTCTGATGAGCCATATGAACACATCTCACAAATGGCATCTGGATATATACTTTTGGTGTCAACATTTGTGCATGTTAAGATTAGAGAAAAGTGATCAAACAAGTATCTAAAGGTTTAATATCATTAACAGTTCCTGGTATGCATTCTACAGGTCTGATGCAACATATGGTTAAGATGCAAGAGCCATAATTAATCAACATTTAAAAATCTGACCAATGAACTCTGAAATGCCATTCATCAGCAAGACAGGCAAGCTCATGCAACACGCTGCAAGCAAAAATTGAACATGCATTACCTATCACATACATGCATTGCCAAGCTGCAAGCCTTGCTCACCTTATGACCCATTACTTCAAAATGCTTTAAGGAAAATGTGACGATCATAAAAAATATTCTGCTTTACAAGTGCTGAATGAATATCACCTTTCAAAATATTTTGAGAATATTAAGACTGCAAAGCCAAGTACTTGAAAGTCTGTTTTAGAACGGTCTCTGGCTGCCATAATTTGATTCAATTTCTGCCCTCAGAAGAAAGCAACCGTAGTCAGAAACAACAAAATGTTATAAAATGTTGATGCATCATACTAAAAACATAGATGATGTTGGCAAAAGGAAATTATTTCTGATGCTCAAAATATCATTATTTTATTCCAGTGAGGTCAGAGTATTTCTGCAGTTCTCAGGATAAAACTAACAGATTCAAATTGGCTTCTGTGTCTTGATCTGCTGTTCTTCAGCCTTCAATACTGAGGACATACACAGCAAACAGAAAACTGGTACAGACATGTTTTTCAGCAGCAGGCCTTAAAAAACCTAACCATTCTCTTGCAGGCCACACAGCTAATTCCAAACACACACACACACACACACACACACACGTTATTTTAAAGGAAAATTGTTCTATATGAGAGTGAAATAATGTGATTTCAAGAAAATGCTGTCTCATTTAAACATCTAAAAATAGTTACACAAAACTTCAGACTTAGAAGTAGGAGAGTAACTAAATGTTATACCTTATTTTTTTTCAAGAAAAAAATCTCTTTTTAGTAAAAAAAAAAAAAAATGCAAAAATGTATGAGTCACGTATCACATATGAGCAGGTCTGTATTAGTAACTCGGATGCTTACCTTATCGAATCCATAAACATCGACCCGTCCTTATCGAAACACAAAAACATTGAACGTCCAGAAGAGTGAAACCGGAAACATTGAATCGTCATGGTTGGCCTTCTGCGGTATAGCTCCGTAAGGTAAGTGAGCGGTAGTTACGGACCTTAGGGTTAGGGTGCGGGTTAAGGTAAGTGCATGGATGGTAATGTATGTTAGATTTAGTGCAGGGTTTTGTTAAGTGTATGTGTGTGGATTATTTAGTTTGTTTGGGTTTAGCTTTTTAAGGTAAGCATGCGATAGTTACAGACCTTAGGGTTAGGGTGCTGGTTAAGTTAAGTGCGTACTTGGTGGTATACGTAAGATTTAGTGTAGGGTTAGAAGTAGGGTTTTGGTTAGTGCATGTATGTGGTTTATTTAGTTTGTTTGTGCAGATAGTATGTAGCGGGCGGTGGGGTGGGACAAGTATGATAGTTCAATGTTTTGACTTTCGCGGTTTAGGGCGTTCGGTGTATATGCGGTTCGATGAGGATGGGTCGACATTTAGGGATTCGATAAGGTAAGCATTCATGTTTATAATATAGACCCTTATGAGCACCGTGTGGTACCAATTAGGTAATAAAAGAAAACGCAGCATGTTGGTCACTTCTGACTTAACCAGTTCAAATCCCTTCAGGGAAGCACTAAAATAAGAAGATGGTGGAAGCTCCAGCTCAGTGATGCAGCTAGGCCTTGTACAACTGCTCCTCTCATGCTCTTGCTCTGCATTTTCCTTCCTCCTTCTCAAGTAGCCCTGAGCCACTGTGTTGGCTTAAACTGTACCATTACCTCACCAATACATTCCAGGTCCCAGAGACCTTCTCATTCAAGTCTGGTTTTGAATGTTTCATCCTAAACCATTATGGAGGTCCCTGTCTATGCTTATACCTTCTCAGTTCTTCCTCTACAATTCACCTCTTTCATTTATCCCCAAACGATGTAGTGTACCACAAATATACCACGTCTTTTACCCAATCAGATATATACATTTCTGGCTTTCCAGGTCTCTCTTCATGCTTCAATACCTCCTGCCCTCCTGTCCTCACCTTTCAGCATCTCTGCTTTGCATGGTTTCTACCAGTCTAATTTCCTTTACTCTTTATGATTTCCAACACTAAACACAATGCTCCAGATGCAGCCTTATCAGTGCCCTATAAGACGAAAGGATGACCTCTGTATTTTCGAATCCATTCCTCATGCAACAAGCCACAGCATCCTGTTGGGATTATCCTCTGCCCTTCTCAGTGTATAGCATGATTTAGAGTAGCAATGGTTAAAACCCCGCAAAACTTTGTCTTCTTCTTCCTCCTTTGTCCTGCTAAGGGTCTCTCTACAAAAATGGTATGCTTTTAACTGCCCACAACCCAAAAAGGCAGCAAAACCCATCTGGTTTAACTCTATCTTTCACACTAAATCCCAGCTACTGCTTATCCATCCATAAGGTAAGCCACTGCAAATCCTTTTACAGCATACCCACCTCACCCCCCCATACAGAAGTATGACCTATGACACCAGCACCAAATCTTCACAACTTTAACATACAATCTGAGCTGTCTCTTCAAACTCCAGTGTGTGGCCTGACGAATATGTTCATAGGCTCTTACTTAGCTTATAGGCAAGAAGATCACCAAAAATCTCAGCCACATCACCTAATACTGGTGGGAGGCAAATAGGGTACCCCCATTAAGTCAATCTTATGAAATAATCAAAGTGAAAATTTGTAATGCCTCATCCAATCATCCAGAATGGTTTTAAAGATTGCTGAAGAATTGTCCTGCTTGATATGTAAGGGGATCTTACTCCTGAAATACGGAGTATATTGCATTAGGTGTCTGTCATGCCAGCTGGTACTGTTAATGTGATATTAGTGGTTTAGGTCTTTAAAGCAAGCATTTGCTTCACTGTTGATTCTATTAAAAATAAAGGAGCTCAAAGTATATGGGGTCATTCACAGCACAAAATCCTAAACTGAGATCACCTGTGAAGAGCATGAATAAGTCAGAGAAGAGGGATAGAGCTTTTAGTCTAACAGAGTAGCTAAGGGTACTAAGATCTAGGATCTTTTTGTTGAGGAAACACTGAGTTCTCTCAAGCTAGTTTAGGTGCTTACTGATCTACTTGATGAGGGGGGCATTACTTCCAATGACTGTCATATTAAGGGAAGAATGAAGGGGACTGTAACTTCTTTGGTCATTAAGAGGATATCACAAAGGACAAGCTGTACACATTATATATATTTTATAACCAGAACAGGGAAAAATATAATGTTATGAACTTACTGTCTTGGCATTGATGGTAACTCCACAACTAACACACCAAGCATTCATTTGGTACAGCTTTTTCTGGAGAATCTGAGTATCAGAATAGGATTTAATTACCATCCCTGGATTGCAATCATCACCTAACTTGGTTAGCCATAGTCTCTTAGCTGTTTTCATGTCAGAGAAGTAAATGCTAAACAGGAGGGAACTCAGGATACGCCCTGTAGGACACCACTGGGGAGGCTTTTCTGTCTGCAGCAAACAACCCGACATTAACAGTATGGGTTCTGCCATGTAGCCAATTACCTCTCCAATAGGGTTGCCATGTTTTAAAATGGCCAAAGTGGGACATTTTCAGGATAAACATCAGATTTTACAGGCCGACACATACCCACAGTCAGTACAAAGGATAAAACTTAACTTTTTTGCCTAAATAAAAGCTTATTCTTGTAGCATTTTAGTTGCTTATTCTGTTTCTTATAACATTTAGGTATTTTAGGTACAGAATAACTGTTTTATGCAACTATTACATAAAATATGGGAAATAACTTAGCCCTAAAATCTCAGGACATTTGCCATTTTTTAAATTTTTTGTCAGGACACAACTGCCCAAAGAGGGACTGTCCCTCGCAAAGTGGGACAGGTAGTAACCCTACTCTCCAGCAAATTATGCATAGGTTAATTAAGCTGGGAGGCTTTGTCAATAATTCCAGCATGGAGAATATCATTAACGCCATTTCCAAGGTCAATGTAAGCCATTTATCCAGGATCATAGTAGCACTTAGAAAGATCACAGTGAGGCATCATCTACCTTATTAAGCTGAACTGTTGTGTGTGTCCAGGAATATAAGGGTCTATATTAGATCAGCGAACACTTAAACAAGTGAATGCTGATTGTTTGACCTTATTTTAGCGAATGTTCAAAATATCGAAGCAACAGAAACCCAAATTTTTTCAGAGGGAAAGAATTTGGTTGCCCATTTCTGTTGCTTCGGTATTTTCAGTGCTGCAGTGGAAAGTTACAGGTCGGATTCAGGTAAGTGTGCGATTGTGTGGATGTGAGTGTTGGGGTGAGTTAAGTGAGTTAGGGTTAGGGCTCGGGTTAGGTATGTATGCGATTGTGTGGACGTGAGGGTTAGAATGGGTTTAGGTGAGTTAGGGTTAGGGAGCGGGTGAGGTGAGTGTGCAATAGTGACGGACCTTAGGGTTAGGGTTTGGGTTAAGGTAAGTGGATAGTTAATGGTGTGTGCATAGTTTAGTATAGGGTTAGGTGTCAGATTTTAGGTGTATGTGTGTGGATTTCTGTTTGTTTGGTGTGCTTGTGTTGTGTGTATGTGTTTTGGATAAGCAATTTTTTTCCCTAGGAAAAAAATCACTGATCTGGCAGTTCGAGATTGTAAGCTTTCGCTTACATAAGGTCGATCAATCAGCGTTCGTTTTTTTAAGCGTTCGCTGATCTAATATAGACCCAAATATAATGTCATTTATGTTGTTTATTAGTTCGGTAATAATACATTTCATAGCTTCACTGGTAATATTAGTCAGACAAAACAGGCCCATACGTCCCAGGATCAGTAGAGGAGCACCCTTTATGCATGAGCATCACAACAGCTGTTTAGCACCTCATAAGGGTCACCTGTGAGGAGAATCAGGTTGAAGAGATGGAGGGATTTTGTTAGATAGGATAAAGCACTTCCCAGCAGACATTCAAGGATATTGTTAGGACCCATGAAACCAGATATTTTTAATTTTGGAAAGTGTCGAAAATATTTGAACCAGAATGATTTCAAGAGGGTAGGCAGGAGGAGGAATAGGAGGGTAGAATGGGTAAGGTGGGGGTAATTTTAGAAATGTTCTTGGAGTCAGAAGAGGAGCTATAAGTAGATAAATGTTCAGTACAAATTGTCGGTGACTTCCACGATTCACAATGGAGCTTAATAAGGCCTTATGACAACTTTTGGATTGGATACGACCCTAAGTTCATACTCAGGCTTGCATTTCCTAATGGTAAAATTTGGGGGACTTATTTAACAGTGTTACATCCTTTTTATAATGCTAATGTGGGCTTCTGCTTTGGATGGGCAAAGTGTTTTCTTTTTTTTAATAGAGTCTGTTGATGGGGGAATTCCACCAAGATCTATACATATGACACCTATATTAGGCAGAGGAACAATTTGGTCGAGTCTATTGGTATTTACAAAAGTCCAAAAATCTCCAGGCATATTTTGCGTTGGTCATAAATATATGCCAGTTTATGTGTGGACAGTTGAAATCACCCCTAAGTAAGATACTTGGTGCTCTGGTTAATTTTTTCAACTGGATAAGATATTTTGCATTGCTATGAAGAGGTCATATGATGGGATCTATAATTAGCTACAATGCAATAACAGACTTTACTGAGTATTACTAGAACTTTAGCCAGTTACATATTTGTATAATTTGGAACCTGGCAAGAGGCAATGGATTTCAGACTAAATATAGACCCTGACCTGAAGGTGCTATCACTGTAACCTTGACTAGAGATAGTTCTATTACAACACTAGAATCAAGTTTGATACACTAAATAAACGCTCATGTATTCAAGGCTAAGGAAGGCCTCCAGTGCAGACCTTTTGTTGTTTAGACTTCTTGCATTCAGCACTGCCACTTTGATATTATCTGGATTGAAGTTTCCTATGTTAAGACATCCATCAGATGACCTCTACTTAAAAACCGCATTACAAGGGTAGAAAAAGCATTAACCAGTATGCAAAAACTGAGGGCAAGAGGTATAGGTCAGGGCTGGCAAAGAAAGGAGGACATTTAATGCCATGCTGACACACACCGGTTCTCCCTAGAATAACACACTTTACCAGCCAATTAGTAAAGTAAACTGTTTTATTGTTGAATTTAGGTTACCACTGTTGGTGAAGGTAGAACTATACATCATGCAAGGACCTTATCTTCTCCAAAGACCTGAGCAAAGAGCACAACAACGTCTCTCTGCATCTCCTCTAGGGTGATATGCCTAAGAGTGTTTACCCCCACATTGGCAACTACAAGGCAATTGCTGTATTTAGGGCAGTGTCTCCAGGAATGTAGTGACTTTAGTAATATGATAGCCTTGATTTGTTCCTTTGTTAGTATTATTCTGGAATATAATGTATTTCTCTTTGATGGTGTATATTACTGGCAAAAGCAGGGTGCAGCCATGGGCACACCCCGCGCAAACAGTTATGCAAATGTGGTTATGGCCCAATGGGAATGGATATTCTTTCTGGATAATAATAGGTTCTCCTGATATATTGTTCTGTTTAAAAGATTTGTGGATGACCTTTTTTATTATGGCAAGGACCGGAGGAGTTGTTCTCTGAATTTGTAGATTATTTACAACTACAACAAGCTTTCTTAGGTTTACGTATAAATATTCATATACAAGAATGGATTTTTTGGATGTGGATGTTTTTAATTTAGAGAATGGGGGGGGGGCATAGCTACTAAACTATACAGAAAACCTTGTCAAGTAAATACCACATTAAGAAGGGATAGTATGCATCCAGCAAGAGTATTCAAGAATGTATTCAAAGGTCAGGGGATGCTGACTTCAAGACTGAATAGCCTACAACCACTTTTTGAATCAAATTTGACTGTATTGACAAGAATTCCGAGATAGAGGTGGTATGGCAAGAGAAGTCCAGTATTTAAGAAACAATGCAGCATGACCATATTTCTCCAGCAGACAGACAGAGTCAAATCAGGGACAACTGGCCACTGTTAGTCAGAGGGTTTATAGTTGGTTAGTTATAGTTATAGTCATAGTTGGTTTTCTGATGCATTATACCGATGACAACACTATTTTCTGTGATATAATAAAAAATAATTGGCTGGTTTTGTTATCAGATGCCAATATAGGTAATGCTGTAGCACTATATCCACACTTTGTGTTTAGGAATAAACATTTGTTAAAGTGACTTCTTTGCTATGAAAAAAGGAAAGGAAAAAACCCACAGACTGTAAGAGGAACTACACCTTGTGGAAATTGTAATTTTTGCCAGTTCAGAGATACTAATAGTGTTTTTGTGCATCCTGTAACAAATCAGCAGCGTAGGCTGAATGTGGGAGCTACTTGCAATAGCACCAATGTGATTTATTTGGCTATCTGTCAGCCATGCTCATGTTTGTATAAAGGAAAAACGGTGAGGATGTTAAGGGAGAGAATAAGGGAACACTTACAGGCTATCAGGAGTCAAGATTTGAGGAATGCTTTAGCTAAGCGTATTGACAAGAAAGGTAGTCGTTCCTTTAGTTTTAGGGTATTGGATATGGTAGAACAAAGCATCAGACTGAGGGATGTTAATAATGCAGTGGAACAGAAAGAGACAAGGTGGATAGTAAGACTACAGGCAGATGTGCATCCAGGGTTGAATGGGTATGTTCCTTTAAAGCCCATTTTAAAGGCATGAACCTTATTTAAATTATTAATTTATTGAAACAATTTGCTTAAGTAATGCATTATTGGTCATGTGATAATGATTTTTTAGTATAAAGTGGAGCGTGTTTTAATTTTGTTTGTATTGGTCTGAAGAAGTGCTCAGGAGAGCATGAAAGTGCTAACCTTATATTAAACTATGCATTTTATTCTACTCTAACGTGGTGGTTCTGTGGATTTTATTTTATTTTGTTTTTCTGGTGTTAAAATTCTTCAGTATCTCTTATGTGGCTATATTTATTGATTTTCACAAAGCATTTCATAGTATACATTGTGAATTTTTATAGTTTTACAGGGTATGTTAAAGAAATGCATTTTCTGTCTGAATTTATTAACACTTACAAACTGTATAAACCCACCAGACAGCCAAAATAACTATTGGATCTTATTTTTGGAAAACCTGCAAAATTTTAAGGTATCAGTCAATGTTTCCCACTACTGCCTCAGTGCTCTGAGTAAAGAAACATTTATCATTGTAGCTTTGTCAGAACTTTGAACACCCAGGCATCAAAATATCACAGTCATATACTCTTAACACTAGTTTGGTTAGCAGATGATGCTGTCAATTGGTTGAATAATCCAGTTCAAAATAATAATATTACGAATACTGGAACAATCTGTGTCAATTTCTGGACTTAATAACAAATGCAAAGTTAACATTTTCCTCTTAATACAATGACTCAGAATGCCTGACAGACACCTCAACTGTACAGACTTTTGCAGAATGTCCCAATTTTTGGCTCATACTTTTGGCCTGTGCGTCTATTTTCCTGGCAAATCACTGGAATGATCTCAGGATTGAAGTCACTAAATCATGACATACATTTGAGTTTCAGACTTCAAATCCTTCAGAAAATATATATTAAAACAAATCCTGTTACTCTAGCAACTTTCTAAGTTTATAAGAGTAATATTTACCCCATTTTGTCAAGCTTTGTCCAGATTTTTTGCATTAACAGGTTGAGAGATTGACAGACTATATAACTCCGGACCCAGAGATTGCACAAGAATGTACATATATGGCGGATAATTCTTTACAGATAATGTTATGTCATCAGATGCTATTCCGCAATCATTTCTAGAGGAGTTGGAGGAACAACTTTGTCTTTGGAAATCACATAAATTGCCCTTCTTAAGTAATATTCAAGTATGTCATTATGTATCCCTAATGTTATTTATGAATCATAATTTGACCACACTTCGCATAACAAATTCCCAAAATTACTACAATCAGTCATGTTAGATTTTCTGTGAGAGGCCATAAAACAAGGATATCCAGAAGAAAATGAATGAATCCCAGAAATAAAGGGGGGTGGGTATTCCTAATGTACTGGTGTCCTGTAAAGCAGCTGGGTTCATATTATAACACTGAACACTGAAAACAGTGAATGGTGTTACATCGACACATATTCAGCAAACGTTGAAAATGTCAAAACCACAGAATAGCGATTTCTTTCCTAGGGAAAGAAATCACTGTTCCAACCCCCCCCCAAAAAAAACATTAAACACTTCCAAACACATACACACATACCCTAACCCTAATTATACCCCCCAAAAAACAGTAAAGAACTAAATACACATATGCATGTAACCCAACCATACATCTAACAAAAAAAAAACAGTAAACCTTTTAAAACATATGCGCTTAACTTAACCCGCACCCTAACCCTACGGTCAGTAACTCTCGCACATTTACATAAAGAGTTCCAAACACAAACACACTTACCTTAACCCTAATCCTACCCCCCCAAAAACAAAAGTAAACAGCTAAAAACACACACACATGTAACTCAACCATACATCTAACGCAAAATAAAAAACAGTCAACACTTTCATACATATGCACTTACCTTAACCCGCACCCTAACCCTAAGGTCAGTAACTGTTGCACAATCATGCTCAGGAGCTATACCAGACAAGGGACCACACTACACTCCAGAACAGGCAAAGCAATAAAGTGGTCAAGTGACTTCTTTCCCAGGGAAAGAATTTGCTGAACAGTAATTTTGCTGTTTTGCCTGTTCGCCCTACATGTGTCGATGAAAACACATTAGACAAAATAAGTTTTCGTCATTCTAATATGAATCCAAGCAGCTGCATTATGCTAATAGTTGAGGAGGAGGCTACATCTTTAACCTAGTTGGGCTGCAGTTGAACTAGATGTTATCCACCAAACCTGTTGGGATGGAAGTTTACTGTTGGATAATAAAGTCTGGGAACTTGGGGGGGTGAAAACAATTTTTAGTCTATTTTATTTTCAGTGGGATATCATTTTTTTTTTCAAACTATGGGGCTCCAAATATTGTTTAATACAAACACAGATAATCTACTCCTCAGAATGGATTGGAAAGGACTTGATAAATTTTACAGATTTGTAGAATGTAAACACTAATGACCACTCAACAATACAATTCAGGAAATAGATGACCACTCAATACAATTCAGGAAATAGGGCAAACAGAAAATGATCTGTCTGAGTGCAACTGTATTTGGTGTAGAATAAGGATAAGAGAGACTTCATGAGTGATGCATGGTTTATAAAATGTATTAGTACTAATCAAGCTCTTCAAGAAACAGGCAAAGTAAAGATGTTAAGATTATCCAATTTATATTAATTTAGTTCTACTCAGCCAGTTTAGATTACATATGAATCAAATGGGCACAGTTTGCATGAACAATTTATGCCTTCTGATTGGTGAGGCGTAATCAGGAAGCCTTGTTCGATTTGTTTATTACTGCCACTAAACTTCGTTTTCTTTAATCCTTGCCTAGATTGGAAATTCTCCCATCAGGCTTTGTAATGGAGGATGGGATAAATTCAAGAAACTTTGGAGATAAATCCACCTAAGTTTAGATTATTTCCTTTTAGTATGGCAATGTGCCAATATTACACACATTTAGGATGAAATAACATATAATATTAATTGGGCTTTAACAGCACCTACACCAAACTAGCCTTTTGGTTGCTTGGTAAAATTAAACCAGACACCCAACTGACATTTGCAGCTTCTTTGGGATCAGATCAGTTATCTCCATATTTCTTGCTTATATTTTTTAACAATAATGAATGAATTGGTCATTTTCTTGATTCTAAATAGTCATAAGATCAAAAGTGGAAGTTTTAAAAATGTAGACGTCAGTAAGCTCAATGAATATTATTGAATTTGTTCTCCTAGTTTAATTTCTCCAGGTCTTTTAGGTTTCAAATACTATGATGGGAATGGACCCCATTCCTAAGTCAAACTGTGATTAAAGTTCATGGAATTAGTATTGTTTCAACCTTTAATGTTAGCCAGAAGTACTCTTTGCAGCACCTACAACGTGCCCAGAACTGACTCCTTCTGCAATTTATATAGAGTTACGTGTATCGGTAGCATATCTAAGTAACACTGTAAAATATTTTTTATGAGACCCATTTCTCCTACTACTATTGGAACTGTCTGGGTATCCTTCTTATACATCATTCTCATTTCTGCCTGCAAATCCTGGTATTTTATGACTTTGGGTTTCTCTGTACGTAAGACCCTGTAATCACTGGGTGTAGCAATTTCATACTACTACATCTGGTCTTATCACATCTATTTTTTGAACTGTTGGTAATGGGTGATCCCATGTAAAATAAACTTCATTATTTATGTTTTGTGGCTCATGTTTCCAATGCTTCTCAGCTACTTCAGTATTGTAATATTGTAATGTTTGCACAATCTCCAATGCCCAGTACAACAGTCTTGCCACATTATTGTCTTTCAGTACACAGTCCCCCTGCCATTAGTGTCTCACACCCAGAAACAGGATGTATGACTGTTTCCAGTTCCATTTTACAGAACCTGAATTTGTCTGTTTCTCCCACATGCTCAACGGACTTTGTAAACCAATGTGTATGTAGTCCACTATCCTGGGCCACCAATATTAACCTTTAATCTTTCGGTTTAAATTCACTTCTTAACCATTCCTGCATCAGATCCTGACTGACATGAGGTTGCTCCAGAAGTTTTCTGTACTTGCAACTAAATGTATGCCTCTTCCACATTTCTTGCCTTTTCATCTGATCCTTCTCACTATATTCTTTCTTTTGTTTTTGGCACATTCAGTTACTGCCTGATTTTTGTCTACTTCTGGTTTGGTTTCCATTCCAACTTGATATGCTTCTGGTAAATTAAACAAGGAAGTCACCTTCAACTTGCTTTCTTTATGTTTCAAAACTGTTATTATGTTTGGATCTGATGAGGTCAGCAGATTCTATGCAGTCCTATGACTGCAGATCAATATATGTAATCATTTTTGAGGAGGCCCATATCTCCTCCAGAATGGGGAACACACAGTCTTGGTATAGTCTGATTTTTATAAATCATCTGATAAACGTGGAGCATTTTTCTTGTTTTCCTGTCCTGCTGATCCAATACCTTTTGAGGCCAGTCAATCACCCCAAAACTGTAAGTTAGAACAGGAACTGCAAATGGTTTATAGCTTGGACTTTGTTTCTAATACTAAAGTCTCATGCAAGTAAGTGTTCAGTTCAAAAAGTGTTAAAACGTGTTTCTAATTATGCACAATATTAGTCTGTCTACCTGTACATCTGTGATGTAATAGTCCGGTGTTACATGTGTAAATGTCTGAAAATGGTCTATATGTTGTCTGCACATTGAGTCTGGAGATACGGAATTTCATTCAGTTTTTGCACTTGTGTGATTTCTGAAAGACAATAAAGTTTACTTTGACTTTTTAGATGTCAGGGCTGTTTTCAGTTTTAATTTTAGTCTTCTAAAATATTCCTTATTGAGGTTTGTTCTTATTTGTTCATGTTTTTTGTCATAAACATAAACATGAACAATATAGAATTTGTTCATATTACAATGACAATGTTATATAAGTCAGTGGATATACTGTGGTGTTACAAATATTGCATTGTTGCTATTTCACTTCTGTTTAGGAAATGTCATGACTGAGCTGTTTGTTTTTTAGGAGTCAGATGTTACTTTTTTTTGCCAATTTGTTAATAAAGTTGTTATGATTTTAAAAAATGCACCAGAGATGACTTGCAATTAGAAAAGTCCTGCTGGAGTTCAAAATCAGGCAAATAAATGTGGTCTTTTCATATGCTTCACACTTAGGCAAGTGTACAGTATCATGTTAAAACTTTTGAATAAGCCCTTTAAAACTGAAGGTTCCATGTACATGTCAGTCCCAAGATCACAATATTATCTATTACAATTAAGATTGTCAGACAAACTACCAGTCTCTAAAAAATTCAACTTTAGGTCTTTGGGTTATACAAATTATGTATAAAATGGTTAATGCCAGTTTTGGGAACTTTTTTTTATATAAATCTCATCCATGGATCAAATGCCTGTTAAGCTCACAACATGATTGCAACAGATATTTTAGGTAATTATTGTGAGAAACTGACAGTACTCTTATGCTAAAGGATGTCTGACAAGGTATATTCTGTTCTGTTTAAAATTAAATCTGAGTTTATGGATACCAGCATACCAATCCCTGGGGAATGGTGAAAGTCCTGCCCACTGTAGCACCAAAATACCAAAATCTACTTGAAAGGAACATATGGGTCACAGGTTATGCTCTTCACTCTGCAAAGCCACAGTCATGTGGCAGGCTTTACTGAGCATGTGTAAACATGCACACACTCACAGGGAAGGTACAGAAGGTCCTCTGTTTCACAGGTAAACACATCAGTTATGAGGGAAAGCTTAGAGTCAGGAAGTGGAAAAAAGACCTTGTAGCTCCCTGAATGACAGCAGTGGTACAAACTGCCTCACTCCATTGATGTGGAACAAATGGGTGTAGTTGAACTGGAGATGTGGTGGTCATCACAGATGGGGCAGGTAAAAGCACTTTGCTTTAAGTAAAATCAATGTAACCAGATTTTTTATGATACTCACAAACAGAAGCTGTAGCATGTTTACTCCACTCATTCTGCATTCAGCCAAAGAGCTACCGTAACAGATAAAGGTACTCACTACATCCAGGGATCTTCTAAAGGGCTCTCTGCAGCGAGCTGCTTAAAACAGGTACCCACTACAGAAGGATCACTTAAAAATTGACTGATTCAGCATGCACTCACATATTTGTTGCATCTTATTCAAGAGGATATCTGGAGTGTCTGACAGCTGAGATTTTCCTCACTGATGGCTTTTTCTCACAAAATTCTTACATTTTTGTCTCTCAAGATTAAATGCATATATGTCTCTTGGTGGCATATGCCAAGACATCATGCAGTGGTGCTGCGAGGGTGCATCCTGCCCCAAAAACTCCATTTCTGAGCACCAGCAAAACTAAACATGCATGCTCAGAAGACAAATAAATATGGTATAAAATTATAAACATGTCAGACCTAGAGGGACACCTAAACATGAGGAGAAGTAGGAAGCATAATATAAACCCATAGCAGGAGCATAAAATGAACTCAAGGTGGGAGTGTAATATGAACCCAATGCAGGAACATAAAATGAACTCAAGGTGGGAGTGTAATATAAACCCAAGGCAGGAGCATAAAATGAACTCAAGGCGGGAGTGTAATATAAACGCAAGGCAGGAGCATAAAATTAACTCAAGGTGGGAGTGTAATATAAACCCAAGGCAGGAGCATAAAATGAACTCAAGGTGGGAGTGTAATATAAACCCAAGGCAGGAGCATAAAATTAACTCAAGGTGGGAGTGTAATATAAACCCAAGGCAGGAGCATAAAATGAACTCAAGGCGGGAGTGTAATATGAACCCAAGGCAGGAGCATAACTCAAAAACTCTGCACCCATGAACTACAACATAGGTGGTAGTATACTTAACACCGAAAGGGTGATAAGAGACCTTGGGACACAGGTGGACATTAGTCTCTCCTTTGATAATCACATCGCCACAGTAGTCAGAAAATCCTTCTATATGGCACACTTCATGACAAAAGGTTTCTCATCCAGAAAAAAAGAGGTCATTGTTCCCCTCTACTCATCACTCATTAGACCCATTATAGAGTACAACCCCCCTTTTCGTATGTACCTCACAAGACATCTACAACAACTGGAAAGGCCGCAGAAATGCCTCACAAAGAGGATTACTGGCCTCAAACAGATGCCCTATGCAGATCATCTCAAAAAACTCCAGCTTTACTCCGTAGCATATCGCCTACTCAGAGGTGATCTCTGCCTAGCATAAAGCTATGTCAAACCCAGAGCTGTTGGACATGCTCCACTTAAAGAAATCCTAATCCCTCCGAGCTACATGCTCTAGGGACCTAAACCTTGTCACCACAATAAACAGAACATGCTGGAGGGATAGATTCCTGTCCCAGAGACTTCCCATACTCTGGAACAGGCTACCTATCTATGTCAAACAGAGCTCCTCATTAGCACTCTTCAAGAAAAATCTCGATGATTGGATGGGAAATAGGAAATTCACCCCGGGAATCACTTCTGAGGCTCTGCTTGACAGTGGCACAGGAAAATAATTTTCTTGGGTGGCAAAAGCCAGGGTACCTTTTTGGCTGGGCTTGTATAGGCCCTAGGACTGATAGCCTAGTACCTACCTATGAACCTATGACCCTATGAGTGTAATATAAACCCAATGCAGGAGCATAATATGAACTCAAGAGAGGAGTGTAATATGTAACCAAGGCAGGAGCGTACTATGCACACAAGGAAGAAATCAACATTAACTTCCATGGTGACTTCTTACAAACATGTTACACCTTACTTTAAATGGCTCTTAGGTGCCTGGCAGCTGAGAACAACCACACTCAGTTTCCAATAACGTCTCAGGAATGCAGCAGATGAAGCAGGCTAAAAAACAAGTCTGAAAATGCTGAATTTTCAAACAATGAGGTACAAAAGGGACCTCACCTCCTGGAATTAATATTTCAAGCTGTGGAACTGGGCAAAAGCATGAAATGATGGCACTGTGGTCTCAGAACAAATACTGGAAATAAACACATTCTTGAAATATGCACTAAAAGCCCCCCCTTTGGTGGTGTGGTATCAATCTAACTGTACTGACCAATGAATGTTAATTGCTTGATGCCAGAAAATAATGTGGTTACCACCACCATTTCAATAGGGCTAATTCAGCCACTGCCAGGACATCCTTGCCAGAAACAAAGAAACTGACCAAATGGTTCATCATCATAAAGTCACCAAGCAAAGCCTTAACTTGTGATGGATATCAGTGGTAGGAAGGGCCTTCTCTCCTCTGGATTCTTATCCTGGAAAGAAAAGATGGAAATGAATACATGGAGACAGATACAAAACCATCTTCAACAGGAAACATAGGTTAGAAGGATACAAAATACTTGTGAATGGTCAAGAAAAATTCCCTGCAAATAAAGGACTGTAACTGTGAGTTTCCGTCAATAAAGCACTGACAACCAGGAAAATAATTTCCCAATCAACTAGATGGTTCAAATGGAAGACAAGCAAATCTATTGAATATAAAATTCAAGTCCCAGTAAGGATATGCGTTCTTCAAAGGCAAGCACAGGTGGAAACCCCCATTCAACTAGGGTAGCAGGAGCCTCGGTAGTAGTCATGGATTCGGCTGAAGATTGACCCGTTTCCTCGGTTTCGGCCGAAACCGAGACACTCGCGGTTTGCTTAACCGTGGTTTCGGCCGAAACCGCGGACTGCGAGTGTCGGTCTTTTTCTTTGCGTTTTTTAACAATTTGAGAAGTCGGAGGATCCGACGGCATAATGTACGCAAAATCTGAGCCGAAAAACTGTTCAGCAAACTCCGACCCGGCGCCTAAGCGTTCGTCGGTTGAAGAAGCACAGGCTAAACAGGCTGCTACGTGGTCTGGGCCAAAACAAGCTAAGCAGTAAGAGTGGAAATCTTTATGAGGTATTTGTTTCCCACAAGTTAAACAGTTATTTACCTTTTCTGACATCGGCTGATGCAAGAAAGCGTCCCCAGCGGGTACTTAGCTTTTAGAAGTCTTGAAGTAGTATTGGTAGTAGTAATCTCTGGATCTGACCGACCGGCACTTGCGAACAGCTTCTGCTTGAGCCACGGCAAGAAAGACTGGGGAAAATGGCGTCGGCTGATGCCTTTATACCCGAAGACCAGCAAAGATGACGTCGGGTGAAGTGCGACACCAGCCGAGGCCAGACCCAGACTTTGGAATCCGGCCGACCGAAGGGCTGCCTGACGACAGGACAACCCATTTGTTATGACTGCAGATGCATCCTTGAAGGACATCTGTGAGTTTCCATCAATAAAGCACTGACAACCAGGAAAATAATCTCCCAATCAACTAGATGGTTCAAATGGAAGACAAGCAAATCTATTGAATATAAAATTCAAGTCCCAGTAAGGATATGCGTTCTTCAAAGGCAAGCACAGGTGGAAACCCCCATAATGGTTTGTTTGAAAAGCAAGTGCCTAGCTGCAGTTCTGCTGTACATAAGATTAAGATGCACCAAAATGGAAGAACATGATCCATAACCTTGGAAACGTCTAAGACACACATTAAACAAGTGCCTGGACTAGGTTAAATCCTATTCTTCTTTCCAAAGCAGAACTAGGTGATATGGATCATTTGATGACTACAGCCGGGGGACTGCTCCATTAGCTAGATGGTGGTTATTTTATTTGTAAGAGATCTCTTGATGGGGGAGAATAGTAGAATGGGGCTATTAAGGAATTACAAAGCATGGCCATTTTAGACAACATTCAGATTGTCTTAGCACTTGTTGATGACTCCCCAAGACTGGGTACAGCAGTGCAGTCCTGAGGAACTGGCAGAGCTGATGAGCTCTTTTTGAAGCCTTTGTATAGGGTGTGTTAACAGGAGACTGGGAGGAGGCAACTTTACCAGATGCCTGTGTTACCTTATCTTTCAATGAGAGGGTGTCTTCTTCTTGGAATGTGGGCTGTCCTACAAAAAGAATGGGAAGAAGCCAGTGGGTGTCATAAAGATTTTTCACTAAAGTCACTGTATATTTCCTCAATTGCAACTCCTCAATTATGTCCTCTGAAACACACCTAATGAAGATGTTTCCTCTGAGACATTCAATACAGCTTGCCTTAGCACATTCTTAAGATACAAAAGCCTGAGCAACCTCACCCAGAACAGATACATTCCAGACACTATAGTCATATCCTCACCATCAGTGCATAGTTACAGATGGCAACACAGAAATCCAAAGAGGAAGCCATTTACAGTCTTTTCAAGGCTCCTTTATCTTAAAAGTCAGAAGCCTCTTCCAGGGTCTTGTCTTCAAGACAGAATTAAGCTGGGACAGGTAAGACAGACAATTCAAGGTACAGTAGCCTACTGTGGTGGAGGAAAGCATTCTCCTGTCCACCCAGTCCAAATTATTTGACTCTTTCTACAGCTGCTAGGTGGAAAATGCTGTGATCTCTAGGACCTATGACAATCCAAGATCCCATAGGAATCAGCTTGAGTATTCTTGTAAATTATGTTCCTCTGCTCTCAAGAGGATTTCTAGAAGGTACTATCCTATTTGACCAGAATTTATTTTATGCCACATTAATGGCTTCCTTTTGGAAAAAGTAGCATAGAAGGGAAGACCAAGGACTCATCTTCTTCCATAAATATCCATTAAGCTTCTTTGGGGAAGAAAGCAAAGGCAGCCCATGGACAACCTCATGAGCCCATTTCCTGAAAGGAAATGTCATATATGAGAGAGCTACAGATCTTTACCATGACCTTGTTCCAGCAGGAGGCAGGCATTAGTGCCCCAGTGTGGGAGAGCTACAGATCTTACCATGACCTTGTTCCAGCAGGAGGCAGGCATTAGTGTCCCAGTGTGGGAGAGCTACAGATCTTTACCATGACCTTGTTCCAGCAGGGGGCAGGCATTAGTACCCCAGTGTGGGAGAGCTACAGATCTTTACCATGACCTTGTTCCAGGAGGGGGCAGGCATTAGTGCCCCAGTGTGATACCAAGTGCACAACACAGGTGGTGCTAGCACATGACAGGGTTGTGCAAGGCATTGCACTGATATCAAATATATTTCCCAAGACTGCAGTCTCAAGTGTACAGACATACTGAAGCAGGAATTAAACACTCATGCAACCTGTTTTTTCGCCCCAATGGACTCAAGGGCCTGCTCCATGTATAATGTGCAGGCAGTCTGCTCCAAAACAGCAAATGTTGAACTTGAATTTGCAGACTCACTCCCAAAAAGTTAAAGAAAGAATGTCTCTCCCAGCTCTTGTTTGTCATTTGATGATGGGTGTGACATAATACATCACTAGCAGAGGGAGAGGTCACAGCCTGAAAGGAGTAAGGCTAACAAGATGGTGAACTTAACTGAGAAGTTCTGAGACAATACTTGGCTTCATGCAATGTTATACTTTTTGTTTGCTCTGACTCTTTCCTGGCAGCCCATGAAGCACCACACGAGGGACCCAACTGTTAATCTGTGGATGGGCTACCTTCTGTTATTGCCATCTTGCAGATACCAAGAGAGGACTTAGGTTTTTCATGTCTTCTAAGGACTGAAGTGGTTGCATTTCTGATACTGTAACATAAAGATCTCCTTAGGTGGTGAGTGCAAACAGCATAAAGGCTGGACGGTGATTTGTACACTGCAGGAACACTTTTGAAGATTATGTTTCTTCCTCAATAGACATGGGGATTTTCTTCTGACAACGTTAAGATGAAAATGTAAAATTTGGGAGTAGCAAGAAAAAAAATGGAGACCATGTGACTTGGAGCAAAGTCCTAGACCTGATTATGGTGGCATGGCAGGCTTTGGTGCAAGGCAAACACTATTACAAACATGAAAATTGAAGAATGCAAGAAATATGCCAACAAAGAGTCTTCAATGTGGAAATCCTAAATCTCAACCTGTGTAGAAGGTTTCTCAATGTTGGAGACAACGTGTCTGTGTGACTATAGTGTCATTAATAATGAGACAGCAAAAGGAACCACACACCGAAGCAGTCCATTAACAAATACAAGCAGACATTGGTGAAGGGAAACACCTGTGAATGCAACATTCTTGAAGATACAGTAATCTCAGGCAACAAGGGCATTAGCAAAGGAAGGTCAGAATGACCAGACACTGCAAAAAGGCTCCCCAGTTCAGAAAGAAATGGAAAAAAGACAAAATGCACATGAGGTAACTATGTACAGTACTGCTGGAAATTCATCTAAATGTAATTACAGAGTATACAGTTCATAAAGAATTGTCATGAGGACAAGACTAGCAGAAGAAGAATTATGCAAAATTACTCAACATGATATATACTCACTGGATAATGTAAGGAATAATATAACAGTTCATGTAATCAATGGATTTTGCAAACAACATTTTATTTATTTATCTATTATTTTGACATCTGTTAACCAGGTAAGCCCATTGTGCACAAGTGTCCCTTTTCAAGGGTAATTGTCTGGTTAAGTGACTTGCACTGAGTCACACACTAGGCAAGTGGAGATGGAAAGAATCAAACTCTGGACCATGGGTACGGGAAGCAGAGCAGCTCATTAACAGCTCAGAGACATAATCTTCTGCCATTGATGCCAGATTTGTAATTGCCAGCATTCCCATGCATAATATTTCAAGAAATATACCTGAAAATCTACTTATGACACTTAAGTCTGCATCTCTCCTAAGCAAGCCTAGGCGATGATGTCAGTTCACTCACATAGCTTCTACCACTGCAGTCACAACACACAGAACAGGCATAATGCTGCCTACTTCAAATGTCCAATGCAGCAAGATTGTATTTTTCCAACAACTTAACCTATACTTTAAGAAAGAAGCTATTTTATATTCATTTAGTCAATGCCTGCTTGTTTGTGTTTATGAAACAACAAATTCCCTACTGGTTAACTGACTTGTTCAGAATTGTTACACAGCAATTAAAAGGACAGTAACATAATGAAAACCAGAATTACAGTGCCTGTTATTAACAGTATTCTCATTACTGCAACAGCATCTTACAAAATCAGTAGAAAGCAATCCTTTCTACAACACAGTCGTTATTTTTTTCTTAATTTCCATTTCCTTCCATTACCTTACCTCTCCACTGCTCTAACTTAGTAAAGCAAAATTGTACCATATTAGTTACTCAACGTATGAATTATCTTATCTATAAATTAATCATTTCCTTTTTAGTCAACAAACTAATTAAACATTTCACAACATACGACCTTCGGTCTCACCCCCTCCTTTACAGATTTGTCATAATAAATTGCTCTGTACAAGGTATTTATTCTCTGTAATGGACACACGAATATGGGAACTGTTCCAAACAAATGTGAAATCTTTGTCTGTCTACCCAACAATCAGAATCTCTCATAAGAAATACCTATTTAAAGAAGCCCAAAGCAAAACGTTCCCAGTAGTAGCATCACTTAGCATTCATTAAACTTCAACTGCAATACACTAACACGTTTAGCACACCTTTTGCAGATTTCATTTCAAAGGAATCTGAATAAGCCCTTCACCAATTTTAAAACAAGCATTCCATGTAACTTACTTCCCATCATCTTCAAACCTCATCTTATCTGCTTTCTACCCCCATGTCCATTTCTTGCATTAACTTCCTTTTGCTTCACTTAATTTCAGATTTCATTACCTCAGTTTCCTATTTCCTACTCGCAGCTTCTGTGTTTTGCTCTTTTATACAATCCTTCTGCAAAACTATGTACATCTTCTAAATACTATGCAAAATATTTTCCTATGTACGTATTCTAAACACTATGGAAAATATTTTCCTCATTCTGATTGCCTGTTTTAAAATATTCAATCAAATGTACTTTACTACTATTATCTGCTAAAACATTCTTGTTTTTCAATATATCTTTCTCATTAATGTCAGCTGTAAATTGTTCTTGTTATGTCTATTTCATTTTTTCCCAGGCTGAATCTGAAAAAGGTCCACCATGATCAATGTTGTACAAAAGTTAACAAAATAAAAAAAATACATACATACATGCCTGCACACACACACAAATAAATACATAAATATCTAAATCTCACATCCTTAATATTCTGCACTAAAGTGCCAGACTCTATGCTGCATCAGTTGCCTACAGTAGTTAAAAGCAAATGGAAACAATAGAGTGTACATATTGCACTATAAAACTAATTCAGCTAATACATTAGCATCTTTGCAACTACATGTCATTAGCAAAATGCAATAATGGAAATGCATTCCACAGAAGGCATGCTTAATTTATGCGCCTCACAATAGGGAAATCACTATGCATGTGTTAGTTAGCGGGTGACATAAAATATTGCTCGTATACCTGAAGCAAGCGCTCTTGCTCTTTCTGCCACTTTTCCTGGCGCTTGCGTTCCTCTTCTGGATCCCATGACCAGAGGTCAAAACGTTTAGGCAGATTTAATGGAGGGATTATAATCTGGCAATCCACATTAAGAGAAAGGAATGAAATTAAACAGGACTAAAACTAAGTTTATGATGTCTAAAAAAAAAAAACAAAGCACTGAATACTTTGCTGAAATAAAGAAGACAGAAATGAAGGCAGATTCCGAAAGACAAGCATTTTGCTGTTACTCTGAACAGATGTTACAATTCTGCTGATACAAACAAGGTTCACTACTTTCTATCAAAGCTGACTGCATTATATGATACATAAGAAATATTTTAAGAACATATATGCAGGAAATTAAAAGTAGAAATATCTAAGGAGATCACACAAACAGAATATCAACTGACAAGATATGGCAAATTCTTTAGCAACTGCCAACTTTGTACCACCGCTCTACTGATAATATCAGCTTTCTACTTCAACATCATTTAAGGCACTTTTCCTAGGGATCTCTTCTTTGGTCTTCAATTCTTTTCTCCTAAATATTCTACTAATAAATGCCCTACGAGAAAACAAGCCAAAAGAGGTACAGAAAATCATACAGTTTCATGAGCCAGTTTATAGAGATCATGGGTAACACAAGACAGATGAGAAACAAATAGCCAGAAGGAAAGGGGTCGGGAGTACGAACCTACTGAACGACAACTGCTCAAAGAGATAGTGTTAAAGAAAGTGTTAATGCAAGTCTTTAACCCTCCACAGGTATAATTCGGTAAAGTAGCATCACTTAGCATTCATTAAACTTCAACTGTAATACATTGTTAACACTGATCTCTGACTAAGTCAAAACCAGTCACCTCACAGGCTGCCAACAAACTTAAGACATGGGGTCCAAATGGCAAAACAGCAGAAATGGTAACCAAGAAGGGTTCATTTTTCTATGCTTTTTGCCCACATGACTACAGACCATCAAGCCTCTCCTAATCAGACTTCAATCAGTTATTCCCCCATAGTGGGTATTCCCAGCACAGTTGACAGTCATCCAGAGGGGCCATCATCTAGGCAGCCATGAAAGTGGTTTAATCCCTCACTAGAACCTCAGAAAAGAGAAAGTGCATCTACTGCCATTTGTTTTCAATTCCCCAAAGTATCATATTCCACAGAGGCTGTCAAAGGAGTGAGAGTATATATGCAGTCCCATTCTCTCAACACTTTGCACCCAGCTGAGTCGCCAATGGTGGGGTCACCAGTGCCCTCCCAATCCCTCCAATATCTCTAACCAATGTAGAACCTCCAAGGGGAAGAAAACTCTTTACTGACTGGAGGTAAGCATCTCTCATAATCCATATAAAAGCAATCCACATCCCCACTGAACTTCAAGCAATGAAGGTATATCAAATCACAAAACCAAATTTGAAGGCTCTATCAGGTGAATAAGATAGGATATGACAACCAAGTATAAGCAAACAAGAAAAAGTCACCACTAGTAAGCACAAAAATGATTTAATAAATAAAAACAAGCTAACATTCTCCACAAAAGCTTTCACATACAATGCTTCTTCAGGTTAATTCACATCAGCTAAATACATTACTTGACACAAATTTCATTGGTTAAAATCATTGCATTTCACTTATGGTTTTAAGCTAACCATATCACTGAGTCAACGAAGTGTGCCCACCTGTAGATAGTTTATCCATTTGTATTCGTCTGCTTCAGTTATTGTAGTGACATCACCACCACTGATAGATTCATTAATAACGTTTAATGCTGATAAAATAAACTGATGGTTTTGTCCTTTTGTATCTGCTGTCAATGAAGACAAAAATACTTTCTTTACAGAATTGAGGTTATTTGTACAGACTCTGACCTTGAAGTTATTATATCCACAGATTGATGACCTAGAGACTAATTGTTTGAAGAAGCCATGTTTATTTATTCCGAACTGTAAAGCTGTTAATAATTTATTTTTAATGGCATTTGAAAATGATTTATATGAATTATTTAATGGTAAAAAATTTGAATACAGACATTGTAATATAACTCATCAAAAAAGTTAGCACTATACTCTTTAATATCCAACAATGAAATAGTTATAAAGACTGTTGATAAAGATGGTGGTATAGAAAATTTATGGAATTGTTGCACCTGGATAAATGTACTACAGTGGCAGCCCCAAAGAGATCCTAACAACTGAGGAGGTATAAAAGCAAGCCAGTGTAGTAGTCTTCAAGCATTAATAAAGGGTCTATATTAAATCAGCGAATGCTTAAAAAAGCGAATGCTGATTTATCGACCCCATGTAAGAGAAAGCTTACAATCCCGAACACTTAGAACAGTGATTTTTTTCCCAGGGAAAAAAAACTGCTGTTCCAAAAAAGAAAAATAAACTTTAAAACATTACATAAAGTGGGGGCTTTGCCCCCCCCCCACTTAAATATACCAACTCCGAGATTGCACTACAGTGACAAAAATGGCAAAATAACGAAGGCAGCCAAGCGATTCCTTTCCTACGGAAAGAATTCGCTTATATGTTGTTTCAGTATTTTGCCATTTCGTGTTTTCAAGTTCGATCAAGACACATTCAAAAGAATACATCTTCGATCATATAATAGGGAACCTTAATAAACTATATAATAAAAGGGATAAAGTCATAAACCTATATAGCACAACAAATGACTATTAAATTAAGGAGAACACCAAGCAGGTAGATAAGAAACTAAAAAAAGGATATAAGAAAAAGGAAGGCATCCAATGAACTCAGACTAATTAAAGAAGCTGAAGATAACTCAAAGCCTTCTTTTGTTATGCCAGAAAAATAGGAAATAACACTCAACATTGCCCCAGGCTTATTTATAAGGGTAGTAACTTCCCCAATCCAGTAGAAATTGCCAAATTACTGGCAAATAAAATTAGTGCCCACTTCGCCCCAGAGACAAGATACCCAACATCATGAGAGAACATACACTGAAAGTAGTCTACAGTATGAAGAGCACCTCATTAATGGGACCTGACAACACACAACAGTTGTCTAAGTACTAGCTCTAAGGAAGCACAGGTGGACACACTCCTCAACCTTTACAGCCTGAGACAAGTAAATGGCTTTGTTCCATGAGATTGGCACACAGCTGTTGTGATGGAACTCCACAAGAGTGGCCACACTGCAGACCCCAGGAATTACAGACCCATCAATATAACAAGTCTTATATGCACAGCCATGGAACACATACCTGACCTAACAAACTATGATATGAAAAATCTTATCACACTCAACCCCAGCAGTTTAGCTTTGTCAAATGTCAATCCTGTCTAATGAATATTGTGACCTTCTTTGAAAAGGTGACACAATTTGCAGAGTACGGACAAGCTGCCATGCAGCATACATTGACCTTGCAAATGCATCTGATATCATACCACATAAAAACATAATAAGCAAGCTGAAGGAGCTATAAATTGATCCGTACGTGGTTATTTGTACAGACAACTGGCTTTTGAGCAGGGACTCATACAGTAAGACTACAAGGTGCATCCTCTGGGAAATGAGGTGACCAGTGGAGTTCCTCATTGATTTGTGCTTGGACCTCTGCTGTTCAATATCTACTTTTCATATATTTGCTTATCAAATGGAACTCTTTGCCTTACAAATAGCTTAATAGCTCTACTCTGGTACCTATTTTTGCTCTGGTTATACTGTTACTGATCAGTAGCCAAACCAGTCTCTTTTCAAGCTCTTTACTGCTCATACCCAAACCAGGATATCATGACAGATGGGTACCTTCAAGCCCCATAAGCATCTGTGCGACATCCTCAGGAGCAGAAGGCATGCATACATTGTCCTTCTGCATAATCTTAAGTCTAACTAACAAAAACAAAGAGGAAAATGTACCAGTTTGCTAGCAAAATTAGAAATGGAATGTCACAGTCCACAGCTTTCTGTGAGCATATTAAATCTACACAGTCCGGATATTTCCTAATTGGAATAAATTTGTCAAATCCCTGAATAGCGTTAAGTACTAGGACATTTTCTGCATTTGTCTTAACAGAATCCACTTCCATTGCAGCAAGGAATTCATAACTCTCCCTTTTATAACTTTATTCAGGCCTTGTAATTTAGGAATTTATACATGGTGTCAAGCTTCAGAACTTTCCATGAGGCATAAACAGTTGGTAAACCACAGGACCTATCTGAGTATGATGAACTCCTGCTAACATCCCAGGCCAGTAAATATATCTTCACAGTCGTGAAGCAAATTGTCAGTCTTCACATAGACATCACTAATCTTTTTCACAACACCAAATTCATGAAAATACCCTTTGGAGGAGAAGTCGAGTCCATTTGTCAGAAAATGTACCTTATATTTCTTATAAAATGGCTTAAACAAGTAAATGGCTTTTACACAGATGGTTTTAGCTTGCTCTTTTTCAAATTCAACTCCAAATATTTAAGTACAGATTACATCACAATCTACTGCGACATGACTTCAAACACCATTTTTTTAACTTCTGTGACCACATTTCTGATTGAACCTCCTGTGTTAAACTCTCTGTTTTACAATATTCTGCAATATTGACTCTCTCAACATTTACTATGCACACAAATAAATCATTTTATGTCTTTATTATACCACATGTTCTTCTGGGCTGCAGATTAATTTCTTGTACATTATAGGTTCATAGGTTCATAGGTGGGTACTAGGCTATCTGCCCGAAGGCATGTATAAGCCTAGCCAGAATGTGTTGGCTTTCGCTGCCTCCTTAGATTTGTTCCCTGTGCCTCTGTCCAGCAGTGCCACTGAAGTGATTCTCGAGGTAAACTTTCTGCTTCCCATCCACTCGTCAAGGTTTCTCTTGAAGAGGGTTAGTGAGGAGCTCTGCCTAATGTAGATTGGTATCTTGTTCCAAAGCATGGGAAGTCTCTGGGACAGGAATCTATCCCTCCAGCACATCTTATTTATTGTTGTGGTGAGGTTTAGATCCCTAGAACGTGTGGCTCGAGGGGATAAGGTTTTCTTTAGGTGGAGCATGTCCATCAATTCTGGGTTAGACATAGTCTTGTATGTCAGGCAGAGATCACCTCTGAGTAGGCGGTATGCAACCGAGTACAACTGGAGTTTCTTCAGTCGAGCTGCATAGGGCATCTGTTTGAGGCTATTGATCCTCTTGGTGAGGTACTTCTGTGGTCTTTCCAGCTTTTGCAGGTGTCTTGTAAGGTACATTCCAAATGGGGCATTGTACTCTAAGATGGGTCTGATGAGTAGAGGGGCACAATAACCTCTTTTGATCTGGATGCGAACCCTTTTGTGATTAGGTGGGCCACGTAGAAGGATTTTCTAATCAATTTGGCAATGTGATTATCAAAGGTGAGATTACTATCTACTTGGGTCCCTAGATCCCTTATTACATCTTCCATATTTAGGGGACTACCACCTATGTGGTAGTTTGTGGGTACTTTGTTTTTTCCAAAGGGAATGACTATGCACTTTCTGGCATTTAGCTTGAGGCCATGATTTTGACACCAGGTATCCTTCTCAGTGAGACCCTTTTGGAGGATGTCTGTATCAGCTGGAGAGTCAATTATAGCCCCTAGCTTGCAGTCGTCTGTGAACTTGGTCAGCTATAGTCCTCCTGTGCTTGCCTGTACCTCTGAGAAGTATATGCCGAACAGGAAGGGTCCTAGGACTGAGCCCTGGGGAACATCACTTGTAACCGGTTTAGAGATGGACCTAGCTCCTGCAACTCTCACCATGTGGGTTCTGTCCATGAGCCAGTTGGCAACCCATCTTGTGACGTAGGGTATATGTTCAGGCTGGTGATCTTGTCTATAATACCAGAATGGGGAATGGTGTCGAAGGCCTTAGTGAGGTCTAGGTAGGCTGTGTGTACCACCTTTCCCTTGTCTATAATCTTGGTAACTGTCTCAAAGAAGTCCACCAGGTTTAGGAGGCATGATCTGCCCTTAAAGCCAAACTGGGTAGGGTCCAGTGTTTGGAGGTTCCCAATGTCTCTGTTAATGAGTTCCATGATAATGAGCTCCATAGCCTTGCAGACCAAGCTAGTCAGGCTTATAGGGCGATAGTTCCCAGGGTCTGTTGTGGCTCCACCTTTGTGGAGCAGAATAACCATTGCTGTGTGCCACTCTATGAGTATGTAGCCTGTGGAGATGCTGAGTTTATACAGTGTGTTTAGGTGAGGGATTAGTTCATCTTTGAGCTTGTGTAGGACGCAGCATGGGACACCGTCCGGTCCCATTGATGCTGTGTTTTTGGCTTTGGAGAGAGCTGTTTTAACCTGAGTGTCTGTGATTTCAGGGACTCTGCATTCTTCTGGTATGGTTATGGACCCTTTTGGGGGTGAAGTTTGCGCTGAACCTGTCTGCCAGGATGTTGGCGATATCGGTCAGTTCAGTGTATTTTGTGCCATTCTGCACTAACTCCGAGCAGATCTGAGCATTGCCACTTAGATTCTTGACATAGCTAAAGAATGCCTTGCAGTTATCTTTGGAGTCCTTGGCAATTTTCCTTTCAAAGCTCGCCTTGGATGATTTTATGAGGGATCGTAGTTTCTTGCTGATACTGATCAGGGATGTCTTTCCTTCTTGGGATTTTACTCTTTTCTGTACTAGTTTCTTCCTTCTATTGTATAGCTTGTTTATGGCAGGAGAACACCAGACTGGTTTCCTTTTCTTGGAGGAGTGAGTCTTGGTTTTGCTTGGGATGGCATGATCCATGCATTCTTGTAGCTGCCCATAGAATGCATTAGTAAAGGATTTTGCAGCTTGGACAGTGTTATCCTTCAGCATGGGAGCTTTGAAACTTTCCACCTCAGTCTTAAGTAACGTGAAGTTTGCTTTTGAAAAGTTTTTCATGGTGGCTTTCTTGTCCGGGGGTGGGGGCAGAATATGGATATCCAAAGTGATTTGTTTATGGTCAGATCTAACCAGTGAGGGGTTGACCTCCGGTGTGGAACACCGGTTGCCCATGTTGGTGATGACCAGGTCCAATATGTTGTCACCTCTGCTGGGAGTGTTGACCAGTTGAACCAGGGTGTTTGAGTTTATAAATTCTAGGAAAAGTTGGGCAAGGGAGTTAGCACTTGAGTAGTTCTCCCAGTTAATGTTTGGGTAATTGAAATCACCCAATATTAGGGTGTTTGGTAGGACCTGTATGTTTCCCAGTGTTCCCAAAAATGCGGAATGGGGGTCCTGGGACATGGCGGGTGATCTGTAGCAAGCTACAATTTGAATTGCAGTTTTGCCCATTGTTAGTTGCACGTGGATGATCTCTGAAGCATCGTGCTGTACTATTAACCTGGAGGTGTGGGTATCCCTGATGAATATGGATACGCCCCCGCCTTTTGTATTTTGGTTTGGGTTCTGTGGCCGAAATGTATGGTATGAGTTGTAGCCTGGTAGTGTTGGGGTGCTCTCTGGTGCCTTAAACCAGGTTTCTGTTACTGCACATATATTGATATTCTCCATACTGAGGAGTGCCTCGAGTGCATGCATTTTAAGGTTTAGACTTCTGGCACTGAGTAGCATTACCCTCAGTTTTTTGTTACTTGTGCTATTTATGGCGGTGGGTTTGTCTTTTGAGCCTTGCCTAAAAAAGGCACTATGGGGGTGGCAAGAGCCCTGGCAAGTACTCGAAAGCCTAAGGGTGAAAGGTGCAAGCCGTCTCTAGCGAAGCAGCGTGGCTTGTCGAGCATGTCATCCCAGGTGGATAGACACTGGATCCCCTTTGAATGACACCAGAAACTTAGCCAATTGTTGAAATCAAGAATTTTTTCTTTATACCGTGGTATCATTCTTGGTGAGGGCAGGATGCTACTCAGGGTCAGGGTCATACCGGCCTGGGCTACATGATCAGAGAGCTCTTCCATGTCTCTTCATGTAGTCCAGGGAGGTACGACTCAGGCCATTCACACCAACATGAACAATAACAATGTCATATTTGTACAGGCAGCTAACAGTAACTTTCTCCTTATTCAGCCTAGTGAGTGGGACATCAGTGTGCCTGACTATAGAGTCACCTATTACTA
Organism: Protopterus annectens; assembly: GCF_019279795.1. NCBI lineage: Eukaryota > Metazoa > Chordata > Ceratodontiformes > Protopteridae > Protopterus > Protopterus annectens. The sequence goes on along the minus strand of NC_056728.1, from coordinate 1,316,103,518 downwards.
GTATGTTGGGTATGTTATTTGGCCTTAAGGGCTGTGACTGCATGGCACACTGATTTTGTGAAGTATGTGTTTCATGGTTTGTGTTGGGAGGGGTGGAGGTTGCTTGAATGTTTGCTTTGGAGGTCTGTTGGTTTTGCAGATTTTTATTTAGAGCCTCCGTGTATGTTTTCATGTATTTATGTGTGTTTTTTGCCGGTGCTGGTTTAATAGGTATATGTGAGACTGGTGGAGTGATGCAAGCATTTCCCTTCTCCTCTTGACTGTCTGATCCAGTCTTGGGTTGAGAGAGCTTAGCCTCTAGTTTGGCTGTATAACTGCATCTCTCGCATGTATTAGTGTTTGGTGGTAGGAGGAGGGAGTTGTCTGTGTACATGAGGCAGTTGTAACATTGCCACAAAATACCCAGATTCACCAGTTGGACTGAAGAGTACACCTGAAACTGCCCTTTGGACATGCCTGGATAGGTACAGTGAACTGTTTTATTGGATGGCTGGTAAGGTCGAATAGAGAGCCTTGTCCTTCTGTACAGTACAGGAGGGTGTAGTGCTAGGGTTTATAAGTGCTTGCTATAAGTTTTGAGCAAGTGCCGGGCTGAGAAATGAATGGCTTGAGTGCTTAAGTTGAAAGTTTGTCTAGTTCCAAGGGAAAAATTGAACAGGAGACTTTGAGGAGCCGGGAATAGTTTTACCCTAGCTAACCGGTTTTAGTAGTTTTACCCTAGCTAACCATTACATCCTTTATCAACCTGATTTTCTTTATCATAGCTTTTATATAAATAACCAAACAGAGGTAATTTTCTTGTGTAATACCTAATTATCAAACCTCATACAGCAATTATCAGCATGCTTTTCCTGACTCCCAGGGCTCATTTTCATTGTAGTTCTGCTATTTTTCTTGTCTTGGTTCTGACTTGCAATTTTACACACACATTCTAATGCTTCAGTTAGCTCTTTTAACAGAGGTAAAATAATTCAATTTGCTATATATGCTTATTTTGCTTCTTGGAGCATTAAATCCGTTTCTCACTGCAGTATGCCTCTCATTTGCTCATGCTAAACATCAGAAGATTCCATCTCATACTAATGAATCATGGAATTCAACAAACTCATAGTATTTGTCTTGGTTATTTATTTCTGTACAGTAACTATCAATATCACCATAAAATCTTTTGCCTTTATGATAAGTATCTGCTAGATATATAGCAGGGTTTTTTTTTCTATTCACAGTACCTCTGAAACTTCTTTATTTTCCCTGCAATACTCTCCCAGACCCAAAAAACTCAAATGTAATATAAACTTTCAGTGCCTCTCTCTCTCTACAGCATACAAGCAAGCAGCACAGTGTACCTTCTAGTCTATTCACACTGGAATAAATTATACTTCTGGATCCAAAATTTCCAGCTCTCAGGCAGATTTCCTTATGGGAAGAGAATTCCCAGGGGCTGTAGCTGTACCACTTCTCAACTAGTAAGGAAACAAATGTATTCTGCTACTCAGGCTTCAGCAGTAACTTTAAATGCCATGAAAAAGAGAAAACATTGCTGTAAATTCCAATAAACCAATCCTCAGTAACCCGATGGTAACCAAAAGCAGGCAGACTTTTCACGGAAAAAAACACAGTTTATTGCAGCAATAAAGGCTCTCCACAGCATAAAAACATTAACGATAAAAATCCACAATACGTTTTCGTCTATCACTTCATCCGATGTACAAAGTAACAACACATCAAAGACCCTTTATATACACACCCCAATTCAAATCACCCAATGAACATCTACACTTAATTAAATACATATAAATAAATATTAATACACCTAAAATGTACTGTTCCATATATATTAAATGAATAATCACATTATAAAATGTCATAGACTCTATAAAACTTCACTTTAAATAAATATATAATTACTTAAGTCACACTACAAATAAAAAACATCTTAATGCATATCCATTAAAATGATAAAATCTCCAAATGGTGAAAACTTCCTCTAGTGGAAAATCTATTAAGTTTTTTTATATAAACATAAATAACAGTTCTTATATATTTACTAGCTACATAAACATATTACCTGAAACATATTAAATAAATATAAAAAACATAGTTAAATAAACATACTAATAGATAAAAAAGTTGTTAATTTGAACTATTATTTAGAGTCTAGCTGCCCTTAACCTAAGAACTGGAAGTAGGGAAAGTGCATCATTTAATCCAGGTGGTCTACTGGCCTCCAACAAAATCTGCCAGTTGAGTTCCCTGTATTCAATCGTCGTCTCCCACATTCCCCCTCTCGTATCTTTAGGAATTTCTTCTAAGACAAAAAAATAAATTTAGCCCTGTCACATTGTGTGCACTATAACGTCACCACACCACAAATCAGGCAGTTTGAACCATTTATTTGTAAAGCGCTTTTCGTCTCAGGCAATCCCAAGACTTCTTCAGACAAAGTACTAATACACATGCCCCTTCTTATAACCTCCACAATTAAATCAAATGGCACACCATTGGTTAAAAACATCAATTTATTAAATATGCTAAACAGCTGTAGGTCAGGGGCCACAAGCTCGCACCTTTATGAGCAAATCACAACACAATATAATATAGTATAATATAAGCAAAAATGACTGCTTGCATTCGCCTTATGCATGACACAGTTTCAATCACTAAGCTAAAATGCAATGCCTGCAAAAAACTGTCATGCCTTTCAAACTAACTTTCATGTGAAGACATGTTTTACTCCCTAAGAGTAGGTCACAACCCAGTATGAAAGAAATGTGCTGCAAGCATGCCTGTTTAGTCGTAAACATCCACAAATAAAATATCACACCAATTGTTAAAAGCATTAAAACATTAGGTATGCCTAACAGTTCTATGTTTAAAATCACAACTCCGTCCGCTGTGAACCAGTCACAACTCAGTGTAAAGAGGGATGGATAACATGCTTTCGGCTTTAAGCATGAAACAATTAAGCATAAAAATAAAAAAAATAAAAATTAAAAACCTAAAAGGCAGTACCTACAAGTAAAACTGTCATGCAATACTGACGGACACAGGCAAGCAACATCAAACCCCTGAATTTAAACTTCAGGTCATGTTTGATCCAATAAAAGAGGGCAAAGACAAGAGGTGCAAGTCCACCAGATATAAACTGGTCATGGCACCAGTCAAAAACAAGCTCCAAGCTGATTTGTAACGTTAATCATGTTTTGACCCTTATAGGCAAGTCTAACACCAAGTAAGAGAACTGGTTATATACATTTACTTTATACATAATACAGTTATCATCATAAACTAAAACACAATACTCACAGGTTAAGGCTATCAAGTGACACAAGCATTAGGTCATGTTTGTCCCAATCAAGAGCACAAACTCTAAAGGTGTAAAACCGCTAGTTGTAAACTGGTCATGGCACCGTTTAAAATTACTGGCTCCATGCGATTGCCTTGTGGCATAAAAAATATGTTCAATCACTTACCTAAAGGCAAAAGCTGCCATTACTGACAGACACAATCTAATCAATCTAATTGAGGCAAACAAGTTACAACATCTACTTATATAAACCGTCAATGGTGGACAAAGCAGTGACGCCAAAAATACATAACATAGTACATGGCTAACATAAACAGTGGGTCGTCACTACTCCTACAGTTTATATAGCAAAAACTGGTAAATACAAACTAACAGCTTAGACTAAGCACCTCATTTGTTCTTTTGAGATTTCTTTCTTAAAAGCTGTCTCAGGTTTCAACTTCCTGTTACCTAAGAAGTTCAGTTGTGAGTGTTCTGCCATTTCGAAGTTCAGTTGTGAGTGTTCTGCCATTTCACACTGAGCTGATTGAAGGAAGGACACTGAGGAATCTTGGAGCTATAATATATAACATTAAGTATCCTGTTTTTTGTTTATTTTGTTCTTTATTTCTTTGTTATTTATAGCACTTTGTGTACTGTGTATTTTTCTAGCTAGTTTCACTGTGTGTGCGAGGTATTAACTGGAAATTGTCCACTTTTATTAAGCATCTGTTGGGTTGTTTGTTTCTGATAACTTGTTGCAGTTAAACTCTTTTTTCTAGAGGCTCCTTTAGCTGTTTAAAACTTTCATTTAAAGGCTCACTGCTGCTTTTCAGCTGTGAAAAACATTTCTGCAGTTTGTTTCCCACCTCTCTCACTGTTGGTATAGTGTTTTTATAGTTGGTGGCTTTGCAGCTGCCCGCCCCTAGTGTAAATTTGATCTGGGACCCTCCTCCCAGTCTAGTGTCATTACCTCATTCTACCCAGTACAGGGAGAACATTTGATAAGGCCAATCAGCTTAGTTTCTGCTACCAAACAAAATTTGCTCTAGAGAAGCCAAATAAGGGTCCAAGACCTGAAACAATGAAGTTGGTAAAAATGGCTTTAATAACAAACCAGCCAAGCACACTTAGTTTCTGCTACTCCTTTCTCTCTTTCCACTACAAAAAAAAAAAAAATATTTATCTGCTTTTACTGTATTTGTGTTTCTTCCTACTTTATTTTGCTTTTGCGTCATCTTAAAAGTACTCAATTGTATTTACTACTGCTTGGTGTAACTCATTCTAAGCCTTTTAGTTTAAGCACTTGTGCTTCAGACCAGTTGTTTTACATTAAGAAGGTTTGTGGTCTGCACTGTAGTGGCAGAACAGGTAGCTTGCATCCTTCAAAGTTGGGAACTGCTGAAGACCAACTGTTTTACATTAAGAGGTTTGTGGTCTGCACTGTAGTGGCAGAACAGGTAACTGCTGATTGAGGGCTCAGTGTCTGTTATTCTAAAAGTGTATTAGTTCTGGTTTAAGCACTTGGGCTTCAGGACAGTTATTTTACATTAAGAAGGTTTGTGGTCTGCACTCTTGTGGGAGGAGAGGCTGGACTCTGCCCTTCTGAGCTGGGAATTTCTGGTTAAAGGCTTATAGTGCCTGCATATTTTAACTGTTTCTTACTGAAATTGGTACACCTTGTTTGCTGTAGCATAGACTAGATCCAGGCCTGCTGAATATAGCTTTGTTTGTATGCTTGTTGTTTGTTTGCTTGTTATTTCCCTGAAATGCTAATTCCACCCAAAATGTGGCTTTTCAGCGCTTCTGTGGATCCCTAGTGATATCTGCATTGCTTACTGTACTTATTTCCTTGTTTCACTTGAAAGAAAGTTACTGTTTGTCATTTTTGCATTTAAGTTACCTGTAACACATTACATTTAAATTACCTGGCACTTGCTCACTAAAGCAATTATATAAGTCAGCACTAAAAAATTAAAAGCACTACACCCTCACAAACTCCCCTTGAGTACCTTGTTCCCCATTGGCCCTTTTTTTCAATTATAAAGGAATTCCCAATACTATTCTAGCATGTCCAAAGGTCAGTTGTCAATCTCCTCTCCGGTCCAGCTGGTGAATCTGGGAATCTTGAGGCAATGTTACAACTGCCTCATGTACACAGACAACCCTCTCCTCCTTTCAACAAATTCCAACACATGTGAGAGATGCAACCATATAGCCAAACTGGAGGCTAAGCTCTCTCAACTCAGTACTGGCGTAACCAGTCAGGAGGAGAAGGAAACCACACTCACTACAATTCCAGTCTCACATAGACCTACCACGTCAGCAAACCAAACACAAAAACACACAAAAACATACTCGGAGGCTCTAAATAAAAATCTGCCTAAGCAGCAGAGACCTCCAAAGCATTCACCCAAGCAACCGCTACCCCAAAACAAAACACGTGCAACATAAAGCTCACAAAGCTAGTGTGCCGAACAGTCACAGCCCTTAAGGCTAAACAACACACCTGATACACTTGTAATAGGTGACTCTATCGTCAGGCACACTGATGTCCCGCTCACCAGGCTGAACAAGGAGAAGGTCATGGTGAGCTGCCTGTCGGGCGCTAGGATCCGCCACATAACACAAGCACTCAGGTCACTCCAAGGCAAGAACAAATATGACTCAGTCATTGTCCATGCTGGTGTGAATGACCTGAGACATAACTCCCTGGACTACATGAAAAGAGACATAGAGGAGCTCTCTGAGCATGTAGCCCAGGCCGGTATGACCCTGACCTTGAGTAGCATCTTACCCTCACCAAGAATGATACCACAATATGAAGACAAGATAATCAATTTCAACAATTGGCTTAAGTATTGGTGTCATTCAAAGGGCTCCAATGCCTGTCAGCCTGGGATGACATGCTCGACAAGCCATGATGCTTCACTAGGGACGGCTTGCACCTGTCACCCCTGGGCTTTCGGATATTGGCAAAGGCTCTTGCTACCCCCATAGTGCCTTTTTTAGGCAAGGCTCAAAAGACAAACCCAAATCCATAGGTATCACAAGGGATAAGAAACTAAGAGCAATGCTACTCAATGCCAGAAGTCTAAACCTCAAGATGCATGCACTCGAAACTCTCCTTAGCATGGAGAACATCGATATCTGTGCAGTAACAGAAACCTGGTTCAAGGCTCCCGAGATCACCCCAGCACTACCAGGTTATACCTCATACCATGCTTTTCAGCCCCAAAACTTGGACCAAACCACAAAAGGAGGGGGAGTATCAATATTAGTCAAAGATACCCAAACCTCCAGGTTGGTGGCACAGCACGAAGCATCAGAGACTATCCATGTGCAACTAACAGTGGGTAAAACTGCCTTCCAGTTTATAGCCTGCTACAGACCACCCTCCCAAACCCAGGAACCCCACTCGGCCTTCCTGAGAACACTGGAAAATATGAAGGTCTCTCCAAACACCATTATATTGGGCGACTTCAACTACCCAAACATAGACTGGGAGCATTACTCTAGCTCCAACACCCTAGCCCAAAGGTTCCTAGAATTTATAAACTCAAATGCTATGGAACAACTTGTTACCACTCCCACAAGAGGGGAAAACATACTGGATCTGATCATCACCAACATGGGGACTCTATGCTCCAGACCAGAAGTGTATCTCTCTCTGGTAAGATCAGACCATAAACTAATCTCACTGGATATTCACATCCCGACCCCACCCCCTGCCCAGAAAACCACAGTGAAAAACTTCTCTAAAGCAAATTTCACACTCCTCAAAACCGAGGTGGAATCCTTCAAAGCCCCCGGGCCTGTGGAAAATACGGCCCAGACCGCAGAATCCTTTATAAATGCATTCTATGAACACCTTCAGGAATGCATGGATCATGCAATCCCAAATAAAACCAAGACCCAATCCTCCAAAGGCAGACGGCCTGTCTGGTGGACCCCAGCCATAAACAAACTATACAATAGAAGGAGGAAGCTACTACATGATAGAGCAAAATCCCAAAAAGGGAAGGCATCTCTGATCAGTATTAGCAAAAAACTACAGGCACTCATAAAATCGTCTAAGGCCAGCTTGAGAGAAAAATTGCACAGGACACTAAGGATAATCACAAGGCTTTCTTTAGTTATGTTAGGAACCTGGGTGGGAATTCCCAGATATGCTCAGAATTAGTCCAAAATGACAAAAAATACACCGAACCCACAGACATTGCCAACATCCTAGCTGACAGGTTCAGCGCAAACTTCTCCCACCAAAGGGCAAATATCTATCCCAGCAGAGTGCTGCCCCCCCGACATCTCAGATGCTCAGTAAGAGCCGCCCTCTCCAAAGCAAAAAACACAGCATCAATGGGACCAGATGGTGTCCCGGGCTGCGTCCTACATCAACTCCAAGAAGAGCTAAACCCAAACTTAAAACTACTGTTCAATCTCAGCCTTACTACAGGATATGTACCCAAAGAGTGGCGTACAGCAACAGTGGTCCCTCTCCACAAAGGTGGTGCCTCAACGGATCCTGGAAACTATCGCCCCATAAGCCTGACTAGCTTGGTCTGCAAAGCTATGGAAAGGATCATCATGGACCTCATAAATAAAGATATTGGGGACCTACAGACACTGGATCCTACCCAGTTCGGCTTTGTTAAGGGCAGATCCTGCCTCTTAAAACTGGTCGATTTCTTTGAAACAGTCACCAAGGCCATTGACGAGGGGAAGGTGGTCCACACAGCCTACCTGGACCTCGCAAAAGCCTTCGATACAATACCCCACTCGGGCATTATAGATAAGCTCACCAGCTTAAATATAAACCCCTATGTCACTAGATGGGCTGCAAACTCGCTCAAGGACAGAACCCACATGGTTAGAATTGCTGGAGCCATGTCAGACTCCAAACCAGTTACAAGTGACGTCCCACAAGGCTCAGAGTAGCCGCATATTTAAACCAACATCAATGCAAACCGCAGAACTATATATTTGGCATTTGTGACCTACAGATTAAACCCCTATTGGTTTAATCAGAAACAAATTAGGACACCTGATTTTTTGTATCAAAAATAAATGGGATGTAATAAAAATGTGAAAATAATCCGTAACCTGTATTGTTTCTTGTTCAATTAGAAATGTATAATCAAAATTCTCCGAGATGGCCCAATAGTAGATGCCTATTTTAAATTGAAATAAGCCACAACTAGGCACAAGAGTATACACCCTTAATCTACCCTTACTCTGGTACAAAATTGAACGCCTATAAAACTCTTTGCTCTGCTCTTCACCAAATATCAGTCAGAGGACGGACTCTCTTATAAATCATGAGTATGGATGCATAACTTTTTAGATCATTGGACTTAAAATTCAGTCAAAATTTGAATAATATTGCAATAACAGTATAGGCCTTATATTTTCCTTAATATTGGATCTAAGTATAAAGTTCATTTTGACGTAGTATTTACAATTGGGCATGACAGTAAAATGTGTTTAGGACTGTGAGGAATAACACATGAATAGGTTTGGTACAAGGGGGTCGGCTTGATGTTTTGGTGTCATACTTTACTGATAATACTACTGCCAGCTTGGTTTTGGAGAATTTTGATTATACATTTTCTAATTGAACAAGAAACAATACAGGTTACGAATTATTTTCACATTTTTATTACATCCCATTTATTTTTGATACAAAAAATCAGGTGTCCTAATTTGTTTCTGATTAAACCAATAGGGGTTTAATCTGTAGGTCACAAATGCCATATATATAGTTCTGTGGTTTGCATTGATGTTGGTTTAAATATGCGGCTACTCCAGATGTATTTATAATACATCGTATGTATAACAAATAAGATCATTACTATTGGGTGCTTCCTATTTTGATTTTCTATCACTAGATTTAGTTTATTAACATATGTTATTGGAATTAAACCGACCTGATAATTGAGATTGAGTGAATTTCATTCAAAATCTAAGAATCAGAAGACATTGAGAGTGATTTTGCCGCTAGTTTAGACAACAATAAGACCTAACAAATACCCTTACGGTGGCATCTGTAATAAGCAGTTGTCAGGACAACAACTGGAGTTAGAGTGGTTCCACTGATTGTAAGGAGATTTGGGAATTACAATATAATACTTATTAAAAATTTGGGCACATATATCCTTACGGTGGTTGGTCATTAGATTATACTAAACTGGACTCCACTTATTGTAAGGAGATTAAAATCAATAATTCTTTTACTAGTGTTGGTTGGTTGAGCCCAACCACATGGTATATATTGCACCAAGAAAAATAAATAATTGAAAAAATTCAACAATAATCTGGTCGGGTTTAATGACAATAAACATAAAAAATTTTACAAATATTCTCGGATACATCCAAAACATATATTAAAATATATATATATCATTTGGATTATTAGTGCAATTTGGACATCATCATGCAAAACATGGATTTAAATGATATTTTAAAAGGCCTGTCTGCAGATAAGGACAATTTAGAAGTTTTTGGGCTCAATTTGGGCCATACACCTATGAATGAGAGCTATAATATTTCAAAGGACAAATGTATACGAGTCTTTACTAAGTTACAATGACAAATGAAAGCTTTTAGAACTAATATTTGGCATTTGAAATCATTTAAAGCATACAAAATTAAGGACATAACTCCAAGAGGGCTCCGTATTAAGTTACAACCTCTTGTTTCTAATATAGACCAAGAATTAAGGCAAGATTGGGCTATGGCACAACATCAGGCATCAATGCTACTCATAGATTGCCTTATCAAGTATTATGAAAGAAATATTGAGACCCTTACTCCAGAATTACAGAAAACCTGTTCTGAAGTTGAAATTTTTTCTGAGACTAGTCATTACCAAGACCAGTTAACACAATTATCTAAGGAATTAGAGAATATTGAAACAGATCTCAAGAAAAGGAAATTACACAAATTTAATCGGGACTTAGGGGATTACGAACAAGGCATACCTTTTGTCACCAATAAGAATGTGAGATTCAATGATGATACATACAAACCTTCTAGGGGTAGGAAGCGACCTAGACCCATTTTAAAAAAACAAGACAATAGAAATCAGGTCACCACGGATGATGACTATTCATCCACTACGGAAGGAGATGTTTCCTCCAACCAGGCGTCCCCAGTGGCTAAAAGAAAACAGTCCATCCCTTTAGGAGTCAGAAACGAGGAGGCAGGAAGCACAAGCATGAATACAGAAAGAGGTACAACCAGTCTACAGACACTTCTCAAACAAATCACAACACAATAAATAATGTCCTTAACATTTCATCAGTTATATTAACAGAATGTCAGTACAATGTACTTAATAAAGGACTAAATTTTGTACCCACAGCACCAGTGTCTGAACACTCATTTGTAGAAGATATTAATAATTTTTGTAGAAACCTTAACCTAAAGTTATTTTTTTCAGACACTACTAATTCTCAAAGATCTACAGGTTTTAAATTTGGCAAATCTTCATTTATGCCTCCAATGGATAAATATGTATCCACATTCAAGGAATGTGTATTAAGGGATTTACATTTTTCAAAAAATATGGACAGTTTTCGGAACAATTTGAATCAACAAGAACGTGAAGCGTTAAGGCAACTACAACAAAACAAAAATATTGTGATTACTAATGCAGATAAAGGTGGGGGCATTGTTGTCATGGACTATACCAAATACAAGGCAGAGGCCATGAAACAGCTATCTGACACTAGATTTTACATTAAGATGATAATAGATCCAACTTCCAATTTCAAATCAGAAATAGATTCATTTCTTGATTTAGTGGAAGAAGAAGAAATCATTACATCACAAGTGGCCAGCCAACTCAAAGTTCAAGAACCCATGCCCCAATATCTGCATTTAATACCCAAGACACATAAGGATTTAAATAACCCTCCTGGGAGACCCATAGTGTCAGGTCATGGGTCTTTAACTGAGCCCTTATCTGCTTTTCTAACCGAATATCTTAAACCACTATTGTCCATGGTAAGATCCCGGATTCAAGACACCACACAATTCCTGAACATTATTGAAGATTCCCAATTGGAGGAAAATTGGCTTTTGTGCACGTTAGATGTAACATCACTATATACAAGTATCCCACATCAAGCTGGCATTCAGGCTGTAACATATTGGCTAACAGAATCAAAATTATATCCAACAGGATTTAACAACTTTCTTATTCAACTAACCAAGTTTGTTTTACAAAAAAACATCTTCTATTTCGAAGGGATTCCCTATTGGCAAATTAAGGGTACAGCAATGGGAGCTTCTTTTGCTCCCATTTATGCCGATCTTTTCATGGGTTATTTTGAACTGCATTTCATTTATGACAGTGAGCGAAACATCTATTTGGAATATATGGACATATGGCGGAGGTATTTAGATGGCGGGGTAGCAAGGATGTTCTTACCAAGTTCGTGGCATATCTCAACAAAAACCCATTGGATATAGAATTTACGATCAACATTGGATATACAGAAATTGTGTTCTTGGATGTTTTAGTTAATAGACTTGCAGATCATACTCTATCGACAACAATATATCGAAAGTTTCCGCAGTACAACACGATTTTGCATGCAACAAGTTCTCATCCCCGCCACATCATTACCAACATCCCTAAATCACAATATATGCGCCTCAAAAGGATTTGTTCATCTAATACAGAATATTCCAAAAGAACAACTGAATTAACCGCCAGATTTGTAGACAGAGGATATAACATAAATCGACTCAATCAAACAGCTGCACAAATTGACAAAAAAAGTCGTGATGATTTGCTTAAATATAATAGATCTACAGCAGGGCTTCAGTTAGCCAAGCAACCGATTAGGCTAGTCACTACATATGGTAATAGCACCAAATGGTTCAGACAAATTGTTGACAAGCATTGGGGTACATTACAGTCCAACTCATTTCTTCGAGATATTCTCCCTGGAAGCTGTTCATTTTCCTATCAGAGAGGACGGACCATCCAGTCCAATTTTGCACATTACAAACGCCATATTCCTGGTATCAAACATCAGACTACATTGTTTGGAGACACACTTGTTGGTTGTTACCCATGTGGACACTGCAGTTTATGCCAACATATCTGGAAAACTAAAGAATTTACCAGCAAAAATACATCCAAAAATTTTAATATCAAAATCTTTGGCAACTGCAGTTCAGATTGGTTGATATATCTGGCGCAATGCTCGTGCTCTGCTTTCTATGTAGGCCAGACGTCTAGGCCAATGAGGATTAGAGTCAGCGAGCACCTTAGTTCCATTAGGAATAGGCGGATAACCAATGCCTTATATAAACACACTAGACAACATACAACAGCTTCGTTTCAGTTCATCATCATTGACAGAATACAATTACATAGAAACTTCAAAATGGGGTGGCACAGCAAACTTAATAACATGGAACAAAGATGGATCACCACACTTGGGGCCCTCTTTAAACCTGGACTTAATGAATATCATGTACATGAAGGATAAATGCTAGGTATGCTACATCCATACTAGAACCATATTGAGGTAATCTGGTATTGAATCCCAGACATATCAAACAATTTCTCCATTTTTTATAATAATCCAAACAACAATTCCTGGTATCCAACTACTCTTTAGAATAGGTACATAACTGTTAGTCAGGACATAAACCCAATATTCCCAATCTACTATAAATAATAATATGGTTTTCCAAAACATTAAATATTATTCACATTAAATATATTATTATTATTAGCTGCTTGAAATAGATTTCACAATGTTAATGACTATAATTTAAATGTTTATGGATTTATTAATATTTGCATTATACATTATTGTATAAATATGTCATTTTTGGTGAATCTATTTGTTTAGGATGGTCGTACTATGATTAGTTAGTAGCAAGAATCACTAAATGAATAAGGATTATACCACTTTAAGAAGTGAGTATAAATTAAGTAGCTGGATGCATCATGGTTTGAATTTACATTTCTTGGATAAGTCACATTGAGAAAGGCAGTGATAGCCGAAACCGGTTTGTGCACCTAAATTAGGTTGTTTATACAATCTAATAAAATTATTTTTATCTGTTGCCTTTGAGTGCTGGTCCCTTCATTTTGGATTCATTAACGTGGTTTGGACCGTGCACCACCAGTCCCACGTGCGTGCCTTGTTGGTTTGGACATGTTAAATTGAAACATCGCTATCCTGATGAGGGGGGGTGGTGCAACTCATTGACCTCCAAAAGATGTTTAAGGTTCTTTCCTCTCCTCCAAGTGATTTTAGGGTACTCTGGTAGTTTATTTCTAAGATTATTGTCATTTCGAATGAACACCCATTTTTTCTGAAGGATGGATGAAACTATCTTGTAGTCCGTACTGAATGATGTAAAAAGACTACAAGGTGGTGGAAGTGAACTCTCAGGGTGGTTGGTCATGAGCTGGTTATTTTGGAACACGTTGCCATGAGGGCCTTTTAAAATTGGTTGGTATGTCCCCTGTTCTCTCTTATGACTAACCTCTTGGATCAGCTCATCCACCAATTGTTTGGGATAACCCCGGCATAGAAACATAGATCTGAGTGCATTACATTCCTCAATGAAATCTGAAAGTTTTGACACCAATCGAGCAGCCCTGACAAGCTGACCTTTCACTACAGATCTCTTTTGATAAGTCGGGTGACAACTGCTATAGTGAAGGAAGGTGTTGGAATAAGTGTCCTTCCTGTGAATTTTTGCACACAATGCATTAATGCTTAAATCTTTCCACAAATCCACATCCAGGTAGGCGATTCTGTCAGGACTAAATGTGTGGGTAAAAGAAAGAAAATTAGTGGTGGAATTGAAGAAATCTACAATCAACAGATCAGTGGGGTGACAATGCGTGCGAGGTGTACCCCGATGTATGCCAACCTGGTATTATTAATGTGGGAAAAGAAATATATTTTGAATAGTAAATACCAAGAATGTTGGATGCTATATAAGTGTTTCTTGGATGATGATATTTTTTGGAAAGGATCGTTTCAGATGTTCCTAGAGTTTTATCAATACATAACAGCTTCTACTGATTTTTTTGAATTTTACTTATAACATAGGACATAGGGAGATAGATTACTTAGATGTGACTATTTATAAAGAAGGTGGAAAATATAACTCAAGAGTTTTTAGGAAAAAAACTTATTCTAATTCAATACTTCATTTTTCTAGTGCCCACCCTTACCACCAGAAGAAGGGTATTGTTAAGAGTCAGTTCGTTAGAATAAGTCGGATGACTTCAAGTAAGGAAGAATTTGCTAGGGAATGTGTAAATTTATGTAATATGTTTATTGAGCGGGGTTACCCTGTAACCTTGATTGAACAAGTTATGAGTGAGATCAAAGGAGAAAGGGAAAATAAATATGCCACCATTTTAGGTGTAATAGATATGACTTTACAGTCTATGCATGATGAGACCGATTTTAAACAATGCGATGAGAATTTTTGTTCAGCATTTATCTCTGATTTGAGTGGTGATTCGGGTATTATTAGTAAGCCTGTGGAACAGGAATGGCTTAGGTTTAGTAAACTGTCTGATTTAAAGCTGGATTTTGATACTCCTTTTAAATGTATTTATAGGAAAGGGCTTCATATTAAGGATATTCTTCAAGGTCAGCATAAGGGCAAAGGGAGTACAAATCGATGTAGGTGGGGGACATTTAAATGTGGTAGGTGTGCCCAGTGTCCCTACATTATTAATAAAGGATCCATTGTTCTGGATCCTGGAAATAAAACCTTAACAGCAAAGCAATATAGTAACCGCGATATTAGCAGTGTTATATATTTAGCTATATGTGTATGTTATGCGTTCTATGTGGGTAAAACTGAGAGGAAATTAAAGAGACGAATATATGAACACCTCAACACAATACGTACTAAAAATATTAATAATGTCCTGTACAAGCATAGCACACAATGTGACAGGGCTAAATTTATTTTTCTTGTCCTAGAAGAAATTCCTAAAGATACAAGAGGGGGAATGTGGGAGATGATGATTGAATACAGGGAACTCTACTGGCAGATTTTGTTGGAGGCCAGTAGACCACCTGGATTAAATGATGCACTTTCCCTACTTCCAGTTCTTAGGTTAAGGGCAGCTAGACTATAAATAATAGTTCAAATTAACAACTTTTTATCTATCAGTATGTTTATTTAACTATGTTTTTATAATTATTTAATATTTTAAGGTGATATGTTTATGTAGTTAATAAATATATAAGCACTATTATTTATGTTTATATAAAAAAACTTAATAGATTTTCCACTAGAGGGAGCTTTCACCATTTGGAGATTTTATCATTTTAATGGATATGCACTAAGATGTTTTTTATTTGTAGTGTGACTTAAGTAATTACAAATTTATTTAAAGTGAAGTTTTACAGAGTCTCTGACATTTTATAATGTGATTATTCATTTAATATATATGGAATAGTGCGTTTTAGGTGTATCACTATTTATTTGTATGTATTTAATGAAGTGTAGACCTTCATTGGGTGGTTTGAATTGGGGTGTGTATATAAAGGGTCTTTGATGTGTTGTTACTTTGTTCATCTGATGAAGTGATAGACGAAAACGTATTGTGGATTTTTATCGTTAATGTTTTTATGCTGTGGAGAGCCTTTATTGTTGCAATAAACTGTGTTTTTTTTCCGTGAAGAGTTTGCCTGCTTTTGGTTACCATCGGGTTGCTGAGGATAACTTTAAACACCATACAACATCTGGAGGTGCAGTAATGAACTAATGGACATATAGAAAAGAGGTGATGTCCTGCCAGTTCTCTGATTTTGTTATTCAAACTGTAGAACAGTATATGTGGAATCAAACAGCATGAAACATATTCTGGCACTGTAAACAGTGATAAGTGTGTTAAACTTAAATGGCATTTTATGTTACAAAAAGGAAAGAGACAGAATGCTAAGGGATAGGCAATGTACTTTACTACAAGACAAAAATCGGCAGGATAGTAACCATGAATTCATGGACTAAGGGAGTTGACAACCAAACCTGATCTATTGTGTTATGACATGGTTATAGGGGAAGCTAAGAGGGCTGTACCAATGGGCATGGTTTACCTGGACTGGCTCATGAAAACAGCTGATTGGAGAACTGACAGCACTGAGGGTAGCTCCAAGCTAGAAGAACCAGACTGCTGCATAGCGAAGGGTACGGCACAAAGGGTCATAGCTAGTGCAATGACATGAGGAATAAGGAAAGTGACGTTATGTGGGTCAGTCCTGGGTCCAGCATTCTTCAGTGCATTTGTTTCAGACATGTCTGAGTAACGAGAGAACAGCACCAACCTCTTCACTGGTAACACAACACTAAGTGCATCGGATTAGGATGGGGTGACAACCTTAGGAAGGATGTCAAAGTGGGCAAAAACACGACAGACAGAATTCAGTAAGGACAAATGCATGGTATTGCACCTGGACTACATCATCCTAGTATGAAGTATCACCCAAGGGGGGGGTGGAACTATAAGGCAACACAGCAGGAAAAGAATCTGAGACTGTTGATAAACACCCCAACTATCAGTAGCAGAAGCAACAGCAGACAGAATGCTGGAGTGTATCCTCACACAGACTCCAAAAACAAACAGAGAATGTTCCACTGTACCAGGCCATGGCCAGACCAGACCTTGACTACTGTGAGCAGTTCTTGAGGCAGTACAAGAAAAGGTACATTTAGGGTACCTGAAGTACTGAGAAAAAGCACCAGGAATTTGCATGAGATACAGAGGAAATGGTACGAGTAAGGATGAGAGCAGCTATAGTTCTTCTTACTAATGACCTCACATCAGTGAGCTGCGAAGGTTCATCCTGAAAGAATAGAGGGGGGTGGAAGGCACACAGGAAGACTGCAGGGGCTAAAAGGTATTTTCTACACAGACAGGTTTGTAAATCTATGGAATGAACTAACACAATGGCTTATGGACTGAGAATTCACAGAGGCATCTAAAAGGACAAGAAGAAGTGGAGAAATGGAAAGGAGAAAGGCAGGAGGGGATGGAACACAAAATGTAAACTGCACCTACAGGACAGAAACCAGAGATATAAACAACATGGATATTGCAAAATATAGCCATTATTAGTTTCTTCCACAGCATTTTGATTAAAAAGTTAAAAAGCATTCCTTAAAGAATCTCTTATTTTCATGCATGTAATCTTTAGGAACTTGCCAAATAACCTTCTGCAAACCCTGAGCATGAACTCCATCACATCTCGTAGTAAATGTCAATAGGATCTCTACATGTGGATGGTAGATATACAATATTTACAAATAAATGAACAGTTATGTTAACATGACAATGGTAAAACTCAAACACTGCAAAGCAAAGTGCGGCTTGAACTTCATTCTCAGTAGATTTGGATCAGTCTCTTTCTGCATCTAGACTCATGAAAGACAGTTTAGAAAGGGACTGAAAAGCACCACAGTAGAAAGTCTAAATGGCAAATTTGCCACAGTATGATACTTCCTGGAATAGGGAAAATTGAGAAGCTTTTTATGAAAGAATATAAGCATCAACCAAGTTAAACAGCACAAAACATATTACAGTTAAACATGTCAAATGGTATAGGAGTTGGTTCTGACCAATATTCCTGCAGTTTTCACGGTTCAGCTTGGAACAATGCCATAACTGCATTACAAAAGTGGTTTGCTGCCTAGTGGGATAATTACATTCCAAAGTCATTGGCTTGTCACAGTGATAAAAATTATAAAAAATATATCAGACTTTTCAAAGATTTATGGGTAGACATGCCTGCCCCAAACTAAAATGCAACAGTGCTCATGTTGGTAGGTAGTTAGCATAATAACCAATGTAAGTGATTACTGTACAGGAAGTCAGGGGTTTTAGACCACAGCAATGACACATGCTGAATGCAATCAAAAACAAATATCTGCACAGCAGAGTCAACAACTTATATTTAAAAGGGCCCAAACAGGATACTTACAGTGGACTTTTCACTGTTCCTGGACTCTGTTAAACAAAAGAAAAAGAAGTTTTTTAGATCAACAACCAAAATTGACAGGTTCTTCTCACAAACATCTTCTTGCCCATGATACTATGGGAATGCAAACTAAACTGTACAGCAGTAGAGATAAATTATTTGCTTTAGATATAAATATTTCTGTGACACAAACAACAGTACATTGTTTGAAGTTTGTGAGGTCAGTAGAGTAGTTATGATGGGGTGAGAACGGCAACTACCCTGTGCCCAAAGTGTTGGGGGCATGATCAGCTGACCCCAATGTCTATTGCAATATCTGTTTGTAAAAGTCAGTACTACATTTGCAGTCAAACCTGAGTGCTGTAACACTCTGTGTGTGGTCTAAACTGTAGCAAGCAGTTTGGTACAGTATAAAAGTAATTTTTTTTAAACTAAAACCTGAGCCACTGTAGCACTCCATGCAGGCAGGGCAAAAACTGTATTAACTATTTGCAATATCTGTTGCAAGCAGTTTGTTACAGTTTATAAGAAGGATTTTTTTTAACTAAAACATGAGCGCCACAGCAGTCTGTGCAGGCAGGGTATAAATGATAGCAACTGTTTGCTACATATGTAGCAAAAAGTATACTACAGTTTATAAGAAAGAAAGAAAAAATAGCTAAAACCTGAATGCAGTAGCACTTCTTGCAAGCAGGGTACAAACTATAGCAACTATTTACTACATTTGTAGCAAGCAGTTTGTTACAGTTTATAAGAAGATTTTTTATCTGAAACCTGAGTAGTGTAGTACTCCATGCAGGCAGGGTTTAAACTGCAGTAAGCTGTTGCTACAATTTAGACCACACAAGGACCACAAATGCAATGGTGGAGGGTCAGGACTGGGCACAGAAATGGGGACTGAATGGCTGGGGGGGGGTGTTGTCCATCTCACCACCTGACTAGTGTGCCAGTAGAAGCAACATCTGTTTTGGTTTAGTTCCTACACTTTTGTGTAAGTTATTCAAGGTATATAGATTGAATAAGAGCTAAATGCATGTGTTTTTCATGCAGGCTTGCTACATATCAGCCCTGATGTGTTACTTAACTAAACACCTAGCCATAAAGAATAGTGGCATAAGAACTTACCATAACAGTCGGTGTATTACTGGTCACTGTTGAAATATTAATAGTCTCTGCCAAGGATAGCCATACATCCAGCCAGCATACCATGCATGGGTGCTCTCCCCAATTATCCAATGTATGACCTCAGCCCAATGTAGGTAGTGTTACATAAACGGCATATGATTCAAAATAACTTGGGATTTTCTTGACCCAGGCAAACAGCTGAAGGAGAAGTAGAGGTGACTATATACATATGTACAAGTCTAAAAAGAGACAGAAAGAAACAAAACAAAGAATCCACCTCAGCCAAACTAAGAAGAAAGGTAAAAATGGGGAGGGGAGACACGCAATACTGTAACAGTAACAATTTCTGGTGAGATCTGACCCAACTGTACTATTTCCTTCTGTGATCATTGTTGCAGAATTAATAAGCTATGTAAGATTCCCAAAACTATCAAAGATGTTAAGGAGAAGGAGGAATCCAGAACATGGTTATGGTCCAAAGCAAACCTGCTCTATGCTTATTAAAAAAAAAATCTTGTAATGTGTTGTGAAAGTGTGAACAGAAGCCCAAGTAGCTGCTTCAAGAATAGATTTGGAAAGAGTAATAAAAAGAGAGAGAGAGCCATAGTAATCTAGTCAGAAAGAGTTTGCTTGGAAACAGAAGCACACACATTTCTGTACTGGAAAGAGACTTCCTGACAGACTTTGTCTAAACACTGAGCTGCCTATGGACATCCAAAGAATACAGGATCCCTTCCCCTGAAATTCTGAGGAGAAAAAAAAAGGTAGGCAAGTTAATGGTCTGATTCAAATATAGCCCAAGAACTAATTAAGGCATAAAAGAACAATGACCCTATCATTATGAAAGATGAGTAAAGATGCAATAGCCATTAAGGATTACAGCTCTGAAACCCACTTAACAGAAGCTAAAGAGACTAACAGCACAGTTTTCCAGGTAGTAAACTTAAGAGAAGCAGAGGCAACAGGCTCAAAAGTGGGCAAAGTAAGCATTTCTATAAAATAGTTCAAATCTCAAGAAGGCATGGTAGTCTTTCTTGGAGGCCTAATATGAAGGATGCCTTTCAAAAACTGTTTCACCTCAAACTGAGAACAGTGGTGTATCCAAAGGGAGAAAAGCAAAAATAGCTAAGAATATTAAGAATACCCATCTGAAGGGTCTTGATTCTGTCTACATCACCAAAGAGAAAATCTCTTCAATTTGGAGACATAAACTTTTCTACTGCTTAGTTTTCTAGTCTCCTATAAAAACTGAAATATGTCCTCAGAGAATTGGTGCCTAAGCAGAATGAAATCTCTGGCATCCAAAGAGCCAGTTTTAAAGTCTGTAGACTTGGATTAATAACAACAAGATTTTTGGTTTATTCTTACTGATCTTCAAAAGGATGTTTTAAATCAAAGGATTTGGAAAGAAAGCATAAAAGAACCTTCCTTTCCAGGGTAAGGCCATGGCATTGGTTCTGCTTCCCAGAGGGCATGGCAGTTTTGAGCAAAACAGTCTGAGATGCCAGTTGTGTATAGCATAAAAAAAGTCTATCTGTGGAGTATTCCAATGATGGACAATGTCCAGAAAGACCTCCCTGCTTAACATCCATTCATGAGGGTCTGCTCTGGATCAGATCAAAAGGTCTGCTGCTGTGTTTCTGCCCAAGGATACATTAAAGTCCTTGAAAAAAAAGTTTATGTTGAGTTGTAATTTGCCAAGCTATCGCTGCCAGTCTACAAAGGTAGAAAGACCTAGTGTCTCCCTGCTTGCTGATATACCACATAAGTGTAATGTGTTGTTTGTAAAGAAAGCAAGAGGACCCAAAGTCCAGAAGTGATGCAGAGAATGAAGGGCTACAATAAGTGCCTTCATCTCCTTTATATTGATGTGGCCTCTGCTTTCCTCAATGAACCAAGCCCCTTGAACCCTGATATCCTTGAAATAAACATCCTATGACATATATGAGTCATTTGTGAACAGATCTTGGTAAGGAGGAGGAAACAGGAGAGATATTCCAAGACTGAGTGAAACCTGCTCTTTCCACAAGAAAACACCCTCTTGATGAAGGGCAAAAGAGGAATTTTGAAGACTTATGGATGGCAATCCTGAGCCTAAACAGACTTCAGATGTCACCATATTTCCTCGTATGGAATCTGGTAAAAGAAACCATGAGAATCATTAATGACATGCCATGCAGAGCTCTGAGGACCTCCCTTGCAGTTGTCATATCAAAAGAAAGAAGGTTCAGAAAATATTCCATCAAGAAAATAACCCTGTCTTCTGGAAGAAAGATTGTAATTGACACTATACTGATTCTGTAGCCCCAGAAAATCTGATCTTGAGATGGAATTAAGATGGAGTTCCTTATGTTCAGTATGAACCCAAGCCTGGCCAGAAGGTCCATTAAAAAATGCGAATGAGTGAGAAAAAGGTCTTGGATAGGAGCCTGAATGAGAAGATTGTCTAGATTAGGAAATATTTGAACAGCCTGAAATCTGCAAATAGCAATAAAAGGATCAAGGCATTTTGTGAATATCCCTGGAGCAGTAGAAAGGCCAAAGGGTAAAGCAGAAAACTGAAAGTGAAATGAAGATACACATCTGTATATATACATACAAATGTAATAATTTCCTGAAATGAGGATGAATAGGAATATGAGGATAAACATTCTTTAAATCCAAAGTCACTATATAATCTTGAGGAAGAATCATTGAAAACAAGAACTGGATGGGCAACATTTTGAAATTTGGGATGTTCAGGAATGTCTTGAGGAAAGAGAAATTCAAAAGAGGTCTGCAAGTCCCCTCTTTTCTGATAAGGCCATTGAGTAAAAAATGTTCTCCATACGTGAGGAGGAACCATACTGTACCTTGAGAAAAAAAAAGGTCTTGAAAAGAGGCAGAATAAGATTAATCTGGCTTTGAGATGGCTGAGGAAGTCCTAAACTCAAGGGAAAACCTTGCAACACATGTATCCTCCCTGAATGATGGACAGAACCACTTTGTCTTAAGTTATCATCTGTCCTTTTGGCAGAGCAAGAGATAGCCTTTGAGAAAAAGGTAACAGAGACAGGCTGGGGTGGGTAGAATCTGGATAAGTAGACAAATAGTCACAAGGGAGGTGGTTTGTCCTGAAAGGAAGGCTTTGGACCTGTGGAACTCTGTTGAGATTTCTACAGAAAAAACCCTCCTCTGAGGTATCTTCCTCTTCTGAGATTTTAGATCTTTGTGCGAAAAGGAACCAGTTTTAGAAAGATAATTTCTCGGAAACTTCAGCACAGGACAGAGAAAAGATTTGTTTTAGGACTTGCATGACCTTAGCATTCTCCTGCAAGGATCTGAAAGGTTCTGCAGCTGCAATAACAAAAAGACACTGTCTATCCAAAGGAGAATCCAGCCTTGACATCCTCAAGCAAAGGAAGAAGTATAAGCCATGAAAACCTATTAAGACCATACCCAGTGGCCTCATAGGATTATAGGATCATAGGAGGTTACTAGGCTAATGGCCCTGGGGCACTTGCAAGCCTAGCCAAGAGTTTATCCCTAAAAAAAGAACCCTCAGTCAGCACCTGTCACCCCTGTCAATGGGGGACATGGGACAAATCTGTGGTTTCCCATCCACTTATCAAGGTTACACCTGAAGGTGGTCAGTGAGGTACTCTGACATGTAAGGGAAGTCTATTCCAGAGACTGAGTAGCCTTTGGGAGACAAACCAATCTCTCCAGCAGGTTTTGCTGATGTCACATATTAGATTTAGGCCTATCGAGTGGGTAATGCATAAGGAGTTAGAATTACAGATATGGAGCATCTCTAGTAGGGTAGGGTCCGATATCGCCTTGTAAGCAATACACAGACCACCTCTGAGCAATCTGTATGATACTGAGTACAGTGATAGTGATTTGAGCCTGTCTGCATAGGACATATGTTGGAAGGTCATGGATTCTCTTTGTGAGGTACTTCAGTGGCCTATCATGATAGTGCAGGTGTTTGGAGAGGTACATACCAAACTGGGTATTATACTCAATTATAGGCTTAATGAGGGAGGACTACAGAGAGTACTAACCTGCTTTTTTCTGCATGCAATCCTTTTACTTATGAGATGAACCAAGTAAAAGGCTTTTTTGACCACTGCCGCCACATGATGGTCGAATGTGAGATTGTTGTCAACCTGAGTACCCACATCTCTCACCACAAGTTGCGTGCTTAAAAAAATATATACTTTATTCAGCTGCTCTTACTGTAACTGTGTTCTACCTACTTTATTACCTTACTTTGCTGTTCTGTGTGCTCTTAAGGGTTCAAGCGTTCTTATTCTGTATTTATTACTGCTTGTTAGTAGCCTGATTAAATTTGCCTGCTGTTCTAAGCACCTCAGTTTTGGTTTTAGCATTTGTGCTTCAGGCCAGTTATTTTACATTTAGGGTTTTTGTAGTCTACACTCTTGTGGACAAACCCCTATCAAATCCTGCTCTCCATAAGTTCGCCAAGTATTCAGAACACTATGTCTGGACAATTCCCATCAGTTTTTCCTGCCAGCACGGTTGACATGGGCATATTGAGACAGTGTAGCAACTCCCTCATGTTCATGGACAGACCTCTTCTCCTAGCACATAATTCTTCTACTTGCAAGAAATGCATCTGCATCAGTAACCTGAAATCCATGCTCTCTCGCACCACCGTCAGTACTCCTGACAAGGAGATTGCCTCCCTGAAAGAGGCATCTGCAGCATTATAACTGCACTAAATAGAATGTCTAACCAGTTGAGAGGCAGAATTAAGTAAAGATAGCACAGAAGACTTAGCTTCTCAAAGTCTGAAATCACCTTACCTAAGTTATCCAGAGTAGACAAAATATACCTAACCTTTTTATTAATTTATTACTCTAATAGGTAAAATGGCAGAAGCATATACTTTTTCACCGCGTCTATCAGTGGCTGTACTATCTTTAACTAGCCAAAACATTAGAGGAAGACAGGAGCTTAGAAGGCTTGTTAGTGAAAACAGTAATGAGAGAAGGAGCTGAGACAGGATTCTTGCACAGGAACTTAACCTAGTCTGGTACTTTGCAAAATCTGAATAAAACACAGGATATGCTGCAGTTAACTATGTCCAAATGGACGAATGTATCCAAAACCAAACATGATTTTCAGATTTAAAGTAATGGAAGTTATCCATAGCAACCCTAGAGGTGGGGATATTAATAACATTTTTAGATTTAGCAGAATATAAATGGATCGTTAGTTTGCAAGCTAACATTTTTCCAGGTTTAAATAATGCCATCAGTATTAAACCACTTCTAGTGAAAAAACAGACACAATTGTAAATAGAATTTTAAAGATCTGTTTTAGCATTGTTCTAGACTGTACCTAAATATTTTAAGTATGTTATACGAATACTTTATTAATTGATTGTTAGTAATCATTGGCTGGCTGTGTCACGTTTTATTATAAAAGTGAATGAACCGTTGTATTATTTAAACACCGAAGAAGGGAGTATCCCGAAAGCTTTGTTTGTTTGTTTGTGATTAAAGCGTTTCTATCTCCGAATTTGTTTTTGACTTTGTAAAATCTGTCAGGCTTCTTATGAGCTGGAGCTGAGACTAAGGATTAAGAGTTTCAGTGGAGAAGATATCCGACACACTTCTAAAACAGGGAGGCATGGCCAAAAGCTTAGGCACATCCATTTCCAGCAGAGTATAATGCCTCTTCTACATATCAGACAATTAAGAACCTTCCCACTGAAAATGCTAACTCATTTTGACAATGATGTCCCCAAAGGAAAAATCCTCCACAGGGGAAATCAGGAGATAATGTATCTTCTTCAGCCAAATGACAAATAACAGCAGAATAAAATTGGGAAGAACAAGCCAAAGAATCTTCCCCATCTGAATCTTACTCTTCTTCATCCTCATATTCCTTCCTATGCCTTTTAAGGGGAGAAGAGGAAGAAAGTGGAGATGTAATACTAACAGGAAATAAGAAAGTGGTTTTAGAGACATATTGGTCTTAAAAATAAATCCTTCCACTCCTGCAGGGGATCCCTCGTAGATGGAGGAGAAACCATGTGCTTTGTTTTCTGTTTCCTTTTAGACCTGTCTGCCCTTACTAAGTGTGGAGGCTCAGTGCTCTGATGTACCTGAAAGTACCAAGAACTTATTTCCTAACTAAGATTTGAAGTATGCCATCTAATCCCTCTGATATGGTGAGCTGTGATTTCCCGTTCTTGGCCAAATTGGACCACTGATTGGACATGAAGGATGCACAAGATGGATGTGCCATATTAGCCTCCAACTGGGTCACAACAGCAGAAACATTAGCAACAGCAGAAGCAGCTGGACAGTCTGAGGTCTCATCAGGGGACACAACTGAAATGTCTGTGTCTGACTTTATGGCAGATATCTGCAATTTAAGCTTATTTGACATCTTTTTCTTCTTCTTTGCCATTGGAGGGACATCAGTTATCTTATCCTGAGCAAGGGCCTTAAGGTTTTTGCTTTTCAAGATACATTTTCAAAGAAGGCAGATGGCTATGCAAAGATTTAGAAACAAATGCTTGATAGGTAGATATATCCCTTTAATCGTACTCGGCACCCAAACAAAATACACATTTAATATGGTGATCTCTGAGAGAAATCTGCATCACAACCATATTTCCCTGTCTTTGATGATAGGTACAAAACTTATGAAATACAGAAAAGAGACAGAAAGAGAAGGGTCCCCACTGGAAATACTTATTCATCCAATGGCAAAGGAAGATGCATGAATTGTCCAGCTGAGGAGTGCAGAAGCAAGAGTTCAGGTCTTGGCTGATGGAAGGAAAGTTCTGAGTTTTTTTTTTTTTTGCATCTGTGCATCCTTTATATTGCACTACCTACAGTGGACTGAGGCCATACATCGGATATAAGGCATTACAGGAGGGCATCCTGGCATTGGTATGCTAACCAGACGTACAGCTGTCCTTGGCAAAATATTCCATGGGTTACTAATATTACAGCAGTGATCATGGAAGGACATCCACTGCTGACAATTCTTTAGTGAAAACAAAATTGCACACACTGCCTACTTTTGTTAGACCATCTCCTACAACCAAGGCTAAAAATATTAAGAAACTATCATCATTTAAACCAGAAATAATTTAGACTCAACCTATTTTAATAATACTTCTCAAATGTACTGAATTTTGCAGAATGTCCACATTTTTTATCTCAAACTTTTGATCTGTTCCTCATAAAATGTTTGGGTTTCTGACAAATCATTGAAGACTGAAGATATAGTAAATAATGAGGGACATTTCAGTTTCAAGCTTCATATCCTTCTGAAATGGATATTAATGCAAAACCTGTTATTTTAGCAACCTTCTAAGCTTATAATAGCAATATTTAAAATGTATCCCTAATTTTGGGCCTCTGTCCCCCCATTACTTTTGGCTTTGCCCAGAATTCTTGCATTAAGAGATTGAGGGTTATGATTTTAATGTGTATCAGTAATGGTGACACAGAAGGCAAGACTTTGCATAGTTTTATGACCTAAGATATACTATTAATAGAAATAAACTGACAGCACATCTATATTTAAATTTCATAATAAGATACTCTAGTACTAAAGTGCTACCATTTTTGTAATACACTTTTACATACAATGTAATAACTCACAAACTGTTCAGTGAAGCAGGGCTTACTCTTCATACAAACTACTAACCACACTCCTAGTAAAACTAGCCATATTTTGAGTGGCAGGACTTGTGAAGAGAAAATATGACACCTGGTGTTGCCTATGACTAAAAATGTTATCCAGGAGATACGCTCCTGCTGCCTAACAAACTATATTAGACCCATACACTAGTATCTGCACAATACCAGGTGTCAGAGCTGTACACATGCACCCAAAGAGAACCAGGGTAGTCACTGAAGTCTGAGGACTCACGTATCCCATGTGAACTAGGACAGTCACTGACGTCTGAGGACACGTACCTCAAAGTAACCAAGAGAGTCACTAAAGTCTGAGAACACATGCACCCTGAAGGAATTAGGGCAGTCACTGAAGTCTGAGGACACATGCATCCCATGTGAACAAAGGCAGTCACTGAAGTCTAAGGACACAGATACCCCAGAGAAACCAGGACAGTTGCTAAAGTCTGAGGACACACACATTCCATGGGAACTAAGGCAGTCACTGAATCTGGGGACTTATGCAGAGCATGGGAACAAAGGCAGTCATTGATGTCTGAGGACACATGTACTCCATGGGAACAAGGGCAGCTATTGACGTATGAGGACACATGCACTCCATGGGAACTAGGGCATTTACTGAAGTCTGAGAACAACTGAGGCACTTTTGCTGCAGCTAACAAGGTAGGTACTGGGTTCAATAGTCTAATATGATGGACTGATACAGAGACATTAAAAACTTACTAAAATATGGCATAGTAAGGCAACAGAGGAAAAACAAACAAAAAATTATTTGTCCCAGCCACTCTCCCCCTGCAGTATCTGGACAAGAAGACATTTGTTCACAATGAAGGTAATAATTTCAAGAGAAGTGTTTCATAATACCCAGCACAGAGCTGTGCACCTAAGCTGAAGCTCACAGTCAATGCACAACCACTTCCCACCTCCACTAGTGAAGCATGTTTGGAAATGATCACACAAAATCATGTGGGAAGAAGCTTTAGGACTGCTGTTCTTTCCTCAGGAGAAGAACTGGAAACTTTAAGAAGTCATTAACACCATCTCCTTACACATGAATGGTGATCACACCACGCTGTTGCTAACAGAGAAATGAAACTAGTGCCATGACAGGCTACACAAGGACAAACGTAAGAAAGGGATTAGAATCAGTGATACTGAAAATCTCTCTGAAAAGAAGATTCTACAAAGAAAAAATCTACAAAAATGCTCATGTTAAACATCTAAGCCTTGGGAGGAGGGATACAGTATAGCTGAGGGATCGCTAGGCATACCAGAAGGGGTTCAAACCTTTCATGAGGATATGATGACCATGTTAAAAAGAATATGGAATAAAGAAGACTGCCTAAGTATGGAACAAACCAGGATTAGCTAAGTACAAGCTCAGTATATTTTGATTTATTTTGTGATTCAATAAGAAGTAATGCAAGCAAAACACAATACAGTTTTACTAAAGAGGAATCTGTGCTGCATACATACAACAGGGCAGTATTCTCAAAATGCATGGAATGGCAAAATCTTACCATGTGGGCTCAAAGAAAGCCATGCTGGAAAAAGGACAGCAGGAGGCAACTAAGTACCATGAAGACCATGCAGTCTATAACCAACTTAACTACTCTAAACAAACCAAAACCATACATTCCAAACCCCCACACTACCTGTACACGATATAAATCACCTCAAATCCAGTACTATAATGGTTGTAAAAAAACAGCAAAAGGTCTGTCATGTATATATTGTAGGAATACTAGCCATTTGTACTACTACTTAATCAGAATGCTGAAATGTAACTTATATAGCTCATTATTACAATGTATAATATAGCATGTCATTGTATGAGGTACCTATACTGTGTCATCACTACAAAGTTCAAGACAGAATATATATGTGATATAACACAAACATGTATGCATTTATTTGTGCCATTACTGCTATGGCTAATATAACATTTCTTTGTCTGAAGCATCACAAACAATTCACTATTTGCGGTTTTACTAATACACATTAAAACAGGTCTTCAACCCTAATAAATGCTTTCCTGTGATATTCATTTTGAATATGTATTTCAGCCCCATATTCACTTACTTGTGTACTTTCTACACATTTATGTGCTTGGTCAAATCTGAGATGTATTGTACTTATGTAATAAGTTCAATGCCCTATATCCAATATTTGCTTGTTTCTTTTATGTATTCAGATTCTGCTTGTTCATGTACATATTACAGTTGTACATACAAACCCAATACTTATTTGTTAGGGTTCCCCCTGGATCCCCTATAAAAATGAACATTGCCAAATAGACCAATATAGTTAACTGAAAAAAAAAGATGTGCAGTTTGTGCAGTTCTACATTTAATGCAATATTAAAAGTTGATTTCTAAGAGCAGAAAACATGAAAAGCTTGATTTGCTCCTAAACTACTTTGAGAATAGGGCCCAATTTTGTGAGTTTAATCAAAGAACACAGGTGTCATGTGTCACAAACATGCCATTATTAAAACTTTGAATAAGAGAATCATAATGAAATGAATAACATTCTATCATTACAAAGATTTTGTTAACTACTTTAAAAGAACAACTCGGGAGTTTTAGGTAGCTTGTCTACAACAGGGTACTACAACTATATTGTGCAACTGTGCAATCACACTTTTATGGAGGAAAAACAAATCTTGGCAGCTACTACCACTACACACTAAGGTCAGACATATTCTAAAGAAGCAAGAATTGGCTGTAAATCAAACAAGTCTTCCCAAAGCACCTACTACACCTACAGAGTGCAGCAGAATGGATGCAACAGCCAGGTGCATCATTTACCTGATACTGAGAAAAATTCCCTGCGTCGCCAGGCGTTCCGAATGCTAAGCGGAACACTGGCACTGCCAGATGACGCTATGATGGGTGGCAGAAAAAAAAAAGAAGACATAAGAAACAAGAAACCATGAGATTCAACTGAATTGTCAGTATGAGGGAAAAAATTAAGTTGCTACATATATGCACCTGTCAGAGCTCTGCATCTGAACAAAAATTGTTTAATTACGACACACATGGATGATAGTAAAATTATTCACAATCAAAACTGTACGGTTTACTAAAACAAATACAATCCCCATTCTCAACTTTAGCAGCAACAGTTACAGCACTGTGGATGCTTCTGACACCTTGATGTATTTTGTCAGAGCTGTAAATTGTGACAGAAGTATATCCTACCAGGTAACAAAAATTGTTCTGAAGTAAACAACATGATAATACTAGCATGGCACTAGTCATATGAAAGGATGTAGATGTGTGCGTCACTTTCCTGAAAAGCTGCTGTGATTTGCAATGGTTCCATGACTGTACTGGAAGAAGAGGAAGATGGCCAAGGAAAATAAGTTTGTACACCATCCACTATTTACAGCCTCATAATAGCACAGATATTCTGTGCTACTAAATGAAATGTATGTAGTACCCTGTGCTATCAATGGCTACTCAATAGTCTGCAGTTTATGGTGTACCCTGTGCCATCAATGGCTACTCAATAGGCTGCAGTTTATGCAGTACCCTGTGCTATCAATGGCTACTCAATACCCTGTGCTATCAATGGCTACTCAATAGGCTGCAGTTTATGCAGTACCCTGTGCTATCAATGGCTACTCAATAGGCTGCAGTTTATGCAGTACCCAGCACTATCAATGGCTACTCAATAGGCTGCAGTTTATGCAGTACCCTGTGCTATCAATGGCCTACTCAATAGGCTGCAGTTTATGCAGTACCCAGCACTATCAATGGCTACTCAATAGGCTGCAGTTCATGAAGTACCCTGTGCTATCAATGACTACTCAATAGGCTGCAGTTTATGCAGTACCCAGCGCTATCAATGGCTACTCAATAGGCTGCAGTTTATGCAGTACCCTGTGCTATCAATGACTACTCAATAGCCTGCAGTTTATGCAGTACCCTGTGCTATCAATGGCTACTCAATAGGTTTCAAAGACCAAATTCCTCAATTGTCAAGTCCCCGAGTCAAAAAACTCTAATGTACAAAGTGATAATAGTGTTTTCATAGAAAATAGCTGCCATTTTTGTTTGTGTATCCATTTAGATGTTTTGCTTTGGGAAAATTCTCCCTTCTTTGTATTTGTGAGATCATGGAGTGGCTATATGTAAGTCAGGAGAGATGCTGGGCTCCCATGCACAAGAGGGTGCAGGGGAGCTTGCCCCTCAGCAAAAAAAAAGACTTGCATCCTGCACATCAGATTGTCCAAATCACGCACACAACATCCACCTTACTCAGTATACAACAAACACATCGGCTAACGTATACTGAGGCACTTAAAAGCAATCTTCATAAACAACAAGGATTGCCTAGATCACCCTTTGTCAAAGCCCAGAGGCACTCAGAAAAAATATCACCTAACGCCACACATACTGTCACTGCCAGTGGAGCCCCAAATATTAAGCCCAAAGGCAAGCAAACACACTTCCCAGGACTTTCATCATAGGGCACTCCATTGTAAGATATACTGATGATCCCCTTACCAGGCTGAACAAGGAGAAGATACAGTACAGTTGTGTACACTTACCATAAATGTAGATGTTCGAGTGTCTTCACTGTTGCATCATTGGGTTATTCCTGCCAGGGTAGCCCTCGGCCAGGCTCTCCTTTGATAATCACATTGCCACAGTACTCAGGAAATCCTTCTATGTGGCACACCTCATCACAAAAGGTTTCTCATCCAGGAAAAAAGAGGTCATTGTTCCCCTCTACTCATCACTCATTAGACCCATTATACAGTACAATGCCCCTTTTGGTATGAACCTCACAAGACATCTACAACAACTGGAAAGGCCACAGAAATACCTCACAAAGAGGATTACTGGCCTCAAACAGATGCCCTACGCAGACAGTCTCAAAAAACTCCAGCTTTACTCTATCACATACCGCCTACTCAGAGGCGATCTTTGCCTAACATACAAAGCTATGTCAAACCCAGAGCTGTGGACATCCTCCATGTAAAGAAATCCCAATCCCTCTGAGCTACATGCTCTAGGGACCTAAACCTTGTAACCACAATAAACAGAACATGCTGGAGGGATAGATTCATGTCTCCGAGACTTCCCATTCTCTGGAACAAACTACCTATCTATATCAAACAAAGCTCTTCATTAGCACTCTTCAAGAAAAATCTTGATGATTGTATGGAAGATAGGAAATTCACCCTGGGGATCACTTCTGTGGCTCTGCTTGACAAGGCCACAGGAAAATAATTTTCTTGGGTGGCAAAAGCCAGGGTACCATTTGGCTATGCTTATATAGGCCCTAGGGCCAATAGCCTAGTACCTACCTGTGAACCTATGAACCTATGAATACCAGAGACCTAGTATTTCTGCGTCAGTTGCTGTCGCTTGAGGACTGATGTCAGGTTGCCAGTGGTATAAAGGAAGGCAGCCGACATCATTACATCAATTTTTCTTGCCCTAACCTGTCAGAAGCTCCCAAAGTAAGAGGCCAGGGTCTGGTGGCAGAACCCCACCAGTGGAAAATAAATACCAATATGTCCCTTGTAAGGAAAAGAGCACAACATAAAGAATGGTAACAAAAGGAGAAGGAGAAAAAAAGGGGGATGGAGGGAAGGAAACCAGGACTGCAACAGTGAAGACAAACATCTACATTTATGGTAAGTGTACACAACTGTACTATGTTCTTCATGTTTTATTGTTGCAGTCATCACATTTGAGTTGATTCCCAAAGCTGAGGAAATGAGTGGAGGCAGTCAAGGAAGCTAGGGGCTGGCAAGGATGCCCTGCAAGACTGCAGAGGCAAACCCTGCCATGGATTTGGAAAAGAGAGGCAGGTGGAAATGCTTGGTAAAAATGTGAACAGATGTCCAGGTGGAAGCCTCCAGGATGTTCCTGGTGGGGAGTCCTCTGATGAAAGCTGCAGAGGTGGAGGCTGCTCTGGTGGAGTGTGTCCTGACCCACTTGGGGGGAGGCTTTCCCTGCTGTTTGTAGCAGAAATGGATGCAGTGTGTTATCCATTTGGAAATGGTTTGTTTGGAGATGGCTTTGCCTTCTGCCCCGTAGCAAAGCTAACCAGCAATTGATCAGACTTTCTGAAGCGTTTAGTCCTGTCTAAATAGAATCTGAGCTGTCTGTGCACATCTAGAGAGTGAAGAATCCTTTCCCCCTTGTTCTGGGGATTAGGAAAAAAGGTGGGCACATGAATGGATTGGTTGAGAGCCACACTGGACACCACCTTGGGCATGAAGGATGGGTTAATTTTGAGGGATACCCTGTCTGCATGGAAGATGATGAAGGCTTCCAAAGCCATGAGTGCTTGCAGCTCAGAGACTCTTCTGGCTGAAGTGATGGCCAGAAGGAATTGTCTTCCAGGAGAGAAATTTTAGCTCTAAGGTCCCAAGCTGGTGTTGGTGCCCTTCTGGGTGGCCTCACGTTGCTAGCCTCTTTTAGGAACTGCTTGATCAAAGGGTGTGAGAAAAGGGACTGCTCAGTGTGAAAATGAGGAGAAATAGTAGAAGCATGAATTTTTATAGAGGAGCAAGAGAGGCCACTGTGTAGTAGGTCAGCTAAGTAATTCAGGATGAGAGGGAGGGAGGGCTGTGCCGTATTGGCTCCCTTAGCCTGGATCCAGGTGCAGAACCTTTTCCATTTATCAGCATAAGACTTTATGGTGCTAGGGTGTCTGGCCTCATGGATAACATCCAAAACCTGTTTACTGAGGTTGGAAGATTGGTTCAGGGTTAGGGAATAAGCCAAGCTGCCAAACTGAATGTCTGCAATTGGGGATGCATGAATTCCACTTCCTTCTGGGTCAGGAGGTTTGGAATCTGAGGAAGATGCCAAGGAGGCATCAGGGACAGGCTGCACAGTGAGGGGTACCAGTGTTGCCAGGGCCAGTCTGGAGCTATAAGAACAGTCTTTGGTTTTTCCTCCCTTATTTTGAGCAGTACCCTGGGGATGAGAGGTAGGGGAGGAAAGGCATAGACTAATAGACTGACCCAGGGGAAGGATAGTGCATCCACTTTCCAAGCCATGCAGTGATGCTCGCTGGTGCAGAATTTGCTGAGCTAATGGTTGTTGTGAGATGTAAACAGGTTGACCTTCAGGGTTCCCATTTCTGAGTTATTAAGATGAAGGTACTTCTGTTGAGTTTCCACTTGTGTGGGTCCAGAATTTTTCTGCTTAACTGGTCTGCCAGAGAGTTGAGAGAGCCTGGTAGAAATTGTGCTAACAGGAGTAGTTGCATGGCAGAGGCTGTGTGCCAAAGGGTCATGACCAGCCTGCATAGAGGGTAGGAGTGAGTTCTTCCCTGCTTGTTGATGTACCATATCATAGTGGTGTTGTCTGTTTTGATCAGGAGAGCCCCTGGAGAGAAAAGGGGCTTGAAAGCTATCAAGGTGTGCTGCACAGCTGTTATCTCTTTTTGATTGATGTGCAGAGGGGTTTTCTGTGGGCTCCATTGGCCCTGTATGCACCTGCAGTCAAGGTGTGCACCCCAAGCATAGTCTGATGCATCTGTGGTGAGGGTCTGGGTGGCAGGGGGTGGGGAGAAAGGCAGCCCCTTGTTGAGGGAGCATGCTGTAGCCCACCAAAAAAATCTTTTCTTAGGCAAGGAATTACAGGTAGAAGAGTTTCCAGGTCTTGAGAGTGTTGACACCAAAGGGTCTTTAGGTACCACTGAAGTTTCCTCACATGCAGTCTGGCTTATGGAATGAGTAGTATGCAATATGCCATGAACCCCAGAGATTTCAGGATCTTCCTTGCAGTTAGCTGGGGCCTGGTGGCTAGCTGAGAGAAGTAGGCTGTCAGGAAAATTTGTTTCTCTGGTATAAGGTATGTCATCTGGGATACTGTGTCCAGACTTGCTCCCAGGAAGATTATCCTTTGGGTAGGCACCTATTTGGATTTCCTTTCATTGATTGTGTACCCTAGGGAGGTTATTAGGGTGTTTACAAATGCCAGGTGCTTGAGCAGCTTTTCCTGGCTGTCTGCCTGAATAAGGCAGTCATCTATGTATGGGTAAATCTGGATATTCCTTTGTCTGCAAAAGGCAATGGCTGGAGCCAGACATTTTGTGAAAACTCTAGGAGCAGTAGATAAGCCAAAGGGAAGCACAGAGAACTGAAAGTGTTGAGATCCTGCCCTGAAGTGGAGATATTTCCTGCATGATTCCCAGACAGGAATGTGAAGGTAGGCCTCTTTCAGATCTAGGGTGGCTAGCCAAGCATCCTTGGACAGCATGGGTAGCAGCTGCTGGAGGGTGAGCATTTTGAATTTTGGGATCACCAGGAAGGTGTATAGAATGGATAAATCAAGGATGGGGGGCCAGGTGTCCTATTTTCTGAGTACCAGAAAAAAATCTGGAGTAGAAACCTTGGCCTATCTGTTCTGCAGGAATGTGCTCTACTGCCCTCATAGAGAGCAGGGAAAGGGTTTGCTTTTGAGCCTCTGCCCCCTGATTTGGTGGGAGATCTGGGAACCCTTTTGGGGTTAGAAGGGTGTGGAAGGAAAATTTGTATCCCTGAGCCACAATGTTCAGAACCCAGTGGTCCTATTTAATGGTGGCCCAGGTGCTTGAGTGAAAAGAGAGTTTTCCTCCTAGGGATAAGTGAAGGTGGGCAGAGAGAGGGGGTGGAAGAGGTGAGTCATTGTGAGTTCTTACCATAAGGGGGTGGCTTAGAACTTCCTGTTTTTGAAGTGGAGGTAGTCCACTGCTTAGATCTCTACATTCCCTGTGGTTGCTGTCTGTGGGGGGGGGGTCTGTTTCCACAGGGCCTAGACTGGGCCGGTTTACTGGGAGCAGGAAAAGACAAGTGTTTGGAGGGAAAATGCCTGCTAAACCTAGGGGGCTGGACCTGCAAGAAATCCTTAACTGTTTGCATAGATTTTGCTTTTTCTTCCATCTTTTTTAAGACTTCTTCTGCCTTAGTGCCAAATAAGTTATCTTTGTGCAAGGGGGCATCCAACAATTTAGATTTGACATGGTTCCTTAAGCCATGCATGCCTTCTAATGACAGATCCAGTGACTGGTGGCCTGCAAGAAGCAGTGCAAGGTGTGTTTAGTTACTTGACTTGCAGAATGCATTAACTCTTGTAAATCTTTATATTCTGCTCAAGCAGGAAAGGAAGACATTTTTTCTTTAAGGAGTTTCAAGGTATGTTGCTGAAATTTCAGCATATGGAACTGACAATTTAGTGCCATGATAGCAAGAATAGCTGAGGTGTATACTTTTTTACCCCATCTGTCCAATGCTCAGGAATCCCTGTCAGAGGGGTGAAATTCTTAGCAGAGGTTACTTTAATGCCTTATGGCCCTTGAGAAATGACCTCAGGGTCAGCTGTAGGATTTCTAAAAATATATTTACGTGAGTCAGGGACTCTATAGTACATGCCTGGTTTTCTGGGAGCAGGAGGAAGGGCATCAGGAGTCAAGCTGGATTCGAGGAAAACATCCTCCACAACATGCAGAACTGGGGGGATGGCCAAGGGTCTGTGTTGTGGAAGATCTAGGTATTCCTAGAGTCTCTTTTTAAACTGAGGGTAGTCCTGACTCTCTCATTGGAAATGCTTCCTTAAAGTATGCAGGGTTTCCCCAAAGGAATAATCCTCTGGGGGAGAGGCTGAAGGAATGGAATCCTCTGCATCAGAATCCTCATAAGTGGAGATGGGTTGCATGTCTTCACATTCAGATGCATCAGATTCATCTGACACTTGTTCAGACAAAACTACAGGGGACAGATCTATTTTCCTTTTGGAGGGGGTAGCTTGGCTTCCCCTGATCAGCATGATAAGGTCTTCTGCCATTTTAAGCATTTGAGACTAAGGCAAGGTAGCAGGTGCCTGAGAGTGGATTGTCGGTTTCTTGGGTGTGGCTTGTACCCTAGGCATAAGAAACTTGGGTCATTTTTGAAAGAACGGTAGTCGTGAAAGAAGACGTCGGTTTGTGTCGAGATTCGGTAGTGTGAAGGACTTCCTCGGAGGCCGGTGCCTGCTCAGCGGCTCCGGACCCATCCAAGGTAGAGACGACTGCAGGATCTTTAGTCTAAGAAGAGTTTTGAGGCATACCGGACTCCAAATGGGTCTCGGTAGCGGGCTGCAAATCAACAGAAGCGGGCATCAGGGGCTGCAAAAGCACCTCACTGAGTACCGGAGAACTGACAACTAGCTTAACGGAAGTGTTGTTGGTAGGTTTGGACCTGTGTGGTCTGCTTCCGTCTTTATCTTTACATTTTTTTGGAAGATCTGCTGTTGGATGGCTTACCATAGCCATATCAGAATTCGAGGACTGTATACGAAAATATCTGGCTACAATAAGGGCCCAACGATGGGTAGTTCTGGTGTTGAACAAAGCACAGAAGTGACAATGGGGGATGTCGTGGTCTGGGCCTACACAAGTGACGCAGTAAGAGTGGAAGTCTTGGTGTGGTACTTGCTTTCCAAAGGTGAGACAATTATTAACTTTTTCTAACATCGGTTAGTGCAAGAAAAAAGGATCCCCAATGGGGTACTTAGCTTTAGAAGACTTCAACTTCAATTTGGTAGATGAAAACGCAGGTAGCAGCCGACTAGCACTCGTGTGAACTGCTTCTGCTTCAGACTCCACAGCAAGAAAGACTGATATAATGGTGTTGGCTGCCTTACTGCGACAGCAACCAATGCAGAAATACTAAGTCTCTGGTATTCGGGCCGGCCGAGGGCTACCCTGGCAGGGATAATTCAAATGTGATGACTGCAACAGTGAAACATGAAGAACATCTGTTAGTTGTTTATTTTTAGCCAGAATCCACCAAATCATGCAAGCACTCAAGTCATTATGCCACAGGTACTAGTATGATTCCATCATAGTAGAAGTAGGTGTAAATTACCTGAGATGTACCTCCATGGACTATATGAAGACAGACATTATGAACCTTCCAGACTATGTGTGTCAGGCTGGTATAAGCCTGGCTCTGAGCTTCATATTACCATCACTGACGATGCCACAATATGAGCAAAAGATGATAGATCTCAACAACTGCCTTTCTGGTGTGATTCTAAGGGGATCCAGTATTTGTCAGCTTGGGAGGACATGGTTAACAGACCATGCTGCTTTGTCAAAGATGGGCTGCACCTCTACCCTCTAGGCTTTCAAATACTGGCTAAAAATTATTCACTTCTACAGTGCCTTTATAGGCAATGCGAAATCGACAAAGCTACGACATAGCAAAATCAACTCAACTGAACCTCAAAGTGTTACTATTCAATGCAATGAGCCTAAACAAAACCTACGCTCCCTCCAAGCCCTCCTCACACTTGAGAATATAGACATCTGTGCAGTTACTGAGCCATGGTTTAAAGCAGCAGAGAGTACCCCAGCAGTGCAAAGTTTCAGTACCTTCTACACTTTCAGTAGTTGCACGAAAAAGCGCTAAAGGAGGAAGTGTACCTCTATGGTAGTCAAAGAGGATGACATGGTGGAGTTCTTCCATGTTCAGATCACCTTAGACAAAATCCTGTACCATATCCTAGACAGCTATAGGTAACTGCATTTACCAGGAAGATCACAATGCATACTTTGACTTATTGGAGACACTTACTATCCAACCTAAAACCCTAGTCAAGGTAGACTTTAATTACCCCTCTATAGTCTGAGAATCCTACACAGCCTCAAATCAACAGGCACAGAGATTCCTGGATTTTGTAAATACAAACACCCTTGGCCAGATAATGAATACCCCGACTAGAGGCTCCAACATACTGGACTTTGTGTGCACAAATATGGGAGAATGCTGAGAATGACTCATCTTCCCTGATAAGGTTCGACAATAAAGCTGACTCCTTCAACATCAACATCAACTCCATAATCCCATTTAAACCAGAAACATTTAGGAACTATTCAAGGCAAATTACCTTTCATTAAATGATGGTTTGTCAAAATTCAGTGCCCCACCAAAACCCAAGAACACAGTAGCCTTCACTGAATTGCTCTCAGAAACTCTGTACAACCATGTCATTGGCTGCACAGAGGCTGCTGAACCTACCAAAAATAAGCCCAGAAGTAGTCCCAGAAACAAACCACCCTGGTGGCATCCCAAATTAAACAAGATATACAACAAAAGGAAAAGAATTATGGAAAAAAATCAAGAAGGGTAATTCTCATAAAGACAGAAACTTTCTCATCAAACTAAATAAGCTGAGAAACTAAGAGGACTAATTAGGTCAAGCAATGCCAGCTTTGAGGGTAAGACAGCCTTCCAGGTGAAAGATAACCATACAGCCTTCTACAGCTATGTCAGAAACCTTAATGGCAGCACACAGCAATGTGCTGAACTGGTGGTTAATGGTGCCACATTCATTGAGCCTGGCAATATAGCAAACCTGTTAGTGGACAAATTCAGTTCCAACTTTACCCCACTCAACCATCCCCTCAAAAATACACTCAAACCTAACCATGCCAGCTATAACTAGGGAGCATGTACTGGCTGCACTCACTAAAGCCAAGAACATGGCCTCAATGGGCCTTGACAACATCCCATGATGCCTCCTGAATAGTCTAAAATATTACTTATCAGGACCCCTGGAGTCATTACTTAACTGTAGTCCTAAAATTGGCTTTGTACCACATGAATGGAGGACCTTCAACATGTCCTGGAAATTAAAGACCCATTAGTCTGACTAGTCTTATTTGCATAGTCACAAAAGGAATTATCATGCATGGAAATTATCAACAAGGACATAGCAGATTTCCAGTCATTGGATCCATCTGTTTGGCTTTGTCAAAGGAAGGTCATGCTTACTGAATCTGGTGGACTTCCTTGAAAAGGTCACTAAGGCAATGGATGAAGGGAAAATGGTGCCTACTGAATACCTAGATCTCGTTAAAGCATTTGATAAAATAACCACTCAGGCATTGTCAACAGACTTATGGAACTAGGTATAACCCCCCTTATGACACACTGGATAGCTAACTGGCTCATTGATAGGACCCAGGAGACTAAAACCAGTGAGGCCACCTCCAAAAAGAGGCTCGTTACCAGTGGAGTCCACTTGGGCTCTGTGCTGAGCCATCTTTTCTTTGGCATCTACTTCTTGGTTCTCAAAGGCCTTTAGCTGACCAAGTTGCAGATGACTTCAAATTGTGAGCAGTCACTGAATCCCCCCAAGATGAGAACACCCATCAGGAATCTCTAATACAGACAAATGCTTGCTGCCAAAGTCATGGGTTAAAGCTCAATGACAAGAAATGCATTATAGTACCTTTTGGGACGTCTACCACCCCAGGGAAATATGTCATCAGTAAAACACTCTTAAAAGTTGATTCACTAGTCAAGGATCTGGGAATTCATATAGATAATAGCCTATCCTTTAACCAACATGTGCCCAAGGCAGTAATAAAATCCTTCTATGTTGTTCAGCTTATAAGTAAGGGCATGGCATCTAGATCTAGAGAGGTCATCAAGCCACTGTACTTGTCCCTCATCAGATC
Source organism: Protopterus annectens (assembly GCF_019279795.1). Lineage (NCBI taxonomy): Eukaryota > Metazoa > Chordata > Ceratodontiformes > Protopteridae > Protopterus > Protopterus annectens. Next base: position 1,316,062,992 of record NC_056728.1, on the reverse strand, counting down.
CATCATAGAGTATAATGCCCCCTTCAGTATGTATCTGACCAGACACATGCAGCAACTGGAATGTCCACAAAGGTTCTTTACAAAAAGAGTACAGAGAGTAAGCAGAATGTCCTATGCTGATCACCTCAAAGCTCTCTCTCCTTACTTGGTATCATACAGATTTCTGAGAGGTGATCTTTGCCTGGCATACAGGGCCTCCCTGGACCCTATTCTGATTAACCTTTTGCACACTGCAAAACAAAGAGCATCAGAACTATTAGATTAAAAGACCTAATTTTTGCTTGTAATATAAACAGGCCATGTTGGGGAGACAGATAAGTTTCTCAGATAATTTCCATTCTTTGAAACAGGCTCCCCATCCATGTTAAGCAGAGTTCCTCCTTTTCCCTTTTTAAGTGCAAACTGGACCAACGGACCGGTAATCAGAAATTCACCCCTGGTCTGGTTCCTATGTCTCTGATGGACAAAGGCAGTCAGTAAATCACCAACTATATAAATCAAATTTGTGGGTTACATTTTGGTTGCGCGGATAGGCATATATGGTCCTTAGTGGTTGTTAGCCTATACACCTATGAATTTAATTATTTTTCTTTGTTGTGATGTTCCAGACATTTGTGCTTGGGGACTTGGTTCCTTGTTATCCTGTCACTCAACCTTTAATAGTGGAATCACTGTTAAAAGCACAAGATTAATAGGCACAAATGAAATACAGCTGTCAGGATACATCAACTATCTACTGTATAAATCACCAAATGAAGTGCTAGGTCTACACATGACTGCTGAAACTAAAATACTGAATTTTAACTGCACTAAGAATCTTTGAGAGCAATCATTCTAGAATTACTCAAAGGTGAAGCACTGTAAATCTTAATGACACTTAATCAGCTATCCCCCAAAACTGCAAACATACGATTTGCAAAGTGAAAGTTTTGTGAACCTAAAATTAATATATCGTTAAACTGCAAACAAATAGGATATCAGTCTCATCATACGTGTTTAAGTAAAATAACAGAAAAAGGAGTTCAAAATATAACAACACTAAATATGTGCATTTTTGTCACTCACTCCTCAATGATCCTATAAATATTGGCTCACCTTGTGAATGACTGGTCTCTTCATCTTCTCATCTTACCAGTTTTAAAACAGTGCTAGCCTTGGAATTAGCACACTAGTGATGGTGTATTCTTGTGTGCAATCATTAATGTGTGCATACGGCTTTTGCATTTAAATTTCTATCTTCTTTGATTTCAGGATCTGCATATATATGTAAAGAACTGTAAGGGTGCAAGAGGTCTTGTCCTGCATTTATAAAAACTTTTTACTTTTTTAGAGGTCTTCTATACATAGCTGCTGTTTGCATTTGAGGGCTGACAATGTCTTGTGACTGTACTTGTGAAAGGTGATCAAAAAAACAATCACATTTACATTAGGAAGCCATTTTCCAGCTAATCCAGGGAAACGGATGGCCAACAATGGGCTACCATACTGGTGGAGCAGAGTATTTATGCTCTTATATGCTCTTATATCTTCTCTTGGTTGCAGTGGGGGCCCAACCAAAGCACATGGTGGGCCGAGCAGTGTAAGTGTGCATACACACACACACACACACACACACACACACACACACACACACACACACACACACACACACACACCATATTCCTAGGTTACTGCAATGATACCCTGCTTGTCAGACTGAAGTGTTCATCCTTTTTATCAACATTTCTACATGCTGCTCTATGCACTCTTCAGAGTGTGGCACTGACACTTGCAGGTCGACACAACCTTCATCTCATCACAGCCAGCTGTTCCAATGTCCAAGTTGCTTCCTGAATGAAGGTTAGCTGAGACATAGTCAGGCCTCTCTCCCTCTGTGCCATGGAGCTGGCCACTAAATTTACATATTATGGATTTTGTTAAATATCATCATTGTGCAATGTTCTTATCATATATCCTTAACCCACACTAAGAGCCAATAAAAAGTGTTAATAAGCGCATGCTTCTTTTACTTGATTCTGAACTGAATCTTGTTCACTGTTTTAACAGTGATACATGTCATTGAATAAACAGAAAAATATACATGTAGCCAGAATACTGGGCAAATCGATCTCCTTATTAACTAATGAGTTGCACAGGGAATCTTATGATCTTTTGAAGTGATCACATTAGCAACACAGATCTGATATACTGCTGTGCTGTTTAATGGTGAGAAATGCTGTTGTGTACAGATGTACTATTTTATTACAATATCTTTCTAGCACTAATCAAAGTGCACAAAGGCAGGGTAGCTTTGTCATCAACCAGTGTGGTGGAAAACAGAAGGGAGTCAGTCTAGTGACTTTAAGTGAGAAAGTACCTGGATGGAAGAGTTATGCACCCACTCTATCACCTGGGGAGCAGTGCTACTTAATGTAAATTCTTTAGTTGTGTGAAGTGCTGTAATGTACTACCTTATTACACAGGTTCTTTCTACTTCAAAAATCATTAACATTTAAGGACAAATTGGCATTCCTAAACAGGATATTTTTTATGTTTATTTGCCCACAACTCTCTCCACAATCCATTTCAGCCCATTCATTCTCTCATACCAAAGATTCTACCCAGTACAACAGTGGAGTGAGAACTATGTGGACACGGACATTATTTAGGCAGCTATGAGAGTGTTTTGTGCCCTTGCTAGCATCTTGGCAATGAAGACATTTGTAATAGAGTAAACTGACCCACAGGCAAGGGGAAGGATGACCTGCATCACCACAGAGGCCACAATGCTGACCTCCAGTGAGTGCACAATTCCACACACTTGTGTGGAAGGTTGCCACCAGGTAGAGGCTTAATAAGCCTAACACTCACTAGCAGGCATCACATCTACATCTCTGTCCCTTCTCTGAAAAGCAGTGGCAGTATGCAGCTGGCTTTGTTACACCTTTTCCCATTGAGATCCCTCCCCGCTGACTATGTCAAATGTCCAAGCCATTACTAGAACCCAACTTGCCTGACCTGAGTCAAGACTTTATCCTTCTAAGCCACTAGAGCTATTTTTTAACAGAAGATTTATTTTATTTTATTGCATTTTACCTGTTTGCTGGGTAAACCCACTGGACAATAATGTCCCTTTTCAGAGCTATCTGGGAGCACTGTCTGGTTAACTGACTTGCTCAGAGTCACACACTAGTTAAATAGAGGTATAAGGAATCAAACCCCATGCCCTTGATTAAACATCTCAGACCCTTAGTCCTCTGCATGAATTGCCTTTCAGTGATGCAAGCTTACCAGAGTGATTTTTTTGCTATTGTTGTTTACTGTATATGTTCTCAAAAAAAAAAAAAAAGTAAAACCAGCATGCAAGACACATGGTTTATTAGACAGCTATTACACTTGTGATAGACTGAAGCAGTGATACAGACTCTCCAGACACAATATGCATAGGGTGTGGGTATGACTGCTTCTAATTAAACAGGAACAGTTCAGGAAGTTGAGACTGCCCATCTCCATTTGTTCAGAAGACTAGAGAACTAGCTTTATTTGGTATATGGCAGGTCCACTTGCGATTTGTACCTCTCCCTCCAAAGATGCACTAATATGGAAGATTATGTTGTGTCATGATCCTCAGAATTCCTCCTCATCCAGTACCAGATAATATTACTGTATAAGCCAAAGAAAGGATCCAAATTATTTTACTATTACACCTTTCTAATAAAAAATGTGGTACATAAAATTCAACTTAACATTTCTCTCACTATATTGTATCTAAAGGGTATGATGTAAATACACCATTTGCTGAAGTATTATCATAATTGTGTGATTAATGATGTGTCATTAAGTTACAGGATCAGCACAAGTACAACAACAAAAAACTGTTTCAGAAATACTGCTCTACAGAAAGAAGAATTTATCCTGTCACAAAAGGACAAGAACTACTGCTAATTGGCACAACCCTTTTAGGTTCATAGGTAGGTATTAGGCTATCTGCCCGAAGGCATTTATAAGCCCAGCCAGAATGTGTTGGCTTTCGCCACCCCCTTAGATTAGTTCCCTGTGCCTCTGCCCAGCAGAGCCATTGAAGTGATCCCTGGGGTAAACTTTCTGTTTCCCATCCACTCATCAAGGTTTCTCTTGAAGAGGGTTAGCGAGGAGCTCTGCCAAATATAAATTGGAATCTTGTTCCAGAGCATGGGAAGTCTCTGGGACAGGAATCTATCCCTCCAGCACATCCTATTTATTGTTGTGGTGAGGTTTAGATCCCTGGAGTGTGTGGCTCGAGTGGATATGGTTTTCTTTGGGTGGAGCATGTCCATCAATTCTGGGTTGGACATGGCCTTGTATGTCAGGCAGAGATCACCTCTGAGTAGGCGGTATGCAACCGAGTACAGCTGGAGTTCTTCAGTCGAGCTGCATAGGGCATCTGCTTGAGGCCAGTGATCCTCTTGGTGAGGTAATTCTGTGGCCTTTCCAGTTGTTGCAGGTGTCTTGTAAGTTACATCCCAAATGGGGCATTGTACTCTAAGATAGGTCTGATGAGTGATGAGTAGAAGGGCCCAATGACCTCTTTTGATCTGGATGCAAACCCTTTTGTGATTAAGTGGGCCACACAGAAGGATTTTCTAACCACTTTGGCAATGTGATTATCAAAGGAGAGGTTACTATCTACTTGAGTCCCCAGATACCTTATTACGTCTTCCATATTTAGGGGGCTACCACCTATGTGGTAGTTTGTGGGTACTTTGTTTTTTCCAAAGGTTATAACTATGCACCTTTTGGCATTTAGCTTGAGGCCATGGTTTTGACACCAGATATCTCTCTCAGTGAGACCCTTTTGAAGGATGTCTGCGTCAGCTGGAGAGTCAGTTATAGCCCCTAGTTTGCAGTCGTCTGTGAACTTGGTCAGCCATAGTCCTCCTGTGCTTGCCTGCACCTCTAAGAAGTATATGCCAAACAGGAGGGGTCCTAGGACTGAGCCCTGGGGAATACCACTTGTAACCGGTTTAGAGTCAGACCTAGCTCCCGCAACTCTTACCATGTGGGTTCTGTCCGTGAGCCTGTTGCCAACTCATCTCATGACGTAGGGGTTTATGTTCAGGCTGGTGTGCTTGTCTATAATACCTGAGTGGGGAATGGTGTTGAAGGCCTTTGTGAGGTCTGGGTAGGCTGTCTGAACCACCTTTCCCTCATACATAGCCTTGGTAACTGTCTCAAAGAAGTCCACCAAGTTTAGGAGGCATGATCTGCCCTTAACAAAGCCGAACTGGGTAGGGTCCAGTGTTTGGAGGTTCCCAATGACTCTGTTAATGAGATCCATGATGATGCGCTCCATAGCTTTGTAGACCAAGCTAGTCAGGCTTATAGGGCGATAGATAACGGAATAACAGTTGCTGTGTGCCACTCTGTGGGCATGTAGCCTGTGGAGAGGTTGAGTTTAAACAATGTGTTTAGGTGAGGGGTTAGTTCATCTTTGAGCTCATGTAGGACGCAGCCTGGGACACCGTCCAGTCCCACTGATGCTGTGTTTTTGGCTTTGGAGAGGGCTGTTTTAACCTGAGTGTCTGTGATTTCAGGGGTACTATATTCTTCTGGTATAGTTATGGGCCCTTTCAGGGGTGAAGTTTGCACTGAACCTGTCTGCCAGAATGTTGGCTTTATCGGTTGGTTCAGTTTATTTTGTGCATTTCTGCACTAACTCAGAGCAGATCTGAGAATTGCCACTTAGATTCTTGCCATAGCTAAAGAATGCCTTTTGGTTGTCTTTGGAGTCCATGGCAATTTTTCTTTTGAAGCTAGCCTTGGATGATTTTATGAAGGAACGTAGTTTCTTGCTGATACTGATCAGGAATGTCTTCCCTTCTTGGGATTTTACTCTTTTCTGTACTAGTTTCCTCCTTCTATTGTATAGCTTGTTTATGGCAGGGGTCCACCAGACTGTTTTCCTTTTCTTGGAGGAGTGAGTCTTGGTTTTGTTTGGGATAGGATGATCCATGCATTCTTGTAGGTGCCCATAGAATGCATTAGTAAAGGATTTTGCAGCTTGGACAGCATTTTCCTTTAGCATGGGGGCTTTGAAACTTCCCACCTCGGTCTTAAGTAACATGAAGTTTGCTTTTGAAAAGTTTTTCACGGTGGTTTCTTTGACCGGGGGTGGTGGCGGAATGTGGATATCCAGAGTGATTAGTTAACAGTCAGATCTAACCAGCGAGGGTTTGACCTCTGGTGTGGAACACCGCTCACCCATGTTGGTGATGACCAGATCCAATATGTTGTTACCTCTGGTGGGGGTGTTGACCAATTGATCCAGGAAGTTTGAGTTTATAAATTCTAGGAAATGTTGGGCAAGGGAGTTTGTACTTGAGTAGTTCTCCCAGTTAATGTTTGGGTAATTGAAATCACCCAATATCAGGGTGTTTGGTAGGACCTTTATGTTTCCCAGTGTTTCCAGGAATGCAGAATGGGGGGTCCTGGGACATGGTGGGTGATCTGTAGCAAGCTATAATTTGAATAGCAGCTTTGCCCATTGTTTGTTGCACGTGGGTGATCTCTGAAGCATCGTGCTGTGCCACTAACCTGGAGGTGTGGGTATCCTTGATGAATATGGATACTCCCCCACCTTTTGTATTTCTGTCCGGGTTTTGTGGCCGAAATGTATGGTAAGAGTTGTAGCTTGGTAGTGCTGGGGTGCTCTCTGAAGCCTTAAACCAGGTTTCTGTTACTGTATATATATCGATTTTCTCCATACTGAGGAGTGCCTCGAGTGCAGGCATTTTTAGGTTTAGACTTTTGGCAATGAGTAGCATTACCCTTAGTTTTTTGTTACTTGTGCTATTTACGGAGGTGGGTTTGTTATTTGAGCCTTGCCTAAAAAAGGCACTATGGGGGTGGCAAGAGCCTTGGCCAGTATTCGAAAGCCTAAGGGTGACAGGTGCAAGCTGTCTCTAGTGAAGCAGCGTGGCTTGTCGAGCATGTCATCCCAGGCTGACAGACACTGGATCCCTTTTGAATGACACCAGAAGCTTAGCCAATTGTTGAAATTGATAATTTTTTCTCTTTACCGTGGTATCATTCTTGGTGAGGGCAGGATGCTACTCAGGGTCAGGGTCATACCGGCCTGGGCTACGTGATCAGAGAGCTCCTCCATGTCTCTTTTCATGTAATCCAGGGAGGTACGGCTCAGGTCATTCACACCAACATGGACAATGACAGAGTCATATTTGTACTTGTTCTGGAGTGACCTGAGTGCTTGTGTTATGTGGCAGATCCTGGCACCCGACAGGCAGCTAACAGTAACCTTCTCCTTGTTTAGCCTAGTGAGTGGGACGTCAGTGTGCCTAACCATAGAGTCACCTAGTACTAGTGTGTTGGGTATGTTATTTAGACTTAAGGGCTGTGATTGTATGGCACACTGGTTTTGTGAAGTATGTGTTTCATGGTTTGTGTTGGGGGGGGTGGAGGTTGCTTGGATCTCTGCTTTGGAGGTCTCTGTTGCTTTTTCAGATTTTTATTTAGAGCCTCCGAGTATGTTTTCATGTATTTATGTGTGTTTTTTGCCAGTGCTGGTTTCATAGGTCTATGTGAGACTGGTGGTGTGATGGAAGTAATTCTCTTCTCCTCTTGACTGCTTGGTCCAGTCTTGGGTTGAGAGAGCTTAGCCTCCAGTTTGGATGTATAATTGCATCTCTTGCATCTATTAGTGTTTGGTGGAAGGAGGAGAGGGTTGTCTGTGTACATGAGGCAATTGTAACATTGTCTCAAAATGCCCAGATTTACCAGTTGGACTGGAGAGTACACCTGAAACTGCCCTTTGGACATGCCTGGATAGGTACAGTGAACTGTTTTACTAATTGGCTGGTAAGGTCGACTAGAGAGCCTTGTCCTTCTCTACAGTATAGGGGGGTCTAGTGCTAAGGTTTATTAGTACTTGCTATGAGTTTTGAACAAGTGCTGGGATGAGAAGTGAATGGTTTGAGTGCTTAAGTTGAAAGTTTGTCTAGTTCCAAGGGAAAAATTGAAGAGTAGACTTTGTGGAGCTGGGAATAGTTATACCCTAGCTAACCACCCAGAGTGCAAAACTGTGCAAATGCGGGTTTTATAGCAGGGGAAATGAAAGAGATAGAAATTAGCCCAAAATGACCAATAAACTACTAATTTCTGGGCTGAAACCACTCCTCCAGAGACAGATAGGTTGCTCAAGGCTCCCTCTCTCACAGTGAACAAAGAAACTTCCTTCTATCCAAGTAAGGTATGGGCAAACACAGAAACTTGTAACACAGCCCTGAATTCAGCACTAACCTGAAAACTGGACTATACTACGTTAGAAAGGTGGGAAAAACAAGTATTTTTTTTTTTTTTTTTCTGAAAATAAAGCAGATACAATAAAAAAACACTTTAAATGCACAGAAATGGCTATCACACTTGAGTGTGTAGCCTACAACAGTTAAACAGGTAATTTAAATAACAACTTTGTTAAAGTGCAGGCAGTAAAATAAGTACAATATGTAGCTGGAACAAGCTTTTTAAATCACAGAAACTCTAGAAAATTGGCGTTTTAGGCAGAATTAGCTAAAGGCAGCAAGAAAAAGCAGAAAAATGATACTTCTAGTCTTTGTTGTTATTTATTTGCTACTAACGTACTATTTGTTTCCTTGAACCTGTACAAGTAAGCAATATGCCTGTTCCCCTGAATGGAGCTTAGTGTTATGAAACATTTGTCATGTGCAGTGTTAGCTTTGCAGATATTAGGCTGTACAGATATTATAATTACAATGTGTTCCTCTAATTATCTACTGCTCTGTCAGGTGAGGATAAATGAGTGGCTCTCTGTATCATCTCTAATGGCACTGGTGACCAGCACATGTAACACCACCAGCACTGGCTGTGAAGGGAGTTACCAGCACATGCTGTCAGGATACTGATGTTGCTATGGATACCACAGCTCCTGTCTCATACTCTATAAATCATGGTGTTCAAACTGGGTGAGCATGAACATGCAGTGTCACTGCTGTAAATGTCTGTGAATTGTTCCACTGTTGTTGGCCTCCTGCATTTGCATATTCCGTGCTGTGCATTTGCATTTGCATAAGATTTTTCATTTAAATGACACTTTATGCTATATTTTATGATACATATTGCATAAGTTTTATTCATTATAATAATCTTTTTTCTTTATTTTTTATTTGTTTTTCAAACAATAGATAAATCAGTTATAAAAAAATAAATAACTATTTACATAAGTCCATAGCTGATCAGTACATCAAAGTTATATATATCAACAACAATATTTTCAAGCAAGTCTTTAAGTTTAAGACAAGATTTATACGAATGTGTAATATCAGAGATTCTCATCTTTATAATATAAAAATTCACTACTGCAAATAATTTTGTCATACTAATAAATTCAACACTAGAGAGGGTAACTTTACTTTTCCAAGTTTTAGTAATTACTTTTCTGGCTATAGCAAGAATAGACCATAGAAGAGGCACTTGAGTTTTTGGAATTATCTATGGGAGCAGAGCATTAAATAAAACTAAAGATTTAGAAATATTACATATATCTGACCATAGAGCTTGAATGAAGTTATTAATTATTTTCCAAAAAGGGGACATGACTTTGCATTCATATACCATATGTGTCCAATCAGCTATTATTTCAGAATAACATCTCCATTTAATTCTATTTGATTTATGCATAATTGCAATTTTGTTAGGAGTGACAAGAATGTGTGTAAGAATTTCCAAGTGAAAATTTTTCCTTATAATAAAGATGTGCTTTTATCTGTAGATTTAATGTTATTTACTTGCATTCTTCAGAGAAGTCTTCATTATTAACTTTTGAGGAATAATTCCAATAGGAATTGCCTAAATATGTAAAATCTAACTTAAGAACTTTATAAATTTGTGACAAACATTAGTTATTTTTCATTGCATTATTACTGATACTTATTAAGAATTCCAATAATTTGGAGAACAATTTCCTATCTAGGTCAAATATCTTATTTATCTCTGTGTTCATAAAGACTCTAAATATTTGTAAAATTAGCAAATGCTCAGAAAATTGATTGCACTTGGACCTTAAATTTTCAATAATATATGTATATCAGTACCAGTGAAGAACCAATGTCAATAAATTAAGTTACTTTGTTGTTTCAATATTAGCATTTTGTTGAGGTTATGAGTTTCTAAGCAGTCATTTGTATATGCAATTGGAAACATAGAAAATATTAAGTCTTCAATACAATGGTTAGAATATGTGAACTTCTGGTAAGTAGAAATGATGTTACTTAAATAGTGAATTTATGGAGAGAGTATAATTCCATTTAAGCAAAAATATTTTAATGACCGGATAAAACTATTATGGGGCTATTTGTTTATGACTGGTTGTGATATTGTTATTATTTACTAATAATATTTCTTGATGTATTTGTTTCCATTTTGAATCATAAGATGAATTTATCCACAACGCTATAACTTTTACAATTGTTAAAGTAAAATACAGCTGAATATCAGGGAATCCTACTCCACCACTATCCCAACCTTTTCTGTGCCAATCAAAGGAAATTTTTGGTTTATTAGGATGTCAAGTAGAATATTATTTATCTTCATCATTTTTTTTGGTGGAGATGGCATTAAAAATTAAGACAAACAATATTTTAGGGAGAACTACCATCTTAATAAGCATTAATCATTCTTCCATGGTAAAGAAGAATTTGTTCCAGTCAAAAGTATTATCTAAATCGAGACTAATGATAGAAAGTTTTTTTTATTTTTATTTGCATAGTCTATTAATGTATATATTCTTATCATGTTATCCTGTTCTTATCTATTTAAAATAAACCCAATTTGATCATTGTTAGTTAGTTTAGATATAAGTAGAGTAATTCTATTAGCTAAAATGAGCATGGATATCTTATAGCCCATATTTAAAAGTGAAATGGGTCTGTATGATGAACACTTTGTAGGATCATTATTTTGTTTTAAAATAGGTGATATAAGGGAATATTTCCAGGATGGGGGACTTTGTTGTTTTTATTTCTCTATAGACCTTATCTAATATTTTAACTGCACCATCCCAAAGTATTCTGGTATAAGACCATCTAAGACCGGTGCCTTATTATTTTTTTAACTTTTTATTTGACTTTTTTATTTCTGTTAAAGTGAATGGTCTATCAATTTTTCATTTGTTCACTAGTTATTTTATTATTTAATTGTTCCCTTAGAAAAGCTTCAACTATATCATTATCTAAGTTATTTGTATTATTATTTATATTTTCGTAAAATGTTTTAAGGCCATCAAGAATAACTTTAATATCTGTTCTTCTTTGTTTTTATTATTTATATGTGTTATAATTTCTTTGATATGATTTAGTGTATTCATTTTCTTTAATCTAACAGCAAGTTTATGCAAGCTTAAAGGGTTTATTGAATATGCCTGTAAGATTAAGTTATTACAAGTTTATTGAAACTTTATGATTTAGAATTTCATCACATTTTGTATTTAAGTTTTTAAGGTCAAACTGTCTGATATAGTGGCATTTGGTTTTATATTTAACTTTAGTGTGTCTATTTTGGCCTGTAGTGTATGCAATTCTTTGTCCCATTCTCTAAGAAATCAAGCCTTGCATGAGTCAATATCATTTAACTGAATGCTTAATAGAGTGAATTGTTATTTGTCAAACTGACTTAAGTGAAACCTCAATTAAGCAAATGATTGATTAAGTGAATGTTTTTCCAGGGAAAGGACGTGGTTGGCCATCATCGAGAATTTGCCCTTTTCCCCAATGTAGTGTGATCTTAGAGTTGATATATTTAGTTGGGGGGGGCACAACTCCCACATTGGGGTGTGTGGGGGCAAAGCTGCCCACTTTGCAGAGTTTTTAATTCTGTTTGTTACGGTTAGAGGGCAGGCAACAAATTTTTTTCCCTAGGAAACGTTTTGCTTATCCGATCGTTCACCTAATTGAGCTTTCACTTAAGTCAATTTGACAAATAACAATTCACTCAATTCGCTCAGTTAAGAGTTCAATTAAATGATACAGACCTGCCCTGCACCTAGTCCCTATAAGGTGAACACAATAACCAGTATTCCAACCTCCCACCCTTGTAGACATATTTATATTCTTTAATTGTACACATATTTATTTATTCTGATCTTGTTCTATTTCTGCTTGTATACTATGTCTTGTTCTACTACTACATTCCTAGGTTTTATATTTTAGCTACAATCCAAGTGTATCATATAATAGAATATTTACATTTACTCATATATTTGATAGTCTTTAATCTTGTACTACTGTTAGAATCAGTCCTATGTTTTCCTTATATGTTATGTCTAATAACAACTGAACAAACATCTGAAAAAAAGCTTCCCTTTTAAGATTCAAACTTTCCGTAATTAATTGTTCTGAGATATTAAAAATTCTGTTATCATTAAAAGGAGACAATAACAGAGAAACACAATCCTATTTTTTTTTATTAGAAGTGCCATTCTATAGGCTAGTATATAAACAATCATTTTGGTAGACTGCAAGCATTCAGAACTATTTAATAACTGGCAATGGTTTAGAATGTAATTCACTGTCTTTTGCTTATTATCTAATTTGTATTCATTGACATCTTAGCATATGATTCAAAATATTATGGTTATTTACTTTTAGACAGGAAGAAGTAACTTGGGCAGTTCTTAGAATTTTCAGAACTCGCACAGCATCACAAAAGTGGTCATAAGCTGCTTTAAGTTGGTCCTCATAACAAGGGCTTACAAATGAACAGTTTATTAGCTATAATTCACACAAAAACATTCACAATTGAAGCCAAGCCACCTCTGCATTATACATCAATCCTCCAAACTCTTCCAAATCACTAAAAAAAAAAAAAAATTTCAAAGTATGTTAACCACTAAAAAGCTATTGTATTTAAAGAAATAATATTTAATGACTCAGTAAGTACTATTTGTATGAGATGTTCAATATAAAGCAGACTGTCATTTTTTGAAGAGACATAAAATATAAACTTGCATTAAAAGAATGAAGGTTATGTGTGATTCAGGTTTAACTTGTAAAGGTGTGAATATTACTCTAATTATTTGATAATATTCTGATAATAACTTATATATATGTAAGAAACTATATTTTTTATAGTTTGTTTATAATATAGCATAACTTTCCTGGGTGCTATTGTATGTCAAGTATACGATGAATAGCAACCATTCAGAAATATGTAATAACTGACAGTGGTTTAGAATGCAATTCATTCCCCAGGATTCAATAAACTATAAATTCCAGGCAGTAATAGTGTAGCTGTTCCTGCACAGAAAATGGCCGCCAAGCGATCCAGTAAACATGCCTGGGGATGTGCATGAGCCTGCTAACACTATTCTGCCACAGACATGACTGGATTATGCTAATGACCTCATTTGCTGGTGAAAACCATGCAAATGAGATCAATTAGTGATCCAGTAAGCAGGCAGGTATCCATTGCAGAGTAGTGTAGCATGCAGAAATGTATTTGGCTACTAGCCGAATACATTTCTGCAAAAATCAAAACAGAGGCATGACAGCTCAAACTAAATCATGTATTATAATCCTTAGGCATGCCAATGGCCAAATATATGGCCATTGGGATGGAAAAGTGTTGTAAAATAATAAAAATCAAAGTTTATTTTTTTTTTGGCCGAAATTGGCCGTTTAAGCATAAGGCAGCGGCGCACAAACTGTAACGTGCCAAAAAAAAATGTGATAAGGCAATTTAAAGTGAAATCTGCATTTTGCCATTATAGTCTATGGCATGCAGAATCAAAACAACAGCAGTGAACAGTGGCTGCTAAGGGAAAAAGCTCTGGTGTAGTGCTGTAACTAGGGACTAAGGGAGTGGGGTATGCTAATGAGGGAAATTTACTGAATCAAAAAAAGAAGACAAGTGCGAAATTGCACTAAACCGTGTAGGAGCTATAAGGCAGTCATATAAGCAGGAGAAGCACCTGACATGAAAAGGGGATGTGACATGCTTGGTGTAAGCACATTGGAGCTCCACAGCTCACATTTGAGCTTAGCTAAGCACAGCTAAGCAAGGGTGTGTGTCTGAGGCTGTACTGACTTCTTCCATGAAATGAAAAGCATGTTCATGTCCAGGGGAGGGCCATTGCTCATTGTTTACCTTGGCTAAACAGGTTTGCGTGGCACGCACCGAGTCTAAAACAAACAAACAAAAAAAAAAATAGAAAAAGCAGGACTGTTTACATTTGGGCATTGGGTTTCTGCGGCATGCCTCATGGCTTAAAAGGGGGGGGGAAATGGGAAGAGAAAAAAAAAGGGAAATAGCAGAATAAAAGCAATCAAGTACAAATAACATAGCTGGCATAATCAGCCAATCATACAGGCAGCATCTGCAGCACAACAGCATAAACTATGCAAACATCTGTTTTTTTCCCACAAACTCTGCACAGTTGGTGTACACATGCAGGGGAATTTTAACCGAAAAAAAGTTTGGGGGCTGCCATTGCTTTGATCCATCAGTATGTGCTAAAGGCTTAGGGTGGTGAGGAGGATAATGCTGACAACCGCCACAGACTGAGGAGGAGGAGAAGTGTGTTCAGAACCAGGGTAACTTACCAGGGGCTACATGATCTGGAGATAGTAGAGTGCAGTAAGGCTCTGAAGGCTAATACCTCGCACTGACTCGCACACACAGTGAAATGGATGGCACACACACATCACATTACCTGTAACTTACCATGTATAGGCAGTGTACTGTGTGCATCCAACATAGGCAGCTCTCAAGCACCATCCTCACAACAGCTGCAGGCATAAGATAAGTCAGTATTCTCAACAATAAATGAATGGATTAGTATGTTTTGGTAGCATATCTATGGTAATGCTGGATGCATGCAAGGGAATGGGGTGGCCTACTGGGATAGCAGCAGACAACAGACAGCTATGTGGGCACCAGGAAATGTCTGCACAATACTGGTTTTCCCACACTACGCAGTATCATTTAAGGTGACAAATCCCACTGCAATATATGTGGGGGGGGGGGGTCATAAGTCACATGCATGGATGTCACTGTGGAGTTCCCATACTCACCCCTCAGACTCACACAGCAAGTCAACCATAGCAAACCATAAAGGAATGTCTGGCAAATGTCCACAAATGGGGACAATGATGGAATATCCCCCTAAAGAATTGCACAGTGATATCACAGCAGGCCTTGCATTTGCAGTAAGGTTCTGAAGGCTAAGAAGTCTGAAACTCATTTGTATGGCATTACAATCTAACCTGTGGTCTCTAGTGATATGTCGCTATTCTCCAAGAAAGGGCACAATACTATGCTACATGGAACCACAATGTAAAGCCAATATCAGCACAGTCTGTGCAAATGTGTACTTTTGACAGGTGTGCCCCCCCATGCCATATTCCCATGGAAATGCAATAACATGTAAGTTTGTAGGGTAATAGCAGCAGAGCACACATTGCCAGGGCTGTCCCAAACAACATAACTTGTTGCATGTCCACAATATGCAGGAGTCAATGAGCTATGCATATGTGTGGGGAATACTGTCAGGATGTGGTCAGCAACTTCTCACAGCTGTTGTGTCCTAGTGGCCTAGGTACAGTACTATGGTAGTCAGGGCCATGTTCCATGAAATGTGGTGCCAACTAATTTGCATGTTAGCTACACCTATGGTGGGTGTTGTACACACTGTCCAGATGTCAATATCCATAACTGCTGGGAAGCTGGACAGGTTATGTATAGGGGGCCACACATATGAACAGTACACAGGTTGGAGTAACCTACACAGTGCCTACCATACTTCCCAACTGTACAGAACTTTTGCAGAATGTATAGAGGTTTGCATCATATTTGTGGTGTCTTTATTCCAAAATAGTGGTGTTGTCTGGCAAATCAATGGCAAACCACAAAAGTCTAAAGTCAGAACATAATGATAGATTGTAGTGTCTCAGACCTCATACCATATAGAAAATTGCATGCTAATGCAAAATCTGTTATTGTATCACCCTTCCAGGTTTGTAAGGCCAGTAGTTACAATGGTGTGTATATTCAGGCCTTTGTCACCCAATTAGTCATGACTTTGTCCAGATGTCTGGCTCACATACGTAGAGAGGTATAGTGCCTAGTAGCACAGCAGTGTGTTCTGTCACTTACCATTGTCACCCCAGGGAGCTCCACTGCCTGGCAGCCTGGGAACATATGAGTGACAGAATGCACTGTGTTGCTACAGATGGCCTGCATCAGTCTCACATGGCCTACGGGCCTCTGGCAAAGGCCCATGCCTCAGCCATAGTGCCTTTGTAAGGAATGTCATGGTGTCCATACTACCAACATAACACAGTCAACAAAATGCAAATGTAAGGCCATGCTGCTAAATGCTAGTAGCATACCTCTCAACCTCATAGAGGAAGAAATCTGGGCAAAGCCATACATACTGGTGGGATAAAAGTCCAACTATAGGGAGACATTTGAAATACTGCTCTCATAATGTTAGAAAGTTGAAAGAATAACAGAGGGAGTGTATAGTAGCATGGATGTCATGAAGGGTGTGAAGTCTGAAACTCTAATGTTCTGTCATTATTCCCTGACTGCAACCCTGAGTGATTTACACAACAAGAAAACCACAATGTTAAGGGAAGCTGACCAGATATATGAGGCATGAATCTGGATAATCTGTGAGAATCTGTACAGTTGACAGGTATGGCTACACCAGGATATGACCTTTCAACTAAGAATACTGCACAACCAGGGAATCCCCAGCCAGTATATCACCAAGGTGCTGGATCTTTTGCACAGCTTCATCAGTCAATCGGCTGTAGCCACACCTCCCAACTGGCCGGATTGTGCAAGAATGTCTAGCCTTCACCACATAATATAGGTCTGTGCATCATCCATCTGGTATTTCTCTGGTAAATAACTATGATGATCCGATTATATCTATCAGTAGGTAATGACACAATACAGTACAGTGTCAAACATTACATACATCAGAAAATGTCTGCTAAAACAAATCATGTACCTCAAGCAACTCATATATTGATAAGAGCAATATTTACAGTACCCCTTCTATGTTTGGCCAATTGATTCCCCATATTGGCAGCCTATCTCCAGATATCATGCACAAACAGGTTGCAAGGTATGGCTGTAGCACACAACACCCCAGACTAGAGTACAACTACCCTTGGAATTGATTCCCACACTTACTATAGAAAGTCATACTGAGAATGCTCCTACATTTAGAGAAGTGAAGCCCATGTCTGAAACCACATTGGACTATATATCTCTGTATTGTGCAAATGTCTTTGCATACACACAGCTATGTAAACCTAGCTGTCTCCACACACAGCCATCAGACAGGCTTAGGTGGCATATATGTGGTATATCTGCATCTGTTGCATGTGATACACACACATGTATATGGGTAAAATATTACAATATGTCAAGCATACACACACATAGACATGGGGAAGAGAGGGACAGACAGTGATAGAGTGAGACACACAGGGAGACACACACAGAGAGAGTGAGTCATACACAGGGATACCCTGAATGGCAGAGAGTGATGTCCTGCTGCAGACAGTTGCATACCAGTTGTAACCACTGGCACATGCCAGCATGAAGATGAGATTCATTGTCTGATGGTACTGAGGTGGCGGTTGGAATATCACATCACCTACCTTTGTGTGTGTGTTTGTGTGTGTGTGTGTGTGTGTCTGTAGGTCTAATGATGCCTTACCCACCCAGTACACTGCCCATTTCCCTACTTTACAAGATCTGCTAATGTCATTCACCTTAGAAGTACCTTTGGACTGGCTTTAGTCCTGTAAGCTCTATAGCACATGTGATAACTGCGTAACATTATCATACAAATAACTAGATAGGTAGAGGTTCTGATCGCAGTCCCAGCATATGTAAGTGTGTGTGCATGAGTAGAAATAAGTGTTTTAGTTCATCCCCACCCAGTACACCTCCCACTGCCCAACTTCACAAGATCTGCTGATGTCATTCACTGTAGATGTACTGTTGGACAGTCCTCTGCCCTATAAGCTCTGTGGTGTGTACAGTAACTGCATAACACTATAGTACAAATAATTATTTAGGTGAGGGGTTCTAATATCACTCTGAGCAAATGTAAAAGTGTGTGTGTTTGTGTGTGTGTGTGTGTGTGTGTGTGTGTGTGTGTGTGTGTGTGTGTGTGTGTGTGTGTCTGTAGGTTAACGATTTTGAGCCGGTTCACACCTAGTACACTTCCTATTGCTCTAATTTAGCAGTTCTGCTGAGGTCAGTCACCTTAGAAGTACCTTTGGGCAGCCCACAGCCCTACAAGCTCTGTGGCGTGTCCGATAATTGCATAACACTATGGTACAAATAACTAGCTAGGTAGGGGTTCTAATCTCAGTCCTGGCAAATGTAAAAGTGTGTGTGTGTGTGTGTGTGTGTGTGTGTGTGTGTGTGTGTGTGTGTGTGTGTGTGTGTGTGTGTGTGTGTGTGTGTGTGTGTGCGTGCGTGTGTGTGTGTGTCTGTAGATTAAAGATTTTGAGCCCATTCACACCTAGTACAATTCTCATTGCCCTACTTTAGCAGTCCTGCTAATGTCAGTCACCTTAGATGTGCCTGGGGACTATCACCCTATTAGCCTGATGAGCCTGGTCTGCAAGGCCATGGAAAGTATCATCATGGAACTCATAAACAAAGACATTGGTAACACCCAAACTCTGGATCCCACCCAGTTCTGGTTTGTGAAAGGCAGATCATGCCTCCTGAACCTGATCAACTTTTTTAGGCAGTCACCAAAGCCGTAGATGAGGGTAAGGTGGTTCACACAGCCTAGCTTGACCTCGCCAAGGCTTTCGACACCATTCCCCCATTCTGGAATTATAGCTAAACTCACTAAACTAGGTATAAATCCCTATATAACAAGATGGGTTGCCAACTGGCTCAATGACAGAAGCCACACAGTAAAAGTTGCAGACTTCAAATCTGACTTTAAACCAGTGACAAGTGGACTACCACAGGGTTCAGTCCTAGGACCTCTCCTGTTTGGTATCTACTTCTCTGAAGTACAGGCTAACACAGAGGGTCTCTGGCTAATGATGTTCACAGATGACTGCAAACTAGGAGCAACAGTCGAGACCCCAAATGATGTGGACATCCTACAGAAGGGCCTCACTGAGACAGATGCCTGGTGTCAGAGGCATGGCCTCAAGCTCAATGTCAAAAAGTGCATTGTCATCCCCTTTAGTAAAAACTCTGTACCCATGAACTACCACATAAAATGCAGTCTACTTAACCCCAAATGTGTGATAAGAGACCTTGGGATCCAGGTGGACAGTAGTCTCTCCTTTGATAATCACATTGCCACAGTAGTCAGGAAATCCTTCTATGTGGCACACCTAATCACAAAAGGGTTCTCATCCAGGAAAAAAGAGGTCATTGTTCTCCTCTACTCAGCACTCATTAGACCCATTATAGAGTACAATGCCCCTTTTGGAATGTGCCTCACAAGACATCTGCAACAGCTGGAAAGGCCACAGAAGTACCTCACAAAGAGGATTATTGGCTTCAAACAGATACCCTTACACTGACCATCTCAAAAAACTCCAGCTTTACTCTATAGCATATTGCCTGCTCTGAGGAGATTTCTGCCTAACATATACAGCTATGGTAAACCCAGAGCTGTTGGACATGCTACACCTAAAGAAATCCCAATCCCTCTGAGCTACACACTCTAGGGACTTAAACCTTGTCACCACAGTAAACAGGACATGCTGGAGGGATAGATTCATGTCCCAGAGACTTCCTATACTCTAGAACAAGCTACCCATCTATGTCAAGCAAAGTTCCTCATTAGTACTCTTCAAGAAATGGGATGGGAAACAGGAAATAGACCCCGGGGATCACTTCTGTGGCTCTGCTAAACAGGGGCACAGGAAATTAACTTTCTCGGGTGGTATAAGCCAGGGAACGTTGTTGGCTAGGCTTACTTAGGCCCTTGGGCTGATAGCCTAGTACCTACCCATGAACCTATGAGCCCTTGGTCAGCCCTTAATCCTATAAGCTCTGTGGCGCATGTGATAACTGTGTAACACTATAGTACAAATAACTAGATAGGTAGGGGATCTAATCTCAGTCCTGGCAAATGTGTGTGTGAGTGTATTTGCATTTGTAAATATGTGTATCTGTCGGTTAAAATATTTTATGGCCTTTCTCACCAAGTACATCTCCTATTGCCATACTTTACAAGGGCTGGTGATGTTCCTCACCTTAGAAGTACCTTGGGACACCATTCTCCCTATAAGCTCCATGGTGCATGTGATAAGTGTATAACACTATAGTAACAATAACTAGATAGGTAAGGTTCTAATCTCAGTCCTGGCAAATGTGTGTATCAGTGTCTTTTTACTTGTACATGTATATAACTGTTAGTTAAAGTATTTTGTGGCTTTTCTCACAAAGTACATCTCTCATTGCCATACTTTTACAAGGGCTGTTGATGTTCCTCAACTTAGAATTACCTTGGGACACCCTTCTCCCTATAAACTGCATGGCATGTGCGATAAATGTATAACACTGTAGTAGCAATAACTAAATGGGTAGGGGATTTAATCTCAGTCCTGACAAATGTATGTGTGAGTGTATTTGTGTTTGTAAGTGTGTATATCTGTCAAAGTATTTTCTTCCCTTTCTCACCAAGCACATCTCCCATTGCTATACTTTACAAGGGCTGGTGATGTTCTTCACCTTAGAAGTACCTTGGGACACCCTTCTCCCTGTAAGCTCTGTGGCACATGTGATAAATGCATAACAATGTAGTAGCAATAACTAGATAGGCAGGGGTTCTAATCTCAGTCCTGGCAAATGTGTGTGTGTGTGTGTGTGTGTGTGTGTGTGTGTGTGTGTGTGTGTGTGTGTGTGTGTGTATGTGTGCGAGAAAATTATCCTGTGTGTGTGGTTGGTAGTGTGTGTGTGCTTGGGTGAGAACCATATCCATTGGGGGGTGGGTTTTGCAATTTTTTGCTGTGGTCCACCCAGTACATTTTCCAATGTTCACTTTACAAGGCCCACTGTTGTCATCCACTGTAGAGGTAGCTGTAGACACTCTGCAGCTCCATAAGCTCTGTGCCACATGCAATAATTATGTAATAGTATGGAATAAATAACATGATTGATGGCCCTTCTAATCTGTGGATACCATTCCCCACTCAGGAATCACAGACACACTCAGCTAGGAATCAACCCCTATATCACTAGCTGGCTTGCAACTGGCTCACAGGCAGAAACCATGGTGTGAAAGCAGCAGATGCCATGTCAGACTGCTGACCAGTCATGAATGGAGCCTCAAAGGGTTTGGTCCTGGGTCCCTCATGTTCAGTATCTATGCCTCTGAAGTCCAGCCCAACACAAAGGGGCTGTGGCTGACAATGATCGCAGACAACTGCAAGGTGGGTGCTATTATTATCTCCCCATGTGTTGTTGACAGCCTGCAGAAAGGCCTCACTGAGATCTATGACTGGTGTCAGAATCCTGGACTTTAGCTCAATGCCAGAAAATGTGCCAACATCCCCTTTGGGAACAACATGGTTCCCATGAATCACCACATCGATGGTAGTCCACTGAACACTGAAGTCATTATAAGAAAACTGGGAACACAGGTTGACCGCCAGCTCTCTGTTGACTACCACAGTCCCACTGTGTTCAGAAAGCCCTATGTGGCACATCTCATTACTAAGGGTGTTGCATCCAGGAAGTAAGAGGTCATTGTCTCCCTCTACTCTCCCCTCATTAGGCCAATCAATGAGTACAATGGGCCATTTGGCATGTACCTCACTGGATACCTGCAACAACTGAGAGGTTGCAAATGTGCCTCACAAAGAGGATCCTAGGCCTTAAACATTGTCCTATATGGACAGACCCCAAAAACTCCAACTATTCTCTGTCTCATATTGGCTACTTAGAGGCGATCTTTGCTTGACTTACAAAGCCATGTTTGACCCAGCCCTGTCAGGAATGCTACATCTAAAGAACTCAATCTGTCCACACAACATGCCCTAGAGACCTCAAACCCATTTCCACAGTCAGCAGAACATGCTGGACAGATTCATAACCCAGAGACTGCCCATGCTATGGAATAGACTTCACATACATGTCAAGCAGAGCACCTCACTGGCCCTCTTCAGCAGAAATCAGGATGAGTGGATGAGGAACAAAAATCTACCATGAGAATCACTTCAGTGGCTATACTTGTTAGACAGACTGGGGACTACTGACAGGTGGCACAGTGCTAGGGTAATCCTGTGGGCTAGGCTTGTAAAGGCTCCATGGCCATTCACCTAGTACACATCTATGAACCTATGGATCTCAGTACTGGCAAATGTGTGTGTGTGCATTATTGTGCATAAAAGTGTTTGTGAGTGTGTAAACATGTGTGTGTGTGTGTGTGTCTGTGGGGGGGGGCTAAGTGTTTGTGCGTATATTTGTGGGGTACAGCATTTTGAGGCCTCACTCTTCCAGTACACTGCCCATTCTCATACTTTACAAAGGCTGGTGATGTTGTTCACCTTAGAAGAACTGTGGGTCACTCTTCTCACCATAAGCTCTGTGGTACATGCGATAAATGCATAACACTGTATTAGCAATAACTAGACAGGTATGGGTTCTAATCTCAGTCCTGGCAAATGTGTGTGCATGTCTGTGTGTGTGCAAGAACTGTATCCTGTGTATGTGTTTGAGTGAGAACTATATCCATTGGGGGGTGTTTTTTGCATTTTTAGTCCATGGTACTCCCAGTACACATCCCAAGGTCCACTTTACAAAGGCCGCTGTTCACATCCACTGTAGAGGTATTTGTGGACACTCTTCAGCCTATTAGCCCTGTGCCGTGTGCAACAGCATGGAATGAATACCATGATAGGCAGGGCTGCTAATGTCAGTACTGGCAATTGTGAGTGCATTGGTGTGTATAGCAGTATTTGTGAGTGTGTAGACTTGTAGTTGACAGTCTAATGAGTCCTTCCACACCCAGTACACCCCCCCATTGCCAAACCTCACAAGGGCATGTAATGTTATTCACTTTACAGGTACCTTGGAACAGTCTTCACACTATTAGTGCCATGCCACCTGCGATAACCACATAACACTGTAATACCACTAACTAGATGGGTAGGGGTTCCAAACCCAACACTGGCAACTGTGAGCCTGTGTGTGTGTGTGTGTGTGTGTGTGTGTGTGTGTGTGTGTGTGTGTGTGTGTGTGTGTGTGTGTGTGTGTGTGTGAACAGTATTCGCTGTGTGTTTGGTCAACACAATATCCTCTGGGGATGTGGGTTTTACCAATCTGAGGTATGTTCCACCCACTACACTTACCACTGTCCACTTTACAAGGGTTGCTGACGTCAAGCACCATAGACTTACCTGTATATACCCCTCAGCCCTGTAAGCGCTGTGGCACATGCAATAACTGTTACACAGACCTGGTAAATGTGTACATGTACAGCTGTACCTCAGCTCTGACATGATTGATGTGTTACCATTCTTCCATACCCCCCTCATTGGCAATTTGTGCAGGGCCACATCCTGCTGACACACAGACACCTAGAACACAAAAAGAACACAGCATGTGAGACTACATTCATTCAGTGTTACTAACACCAATAATGCATCACGGCTGAAAAGGCACACACACTCTGAAGTGTACCCATTACAAATGCCAGCTGACAGTACCTTATGCAACATTACATAGCTAAACTGTACCTATTTCACCCTGCGCATCAGAACCATATCAGCATTTCCCTACATTGGTGGTATGGATGACAGGGATGTGGCATAGGTATCATATGCACAGGGTATTGTGTGGTTTTGCCAGAGGCCTGGGCTGGGCCATACGGCTGACATCATGTGTGTGTGTTTGAAGGGATGTTCTATGAATGGGCTGTGCAGAGGTGGTGTGTGTGTGTCTGGAGCCGACCTGGCTGTGACGGTGATGTGTGTGTGTTTGTATGCACACAGGCACACCATGTGGCTGCCCTACACAGGGATATGTTGGACAGCTGTGAACTGTACATGGCAGGGTGTACAGTTCACTGTCTCTGGCCATGAACATGGGAACTGGCCCTGCCAAGGGTCTCATTGGCACCACCAGGCCCAAGGTCAGATGCCGTACTGTTTCCTGATAGTGACTGCTGTCTGCTGGATCCATGTCCCTGACGGGACTGGCCAGGACCACATGCCCATGGCCTACTCTGTTGTGGTGTGGAAAGCACCCCCTTCAGTAGTACTGGTGGTACTGCCACTATGGGAGTGTGAAGGTGCATGGCCCCGTAGATTCTCAGCTGATGATGGTACTGATGTATGTCTACGTGGCCAATGGCCATCTTTCACCATATGTTCTAGCACAGACATGCCACGGTTGAAGATTGCCAAGGTCTCACTCCACCATCTATTCATGACCTCAGTATTTTGACGTGTGGCCTCAACAAGGTCATGTATGTCACCATGTAAGCCAGGAAGAGTTGCATCCAAGACCCTGAGTATTTGTCTGGTGTTGTGTTCACTACATGCCTCTGCATCTATGACAGCCTGAAACATGCATCTGGTGACACCTGTTGTGGCACTTTTGACAGTGACTTGACAGGCAGCAGTCCTCCTCCGAGCACCCTTGTCCATCCGCATGTGTGGGACCTCGTCTGCACTCTGGCTATGGCTAGTGTCTACACTCACACTTGCCATAGTCATCACACTAGCCTGTTCCATGCCACCACCTGCCAACTGTCCATTATCTGCGGCTGCTGGGTATAGGGTATGTGTGGGCATTGCGACTGTGTGCGGGGACATTGGGGATGACTGTGGGATGCCAACTGAGGGCACAGATTCAGCCCTTGACAAACCCATCTGTGCCCCACTATGACCACCATCATTGTCAGAGTCTGCAGAGACACTGACATCAGATGCTGAGCGGGATCGACCACGACCACCTTGCTCACCTGTGAGGGGAAAACAACATATGTAAAATAATACGTACACTATAAGGTTTGCTGGTACACACATGCACACACACACACACACACACACACACACACACACACACACACACACACACACACATACAAGTGAGGTGGCACAAATGCATTACACAGACCTCACAATAGCTAACTGGCGACATTCATGACACAGTCAGACCATGACATACACACTCAAGACAGGCCCTAAACATCATGCAGTGCAGCCCTTTCCACTCAATGTTACTACTAATATACACCTCTGGGATACGTGAGTAGTGTTAGCAGGTGATGGGCCTTCACCTAGCACACACTGCAGCCATGTACACATTATTGCTGTTCACCTGTAGCGCACAGTGGCAACCCTACAGAATATACCTCTCAACTGTACAGAGCTTTGCTGAATGTCTAGATGTGTGGCTCATATTTTTGGTCTGTTCCTCATAAATAGTTTGTTTGTCTGACACATTACTGGGATGATCTGAGGATCTGCATCACTGATTAATGAGAGAATCTGAGTTTCACACTTCAAAACCTGCAGTAAATGTATGTTAAAAAACTGGTTAACAACCTTTAAGCTTACAGTGAACATAAGAAGTGTGCACCCCCCTGTTAACATGCCAGATTTTTCTGATATATAACATGAGACCACATAATGTTTCCCACCTTTAATATGACCTATAACCTGTGCAATCCAACTGATGAACAAACACATTGGTTAGGGGTAACATATAGAAAGTACAATACATACACTAGGGTGGTTGCATGAGTGTGCACACCCTTAAACTAATAATTTGTTAAAGCACGTTTTGATTCAATTACAGCAGTCAGTCCTCTTGGGAAGGTGTCTATCAGCATGACACATCTTGCCTTAGCAATACTTGCACATTCTCCCTTGCAGAATCCCTCCAACTGTGTCAGATTGCGAGGGCATCTCTTGTGTACATTTCTATTGGATGTAGGTGTGGACTCTGGTTGGCCCATTCCAAAACGTTGATTATCCTCTGGTGAAGCCATTCTTTTTTTGATTTGGATGTATGGTTTGGGTCATTGTTGTCTGGAAAGGTGAAATTCCCCTTCATCTACAGCTTTCTTGCAGACACCTGAAGATTTTGGGCCAAGAGGGACTGGTATTTGGAACTGTTCATAATCCCCTCCACCTTGGCTAAAGGCTCACTTCCAGCTTATGAACAGCAACCCCAAAGCAGGACACTGCCATCACCATGCTTCACCGTGGGGATGGTGTTCTTTTGGTGATGCACAGTGTTGTTACTGTGCCAAAAAAACTTTTGGAATTGTGGCCAAAAAGTGCAACCTTGGTCTTATTACACCATGACACATTTTCCCACATGCTTTTGGGAGAACTGATGTCTTGTTCCTGAGAATTTAGCCAGACCTGGATGTTGTTCTGTGTGAGAAAAGGCTTCCATCTTCCAAACCTAACTCATAGGCCAGACATGTGGAGAATACAGGAGATTGTTGTCGCATGTAGTACACAACCAGTACTTGCCAGAGATTCCTGCAACTCCTTTAGTGTTGCTGTAGGTCTCCTGGCAGTCTCCCTGACCAGTTTTGGTCTTGTATTTTCATCACATTTGAAGGGATGTTCACTTCTTTGTAATTTCACTGTTGCTCCATATTTTCACCACCTTTTGATGACTGTCTTCACTGTGTTCCATGATATATGCACTGCTGTGGAAATGTTTTTGTACCCTTCTCCAGGCTAATACCTTTCAACAATGGGATCCCTTTGATGCTTTGTAAGCTTCTATGTGAACCATGACTGTTGCTGTAGTGGGCAGCTGAGTAAATGTCAGGAAAATCCAACTAGGACAGCTGACCGGGACAGCTGACTGTTATTTGGTGTTAATCAAAGAGTCTCTGTAATTGATGGCAGGCGTGCACCCAAGAAGTCGTAATGCTGTAATTATATCAAAAGCTGCGTCAACACAGTATTAGCTTCAGCCTGTACACACTTATGCATCTAGCTTATTGTACATTTTGTTTTTTCATAACTGTTCCCCTAACAGATTAGTTTGTTTGCCAATTGAACTGTACAGGTTATAGGTCACACTAAAGGTTGGAAGAGTTTGGAAATACTCATTTTTGTATATCACAAATACCTGGTGTTTTAACAAGGGTGTGTACACATTTTACATGCACTTTATACGACTAATTTTTAAAATATGTCCCTAGTTTGGGGCTTTTGTCCTCCATTTTGTCAGTCTTTGTCCAGATGTCTTGCTATGACAGGTTGTGAGGTATGCTACAGATATGTTACATCTCCTGCAAATAGGCCCCTGTGATGACCACTGTGATGCAATGTAGTTAACCTGCACCTGAACATGCACATATCACAATATGGCTAAAAGTAACATTTGTGTGCATGGTAAAATGCATGACCTTAACATGCCTGGGGTACTGGTGAGCCACAACAGGACAATTGCATACTCACGGGCTTCAGGCTGCTATCCCACATCAAGACCAGAGGTACCTATGTAGTTGTGGGGGAGAGGTATTTTCAGCAGACTCACATGTGACATTGGTGCAAGATGAATGCTACGTTTCTGCATATGTACAGTAAAAGCTCTGATACTACACAAGTTGTTGTCCTTCACCATAATGCACTTGTGTGCATTACAAAACCCCACCCACAAATGCAGTTTGACCTGACATATGCATCTAGATATTCTACAGAAGCCAGTATGACTGCTACAGTATTTAATTGATGTGCACTGGGGCCTTACCTGGACGCTCCTCGCCTGTTGTCTGGGTGTCACCTACCTCCATGACTTGTGTTTGTTGGCTTTACTGGTGTGTGGTGACTGCCCCAAGGTTGGCAAGGAGCTACTCTGTTGGTATAAGTGGGCCTGTGTGGCAGAACCCCCACCTGTAGCAGTACAGTCTCTGGCCATGGCAGCAGCCCTTTGCTGGGCACGACATATCAGGTCAGTCGCCCGATGCCTGACCTGATCATATGTGCATCCATGGTGGCCCAAGTTGTTAACTCTGTGGAATAGGTCATCCCACAGGGCAGTCTGCTCCTGCAGACTGTGTTAGCTTCGGCAAAACATCACCCCATGGTGCTGGATGATGGTATCTGTGATGGCTGCATTTTCATCAGCAGTATATGCTGGCTGTCTTGGCTGCTGCATGTCACCTGGAAGACATAAACAGGGAAACACATCACAGGGCCTCATACATTGGTCAACATTATTTACAGAACCTGCACATCAACATTGACTATCACTAGCCACCACTTATGACCATATCATACCCCTGTCATCTATCAGCACAATATGAACCTCCATTGCATTCCTGGTCCTGATGTGTCATGTTCCACCCATTGAGGGCCAGTACATTGCATAATCCACAATTCATCATTCACCTTTGTGTAGAGGGATGAAAGTGGCCGTCTAACTTGCAGATGGGATGTCAATGGTGCTCAGGCTTTGCTTGTGTACAGTGTGTAATGGTGCTGGAAGCATATGCCTGAGTTATGTAGGATGCAGACAGGGATGTTTATCAGGTCCCATGGAGACTTATTTTTGTTGACTTTGATTAGGCATTATGGACTTGATACCTGATGATGAGGGGAGGAGTGCGAGTGCTGTGCATATCCACCTACACTGATGGTGAGACAGGGGAGTGATGTTTTCCCTTAACCTGTCTGCAGCGGTTTGGCTACAGCTATGGTGTGTGCGTATGTGGTATGATTGACCACCATTACAGGGTGGGTTGGGTTGCTGCCTCTGAGATTGAAGACATATGTGAAGACAGCCTTGTGATTGGCCATAGTGGATGTGTCCAATTTGTACTCACAGTTAGCCTTACAGTAATTCACCTGTGACCTTATATGCTCATTCAGACAAAGGTTGACTGCTTCTAAGTCGGTGCCTGCTCCTACTTGGCCCTGTACAGCCAATATATTAACCGATTATGTGGTCTGTGTACTGCTTCTGTCCAGCAAAGGAGATTACTCTACTTTGGTGGAGGCAGGTTTTACGAGTAAGATATTGCTGAGTCCAGACAGCTATACAGGTGCTCATATAGCTGTTTGTAGTAGGCATGGACACAAGGTCATGACACAGTTGGACACCTCTCCAATTTCAACCTGATAATTATGCTTATTCTTGTACCCATGTCTGTGTCAGGGTAATGGAACAACCAGTAGCTGTAGAAATTTAGGTCTGTTGCATACACAGAAACTAAGATTACACATGTGTACAACATGTACAGCTTATTTACCTGTCATTTTGCATCTTATGTCTGTTGTTATGAGGCTTCCAGGTTCACCTACTCATACATACATGTGCACAGGTAATACCTGATATACATATCTGTTCTATGTCAGTATGACACACTGTATTTACACGCTTGCTGCTCAGTCATACCTCTCAACCTGTTAAAGCAGGACATCTGGAGGATGCCACACATAAATGGGGGGCAATGGCCCACAATTAGTGACACTTTACTAATATTGCTGTAACACACTTAAGTCAATTGATAGCACAGTAGGCTTTGCATTCACAGAAATACCCTGGAGGAGACCTGACACATATGTATGCTATTATGTTCTAATGTCAGTCTTCACAGATTTACCATTGATTTGCCAGACATAACACAACTCAATGAGTAAATGACTACAAATATGAGGCACACATATGGTCAGTTTGCAGAACAATGGACAGTTGAATGATATGAGCTCAGTATATCACAAGCAGTTCAACACACATGTCTGCAACAGTAGTTTACTATGCCCATACCTTGTATAGGTCTCTTAGATTTGTGAGACAAACATGTGTATCATAGTTGGATTCACAAGTAACATATGGATAATTACGACATCCCACTAGCTGGCCTATCACTGTCACAGTTAGTAATGTTCAACAGACACTGAAGTAGTAGTCATATGTGAGCCATCCTTTCCTGGGGTGACTCAGGGGCCTGAGCTGCAATCTATGTCACTGCAAACAGACCCAGGTGCTATGGCCATAGGTGCCAATCAGCACTATATCAGTAGAGCAGGTCTTGTTGAAGCATATTTGTGGAACTTCCTATTTCCCATTATTACATACCCCCTACTGCATTCCATTATATGCTTACTTGATTGACATAACTTTTATTTTTTTTCCAAGTATAGTTGGTTTGTTTTTATTTGTCTGTTTGTTTCTCTCTCTTGTCTCTCAGAGATGTTGGTTATACAACTGTTTTGCATAGGCAGCAGCTTGCCTTTTGTAGGTAATGCTCATGAGCAGCTGATGGCCTGTGCACCAATTGCTGCCCCCCCACTTGCTAATTGCAAGCAGAAGCTGTGTTGTTATTCCTATAGCCAATGACATGGCAACCCACTCCTATAATTGAGTACTTCATGTGGGTATTGGCCCTTTTCCTTGCCTGTGAGGGGGACATCATGGAGGTGTGTAAGCAACAGCATCACAAAGGGCAGCTGGAAATACCACTTAGAACATAAAATGTGGAGACAGCCCAACAAAATGGGGAAGAAGGTTCCAGACCTAGGGACAGAATGTGAGTATTGCTTTATACAGTTGGATTAATGCTAGCTGAACAGGGTTTTTGTGAACATGGATTTTCTGCATGATATTAAGTGTGACAAGTGTTATGTGGTTGACACGACTCTCAACTGTAGGGCTATCCGCAAAATGGCCAGAGGTTTGACTCCTATGTTTGGTCTGTTCCTCAGACAGTTTTTGCAGTTGGCAAATCAGTAGCATACTCTGGGGACTGAGTCAGTAAATGCTAAAATCCATTTGTGTTTCTGACTTGATATCCCTCAGAAAAGATATATTACAACAAACCTGTAACACCAGCAATGTTCTCAGTTTCTAACAGCAATAGTTCAAATATGCCCCTGTTTTTGGGCCTCTATCCCCCAATTATGTCAGGCTTTGTCTAGATGTCTTGCAGTAAGAGGTCAGAGGTATGTGATATCATTATTTAGTAACTGCACTCAAGGTATCATCCCATTGACTTAGCAGACTCCTGGAAGTGGTATGCAACAGTGAGCATGAATATGGTCTCACACCCTGGACATTCTGTAGAAATCTGTACAAATGAGAGTTATGTATGTCTGGCCATTGTGAAACAACTGCCAAGACTGTGTAGCAGTGTTGTGTGAAGATGTTTGTTTGGCTGAGTAGGAAGAATAGGAGATGTGAGTGTCATAGATCCTTTTTCTATCTGGCTGTGCATGCTGCTACAGCTGCTGGTGGTCTATCAAGTGTGTATGTTTGTAGTGGCAGACTGAGAAATGTCCTGTAACACCTCAGGATTCCCAGTACATTGTTAGTTGGGCCACTATATGTCAGTGTAGTGTGTGACTGGGAATCAGGACATGTTCGTTCAAACAATCGTTCTACTCTAGAGATCATTTGGGGTACTGGTATGTTACTGTGACAGTGAGGCAAATGGTTGTGGGTGGACATTTATGCCCCACTATCTGCTTTTCCCTACAGTTCCATCCCTGTAGTGCGTGATATATTTGAATACATATGGGTAATTGCCCAGAGCTGATTTGGGTTAGTGCCATGTTGGTTCTGCTGTGGTTCAGAAGGTGCTGGGTGACATGGTTGGCAGCTGTCATGGGTTTTTCCATTCTGTTACATGACTGCGGTCATACCTCTCCACTGTCCAGATGTCTAGACACTGTCCTGCTGCGTGGATCATATGTTTTGTCTGTTGGCCACAACAGTTGTGGGTTTCTGATAAATCACTGGGATGATGTGAGCATTGACATCAGTAAATAATGACATTCGTTTGTGTTTCAGACCTGGAATCTATCTGGCATTGTATGTTAAAGCACACCATGCCACTCTAGCAGACTTCTATGTGTATAAAAGCCATATTTCAAAGATGTCACAATTGTTTGCCCTTTATCCCCCCAGTTTGTCTGGCTTTTTGCAGATGTGTTGCAGTAAGGGGTTGATTATCTGTCTATATATCTATGTATGAATATATAAACATATAGGTTCATAGGTAGGTACTAGGCTATTGGCCCAAGGGCCTACATAAACCTAGCCAACAAGGTTCCCTGGCTTATGCCACCCAAGAAAGTTATTTTCCTGTGTCACTGTTGAGAAGGGACATAGAAGTGATCCTTGGGGTGTATTTCCTATTTCCCATCCACTCATCATGATTTTTCTTGAAGAGTGCTAATGAAGAACTTTGCTTGACATAGATGGGTAGCCTGTTCCAGAGTATGGGAAGTCTCTGGGACAGGAATCTGTCCCTCCAGCATGTCCTGTCTATTGTGGTGACAAGGTTTAGGTCCCTAGAGCATGTAGCTTGGAGGTATTGGGATTTCTTTAGGTGTAGCATGTCCAACAGCTCTGGGTTTGACATAGCTTTATATGTTAGGCAGAGATCACCTCGGAGTAGGCAATATGCTATGGAGTAAAGCTGGAGTTTTTTGAGATGGTCAGTGTAGGGCATTTGTTTGAGGCCAGTAATCCTCTTTATGAGGTACTTCTGTGGCCTTTCCAGGTGCTGCAGATGTCTTGTGATGTATATTCTAAAAAGGGGGGTTGTACTCTATAATGGGCCTAATGAGTGTCGAGTAGAGGGGAACAATGACCTCTTTTTTCCTGGATGAGAACCCTTTTATGATGAGGTGTGCCACATAGAAGGACTTCCTGACTACTGTGGCAATGTGACTATCAAAGGAGAGACTACTGTCCATCTGGGACCCAAGGTCTCTTATCACACATTCAGTGTTAAGTAGATTGCTGCCTATGTGGTAGTTCATGGGTACAGTTTTTAACAAAGGGGATGACACTGCACTTTTTGGCATTGAGCTTGAGTTCATGGCTCTGACACCAGGCATCTTTCTCAGCGAGGCCCTTCTGTAGGATGTCCACATCATTTGGGGACTTGACTATGGCTCCTAGTTTGCAGTCATCTGTGAACTTCATTAGCCAGAGGCCTTCTGTGTTAGTCTGTACTTCATAGAAGTAGATACCAAACAGGAGAGATCCCAGGACAGAACCCTGTGTTACTCCACTTGTCACTGCTTTGAGGTCAGATTTGGAGTCTGCAACTTTTACAGTGTGGGTTCTGTCAGTGAGCCAGTTGGCAACCCATCTTGTGACATAGGGATTTATACCTAGTTTAGTGAGTTTAGCTATAATTCCAGAATGGGGGAATGGTGTCGAAAGCCTTGGCGAGGTCAAGCTAGGCTGTGTGAACCACCTTACCCTCATCTACGGCTTTGGTGACTGCCTAAAAAAGTTGATCAGGTTCAGGAGGCATGATCTGCCTTTCACAAACCAGAACTGGGTGGGATCCAGAGTTTGGAGGTTACCAATGTCTTTGTTTATGATAATTTCTGTATATATATATATATATATATATATATTAGTATTTATATATATATATATATATATATATATATATATATATATATATATATATATATATATACATATATATATATATAGATATATATATATATATATATATATATATATATATATATATAAAACAGTACTACGGATATATAATTCTCCCTTATATTGAATGAATGTTGTGCATGATATGTTTGTAAAAACATTACATATTACTGCAGCTCAGATGGTGTAGAGGTATGTTGGTGTGATTGTTGTGCACAGGGTCCTGGGTTCCAGACTACGAAGTGATTACTTTTTTCATTAATGTTAAATGACCAGAATGAATGATATGTTTGTAAAAGCCTTACATATTCCCAGAGCTTAGATGGTGTAGTGGTACATTGCTGTGATTGTAATGCTCAGCATCCCGGGTTACAGACGTGGCAGCGCTGATTATTTTGTTGTCGGGCAGAACAAGGGCTGCTGGAGACAGAGTGATTAAGGCACATTTAAGCAGTTGTAAGTGGGTTTGCATGGTTTTGCATGGAGCTAAGCGATGCTAACAGACGGTTAAGCCCTGTTAGCTTTGCTTAGCACTGCTTACTCCCGCTTATGCTTGCGCTAATTTTCTATAAAGAAAAGGAAAATGGGTGATAGGAAAGTGGTGAAATAGGGGCAAGCAGAGGGCAAAACATTATGAAAAGCAGCTAGGGATGTGTAGGACGGGAGTAGGAAAGGACGATGGCTCTACATTTCTTCAGCAGCAATAGCTGTGAATAAACTGTGTAGAATTTGGAATTTACAGCCTCACACCCCACAGGGAGGGGTGTTGGCAACAGACATTTGCAGAATAATCTGTAGGTTGATTGATTAGTTTCACTGTACATGGGGGTGAAATGTAGAGCTATGTATAGGGCAATGTTTTGTGGAACAGATACCTGTTTTTTTAAGGTGAGAGTGGGATGTTGGGGAAGGGCTGTAGGTATGTTTGGGGAGGTAGGTTTGGTAGGATAGGTTGCATTTGCAGACATACAAGACAGCAGACAGGGGTGGTATATGACACATGAGTGGGGTAGACACATTTGACGGGTGGATGGTTGGGAATCCGAAGGTCATGAGCCCCTAAATGGATCCTTCATGATCCCGAAGGTGGCTGTGCTAGGGGCTGGACAGGAGGGGTGACATACCCCTCGATGTGCACCAGGCAGCCCACAGTCTGGCACAGCTGCCCACTCAACTCTGCTCGGACGGCCCTGCACACCAAACTCTGGAACTGACTGCAGGTGACAGGCTCCTGTCTGTACCCACTCCCAGGGGTGATGGGCCATGTCCCCTCAGGTGGTTCCACCCAAAGGTGGTGCAGGACCAGTGGACAAGGAAGTACCAGGTTAGATCCCAGACATGCTGGGGCCCGGTGCTATGGTTAGATGAGGTGGGACAGGTGGATCCACCGGGCTCTGCCTTCCCAAACATGCTATGGTTTTGAGGTTTTCAAAAATATGTTGGTTAGTCATGAACAACCATTTCAAGATTAGTTATAACAGCATGCGTGGGTGTTCCAATTAACCCCATAAAACAGATTTGAAACAGTTGCATAGCAAAATGAACACATGCATAAATGGAACAACAGTATGCATCATAACAGCATGCCAGTAACACTGATGGCAATAGGCCACCAACAATGTTATTTGAACAAGTTATGTTAACATGCAACCAAACAAATATATGAACAATAATAGAACACAAGTCCCAACATTAGCTTTGGAGAAAAACATACCCATAGAATATGAATTATAGTATTGATCTAGATGAGGGGTGGGGGGGGGGGATACAAAAAGTCCATTAAGAACTGTTTATGCTTATATTTTCCACAACAGTACTACTTGATACTTTATGGGTCTGCCCTCACTTTACATCTGCCTATGGCACATAGCTTCTGTAGCACAAATATACCTATTAAACTGTTAGCCTGGAATGGTATGGGACAAATTGTGACAACTCTGGGTACATGACTAGTGAGGACTTGTACATGTCAGGGTTACATACCTGGCACAGGAGGGGTACGCTGAACTGCTGTTATGTGAGTGTGCTACTGGCATAATTCAACTGGTTTCTTATCTGTATTCAGGGTTATTGGCAGCAGTGACCACTAGCCATGACAGTGTGACAATTGAAAGACATGTATCGGGAAGAATGCATGTTGTATGTATTTATTTTGCTGTCAATTGCAGGCATGTAGTGGGACAGTTGAACATTTGTACACAGTTTATTAGTGTATACCATTCATACAGCTACTACCAACATTTTCTTACCTGTAAAACCTGTGGAGAAAATATCTGTTAACACTACCTGACTGTTTTTACATTTATTCATGATTCCTTGTGTGCAGATATGCACACATCTTACTACCACTCCCAGGATTTGAACCATATCTGGGTGTGCAAAATTAACAACTAAGCTATTTCCTCATCCCACTGAGATACTGGAGAACTGATGTTTCTTGTTTCACTGTTTTCTGACTAACAGTCTCTTAGTTAGACAGTCTGAACTTGTAATCCTGTGATGCATGCATGACAGATAGTTATTGTACTGTGCATTAATCTGGAAAGCAAAGGTTAACACAGGGCTATGCTGGATGGAACACACTTTGAAACTTTATACATTACTGTTCAGGGTTCAGAGCTTAGTGCAGTATATATTTCACATTTCAGTTGTATCTTGTCTTACAGCTCCACCATCTAATTTTTTTCTTAAAATCTGGTTCACAGAACAGCCACAGTTAATTTATGCTGTCACAGCCATACTTACTGTGAAGAACCTGTATACATTCTATATGTCTACAACAACATACCAGAATAAACACAACAGTTTCTTGTAGGGATCTTTATCAATATTAGTCAGTCAAACTTTTTTATTTATTCAGTTGACACAGTAACAGTATAACTACTAGCAGTAAGCAATGTACTCCTTCTTAGCTATTTGAACAATATACTGCAAAATAGATTTGTACTCACCAGCCTGTTGGTGCAGCCTCAGCAGTCTATTGGTATGGGCTTCTATGTTACTAGCCTTCTCTGCTGCAGCTGTGAGGAAGAAAAACAAACATTATGCATACCTGTCTATCACATTTTCAGTCTAGCATTTGCTACAAACTACTTTATAGTGATACTTACTCACTACTGGAGCATTCCGTGCCCGTGCATCTTGGATCCACTGGGCCAAGAGCACCCCCTTCCTCTGCTTTAGGTCAGTAAAGTGGTGCTGTACCTGCTCACCAGTCTGGGGGATGTCAGTAGCACTGGTGAGATCAATTGTGAGATGGTCCCAGGCCTCTGCTTTGTATTGTTTTCTATGAGGAGTCCAGCCATGACTATAGACTCCTGAATGCTCCAGCGCTGCACCCGAAAGAGCGCTCCTTCGCCTACACCAGCCATACTACCTGCTCAGATGAACTATAACCGATTCTGGCTGCATTCTTGCCTGCGCCATTTAAATAAGGTGATATTCCCATCCTTTGCCATCATTGGACCATTTTGAACATGTTAAGCTCTGCTAAGCAATGCATAAATCCAAAAAGCTGAGTTAAACAGTGCTTAAAGGGGTAACTGCTGAGCACTGCTTAACAGTGCGCAAATCCACTTAGCTGAGCTACCTGCTGTTTAGCATTCACATTTAAGCGATGCTTAAACCTGCTAAGCATAGCTGAGCATTACTATTGCTCACTTTTCATTTTTAAAAAATTGTCAGAGTAATGACTTAATTTAATAAGTGTATATGACTTACTTTACATGACATCCCACTATGTGCTTTCATTACATTAGCAAGGGGTGTGACTATACTGCATGAGACACTTGTGTATACATGAGTAGTTTCACATGTTATATGTACTCACACTTCCATTTTACACCAATTACACTACCTTGGTTGACAAAAATCAATTACTACATGCTTTAAGATGAAAATAATGATTTTAACACTGCTTTTCCATGTAAAAATAAAGTGCCTGTCTTGGTACTCAAACCATGAACACCTGCATGTAAAGCCAGGACTCTAACCACAACACTATCTCGGGTTTGAGAATTTTAGCTGTATATTTTTTATTTATCTTCTCTGGAATGTTTAAGCAATGCTAAGCAGAGGGCCATTACACACACACCCACTCAGCTATGCTTAAACATTCCTTAGTATGGAAAAAAATATTATTTCTGGCCTTCTACAGCTTTCTTGCTCTAGGAGGTTGACAGGTATGTGAGGCAGGCATCAGGGCATTCTGCAGACACCTGCACAGTTAATGGCTATGGCCATACAGTGCATTCACATGGCAGACATTTCTGTTTCAATCTTCATATCGTGCAGGAAGTCCGTGCTACTGCAAACCATTTATTCTATCAGCTTTCAGGTTTGTCAGTGCACTATTTAGGAAGTTTCCCTATTTTTGTGGCTTTGTCCCCCCATTATAGGTTTATAGGTTCATAGGTAGATACTAGGCTATTGGCCCTAGGGCCTATATAAGCCTAGCCATTTATGGCTTTGTACTGCTTTATTGCTCTAGGAGGGTGAAACATATGTGAGGTGGGCATCTGGGCATTCTGCAGACACTTGTACAGTTAACAGCTATGGCCGACGGCACTTTAACAATGCAGGGTGTGTGTGACAGAACCTGTCACACACCCCCTGCATTTCCTTACAGATGTACTGACTGTTTCAGTGTCCGTGGATACTGACATAGCTATTTTATTAGCTGTCAGTGTCCGCGGACACTGACAGCACTTGCAAAGTGCCGTACAGCACCTTTTCAATGCAGGGGGTGTGTGACAGAACCTGTCACACACCCCCTGCATAGCTTCTTGCTCCCCTAGTTATTTCCGTATCCACAGACACTGAAATAATCATTTCAATTTCATTTCAGTGTCCGTGGACACTGAAAAACTTTTGAAAGTGCCACACAGCACTTTCTGAGTGCAGGGAGCATGTTCGTAGTCCGTGCACTACTCAAACATGCCCCCTGCACTCACTCATGGTTTGTGTCTATTTAGCCTTAACAGCAGCACACCTTCATGAATATGCAAGGCACTCTGCCGTGGCTACACGAACCACTCCGTGCAGGAATAGCACTATTCCTGCAGAGAGTTTATTGAATCCCAGGGATTGTCTTTTGCTTATCTAACTTGTATTCTTTGACATATTAGCATATGATTCAAAAACAGTATGATTATTTGCTTTTAGACAGGAAGAAGTAACCTGGACAGTTCTTAGAATTTTCAGAACTCCTGCAGCATCACAAAAGTGCTCATGACTCTTAAGTTGTTTCAAACTGGTTTTCATGATAAGGGCTTGAAAATGAACAGTCCATCATTTACAATTCACACAAAAATGCTCATAAGTGAATCCAAGCCACCTCCACACATTATATCAATCCATCAGACCCCTCCAAACCACCAAAAAACCCAATGATAACCATCTCAAAGTATCCCAACCTCTAAAAAGCCATTGCACTCAAATAACATTTAATGATTCTGTAAGCACTATTTGTATGAGATGTTTAATCTAAAGCAGATTGTCATTTTGTGAAGGAGATATAACATATAATAATATATTTATCATATATTAAAAAATGATAGTTATGTGTGATCCAGTTTTAACTTGTAAAAGTGTGAATGTTACTCTATCTGATATCATTCCAATAGTGATTTTTATATATGTAAAAAGCTATGTTATTTATACTTTGTTTATAACATAGCATGTCTTTCCTGGTTGCTATTGCATGTCAAGTATACTATCAGTAACAGACTACTGGACCATTTTAAGTACCCAGAATATAACTTAACATTCCTCTTTAGTGTCATTTGTTGCATATTGTATTATATTTAATAGTACACTACTCAACTATGCCAAGATATCAGAAAGTGTGCCATCTAACATAAGTTTCGTCATAATAATGATTCTTTTAATAAAATTAACAGTTTAACCTTTTAAACTCTAAATGAAAAAAGTGGCTTTAATTTCATATACAGCTAATCAAGCTCTAATATTTTAAAAAGGGAACTAGTAACCATTTGAAGTAGGGAAATAAATAAATGATTTACTTTGTAAAAAGTAATGTTCGGCACTTGTTCAGAAGTATTCAAGCACACCTTAAAATTAATAAGAATTTATAACCATGAAATACATTGATTTTCATTTGTCCTTCACTTTTTTACTGTTTTTGTCTTTTATAGACCAACCATCTTTTGTTACATTTCTCTTCAAAGAAGTTGATAGATTCCAGTCTATTTCTTCTGTTTTATCTAGGATTTTATTTTTCTGTATAAAGTCCATTGCATCTTCCAAGGTGTTAAAAAGCTTCTTTCCTTTTGAAATGTGAATCCTTATTTTTGCTGGAAACAATATTTGTGCTTTAATATTGTTTTTCTTTAAGATTTTAACAAGTGGCAGACATGCTTTTCCTTTTGACTTGTCTAATGTTGAATAGTTACTGTCAAATCTTAAAGTATTTTCTTTAATTTTAACTGGATAATTAGTGCATGCATCTTTTAAGAGTAAATCTTTAACTTGACTTGAGAAAAATATTACGATTACTGACCCTGGTGAGGGTTTTTTTTTAAGATGAGTTAGAAAGTAATCTAGGTACCCTTTCAATGCCAAAGGA
Organism: Protopterus annectens; assembly: GCF_019279795.1. Classification (NCBI taxonomy): domain Eukaryota; kingdom Metazoa; phylum Chordata; order Ceratodontiformes; family Protopteridae; genus Protopterus; species Protopterus annectens. Next base: position 1,316,023,019 of record NC_056728.1, on the reverse strand, counting down.
AAAAAGCTTCAGGCAGGTTCAAAGTTTTAGGCAGCCAAGTATTAAGGAATTGAATCATACTGTCTCCCTCTTCTTTTTCAGGAATCCTGTAAATCTTGATGTTCATAGGTTCATAGGTTCATAGGTTCATACTAGGCTATCTGCCCTAGGGCGTTTATAAGCCTAGCCAGAGTGTGTGTGGCTTTCACCACCCCTTAGGATGAGAATACTATACCCATTAGTTTGCTGTGCCTCTGTCCAGCAGTGACACAGAGATGATTCCCGGGGTAAACCTACGATCTCCCATCCACTCGTCAAGATTTCTCTTGAACAGAGTCAGTGAGGGGCTCTGCCTCACATGGACTGGGATTCTGTTCCATAGTGTAGGGAGTCTCTGGGTGATGAATCTGTCCCTCCAGCACATCCTATTTATATCCGTGTTGCAGTTTAAGTCTCTTGCTCTCGTGGCTCTGGTGGATTTGGATTTTTTAAGGTGGAGCATGTCCATTAATTCCGGGTTGGACATGGCCTTGTATGTCAGGCACAGATCACCTCTGAGCAGACGGTATGCGACTGAATAGAGCTGGAGTTTCTTCAGTCGGGCAGCGTATGACATATGTTTGAGCCCCTTTATCCTTTTGGTGAGGAACTTTTGGGGTCTTTCCAACTGCTGCAGGTGTCGGGTAAGGTACATTCCGAATGGGGTGTTGTACTCAATCATTGGTCTGATAAGTGAAGAGTACAGGGGTACAATGACCTCTCCTGATCTGGATGTGAATCCCTTCATGATCAGGTGGGCAATGTAGAAGGTCTTCCTAACCACTTTGGCAATGTGAGTGTCAAAGAGAGGTTACTGTCAACTTGGGTCCCCAGGTCCCTGATAACTTCTTCCGTGTTTAATGGATTACCACCTATGTGGTAATTAGGGGTTACCTTGTTTTTCCCAAAGGGTATGACTATACATTTTTTGGCATTTAGCTTAAGGCCATGGCTCTGGCACCAATTATCCATTTCTATGAGACCTCTCTGGAGGATGTCTGTGTCTGATGGAGTGTCAATTATGGTGCCCAGTTTGCAGTCATCTGCAAATTTTGTCAGCCACAATCCCCTATGTTTGCCTGCACTTCAGAAAAATAAATGCCGAACAAGAGGGGGCCCAGGACTGAGCCCTGTGGGACACCGCTCGTGACCGGCTTAGAGTCTGACATGGCACCAGCAACTCTAACCCTGTGGGTTCTGTCCTTGAGCCAGTTTGCAACCCATCTTGTGACATATGGGTTTACATCTAAGCTGGTGAGCTTTTCTATGATGCCCGAGTGGGGTATTGTGTCGAACGCTTTTGCTAGGTCAAGGTAGGCTGTGTGAACTGCCTTACCCTCATCAATGGCCTTAGTGACTGTTTCGAAAAAGTTGACCAAGTTCAAGAGTCAGGATTTGCCCTTGACAAAGCCAAATTGGGTAGGATCCAGTGTCTGTAGGTCCCCAATGTCTTTATTTATGAGTTCCATTATGATCCTCTCGATAGCTTTGCAGACAAGGCTCGTCAAGCTTATGGGGTGGTAATTTCCAGGGTCCGTAGAAGCACCGCCTTTGTGGAGTGGGACCACAGTTGCCGTACGCCATTCTTTGGGTACGTATCCTGTAGTAAGGCTAAGATTAAACAGCAGCCTTATGTGTGGGTTTAGTTCCTCATTGAGTTCATGTAGCACACAGCCGGGGACACCATCCGGTCCCATTGATGCTGTGTTTTTTGCTTTAGAGAGAGCAGCTCTCACCTGGGCATCTGAGATGTTTGGGGGGCTAGACTCTGGTGGGATAGATATTTCCCGTTTTGGGGGGGAGGGAGGGGAGAAATTTGCACTGAACCTGTCTGCCAGTATGTTGGCAATGTCTGTGGGTTCAGTGATTTTTGTATCATTTTGGACTAATTCTGAGCATATCTGGGAGTTTCCACCCAGGTTTCTAACATAGCACAGAAGGCCTTATGATTGTCTTTTGTGTCATTAGCGATTTTTCTCTCAAAGTTGACCTTGGATGATTTTATGAGTGATCGTAGTTTTTTGCTAGTATTGATCAGAGATGCCTTCCCTTTTAGGGATTTTGCTCTGTCATGTAGTAGCTTTCTCCTCTTGTTGTAGAGTTTGTTTATGGCTGGGGTCCACCAGACCGGGCGCCTGCCTTTGGTGGAAAGGGTCTTGATTTTATTAGGGATTGCTTGATCCATACATTCCTGGAGGTGCTCGTAGAAGGCATTTGTAAGGGTTTCAGCAGCATGGGTTGTGGTTTCCACTGGCTCAGGGGCCTTGAAGGATACCACTCCAGTCTTAAGAAGTGTGAAGTTTGCTTTTGAGAAGTTCTTCACTGTGGTCTTTTGCTGGGGTTGGGGGGATGTGGATCTCCAGTGAGATTAATTTATGGTCTGATCTCACCAATGAGGGATATACTTCCGGTGTGGAGCATTTTGTCCCCATGTCTGTGATGATCAGGTCTAGTATATTTTCTCCTCTTGTGGGAATGGTGACTAGTTGTTCCATAGCATTTGAGTTTATGAACTCCAGGAACCTTTGGGCTAGGGTGTTGGGGCTTGAGTAATGTTCCCAGTCTATGTTTGGGTAGTTGAAGTCACCCAATATGATGGTGTTTGGAGAGACATTCATACTCTCCAGTGTCTTCAGGAAGGCTGTGTGGGTTTCCTGAGTTTGAGAGGGTGGTCTGTAGCATGCTACAAACTGTAGGGCAGTTTTACCTATGGTTAATTGCACCTGGATGGTCTCCGATGCTTCGTGCATTGCCACTAACCTGGAGGTGTGGGTATCCTTTATGAATATGTATACTCCCCCTCCTTTTGTGGTTCGGTCCGGATTTTGGGGCCGGAACGCATGATATGAGGTATAACCTGATAGTGCTGGGGTGCTCTCAGGAGCCTTGAACCAGGTTTCAGTCACAGAACAGACATCGATGTTCTCCATACTGAGGAGGGCTTTGAGGGCGTGCATCTTGAGGTTTAGACTTCTGGCATTGAGCAGTATTGCCCTTAGTTTTTCTCCATTTTTCTCCATCTCCTTCTAGATCTGTTCTCTAAGTCTTCTATTTTTTTCCCGGAATAACTTGTTTTGTTTCAGAGGAAATTCAGTGTTATTCTCATTTTCAAGTAATCTTCCATCAAAATCAGACATTGCTTCTTCTATACTCAAGATTTGTGATGACTGTTGTTTAAGAGATTTACTCAACACTTCAAGTTGTTTTCTACATTCCCCTTGAAAATTGCCCATTTTGTTTTCTAATTTATCTATCTTTACAGATAACTCACTGATGTTACCTAGAATAGCCTGTGTGTCTTTTTTCTTAGTACTGCCCTGCACAGTGGACTTTGGCTCATTCTGAGACAATTTGTTTTTCCTAATTTCCTGACAGGAAAAAAGCAGTTAAAAGAGTTTCAGACTTGTTATTTTTTTGTAGTAAATCTGTCAGCAGATGTTTAACTATAAAGCCATCAAGTTTTGAAACATTCTATTTGAGTTTTTTAGTAAAATTCCTGTTAGAGATGTTAAAATGTAGCAGAGCTAAAAAATTGCTATTAACTGCTCACCATCCTGGCCACACACCCCTTTGCACAATTTTCAGCACTGTATTTTTGTTTAAATGGTGTTTTTTGAATTGCCCACACCCTGCTACTGGCCTTATTATTCCCTTTGCATGCTGCAATCTGCCTATCAATCTCAACCCAGATCACCATGTGAATCTGTATGTTGGGGTGCAGGCATTCTGCTGTATCACCCAGTCAATGAACTTTTCTTATTTAGTTCCTTATGTATTTCACTTACTTATTTACAACATTTGTTGACTGGGAATACCCAGCACATATGCCCCATTTTCAGAAGAGTACATACTCCAGAAATTTAGAATGAACATCAAAACAACTAAAGATAATAACCTTAGAAAACGCACATAAGAACTTGGGTGTAGGGAGACATATCCAACGAGTTACATACATGGACAGCAATCGTATTGTAAAGCTAACATTAAAATAGATTCACTGGCACCCATTCATCCATTATTGAATTACTCACTTAATCCAATTCAGGAATGAAAAATAGCCAGAGCCTATCTCAGCAGTCAGCAGACACAAGACAAGGAAACATCCTGAACATGGCTACAACCCACTGCAGGATGCATGTTCACATTCACATGTAGCATTCACACCTGCATGCAATTTACAGAATCACTAATTTGCCTTCTGCTTGTCTTTTCACCTAATGCATGACTTTAGAATAAGGGGTAAAAACAGAGTATTCAGCTAATTCTCACATGGACAGTGAGGAGAGATGTATAGAATCCAGACAGAAGAATGGTACTGAAGAACCAGGTGCTGTGAGGCAGTGATTCTAACCAGAATGCTGGTAAATCCATATGCAATATAGGCTAATTTAAGTACATTTCATTCCTAATAATTCTGCGTAAAATAACTTCAAATGTTTGGCAAAAAAATATGAACATTTAGCAGGACAGTAGTAATTAAAACAAAACAGTGAAATAATACTGAGATTGTTTAATGAATTGGAAAGCAAGATTATGTAAGCTAGGCAAGTGCATAGTTTCCCTATTTCCTGGCTACTAGGTTACATCAGTGTCTTACTTTCTTTTCACAGCTGGTGCTATGCTTGGAATTATTTCCAAAATCTCAAGTGCAGTGTCTGATATGCACACTGTATCTTGACTAAAACACTTATATTCTCTTAGTTTGGATTTATACCATGACCTACAGTACCCTTCACAGCCTCCCAGGACAATGTTAAGGCACACAAACCAACGGTTTTCCAAGCGTTTGTTCACATGATTGCAGTTGCATAGCTAAGATGTACCAGCACTATTCAGCCCTGTCTGCAAGCATTCCTGAACCATGAGAGTTGTGTTATCCTCCACTCCCCCCAGGCATGACAGGTATTCATCCAGCCACTGCAAATGTAGCCCTCCTACTTACAGGTGCACTTTGAAAACAGCTCCTCATAACTTGTGTGATGTTTCATTGCATGACCTTGAATTATTAGGCTTGGAGAATATTTTTTCCATTCTAAGGATTACTTTTTAAAATCACTGTTTTCACTAGGCTTGCCTTCTACTTTCTACAGTCTGCTTCTCCAGCCAAGGCCATTATCACCTCTAACTGCCCTACGGTCATTCTCCCTTACACTTAATGACTTCAGAATGTGGTAGCAGGGTGGAAGACATGACAGGTACAGCAGCCTTAAGCTGTCATACACTAGGTACCAGTATCTTCTGTTCACTTTATCTCGTTGCCTTGTCAGCCAGCCCCTGCAGTATCATCTTTTCATACAATACCTTGGGTTAGGACACTATCCACATGTCCTGTATTATGGCCCTATGCCTTACCCTTAGTCCCCTTGTTTACATTACACGTGTATTTCTTGGGATCACCTTATTTGACAACAACCTATATCTCACTGGCTGACCATGGTCAACATAGTTTGCAGTATCTAGATATACTCTGTAAGCTGCTAAAATTAAGCTTTTGTCCCTTCAGATGTGGTCAAACAGAAGCTTTATACTACATAGAAAGGGCCACTGATTGCATGTCTCTGTATGACGTATCTAAAGGCAGCTACCAAGAAACAGTGCCACAATTCCAGATTTAGCATGCTACTGTACTGTATATGTAATGAGAGTGACTGTAAAACAGTGTTCTGATTACAGGCCTGCATACTGTTGTACTGTGTACTTAATGGCAGTGACTATGAACAGTGAACTGATTTGAGCTTTGACAGAGAACATCATAAGGTATTGCATGTGATTCTGATAAGGAACTTGACACAGAATGGTGTTAACTAGTCAGTGCATGCAGAGCTGGTAGTCATTCCTGTAATGCACAAAATGGCAAATCATAGTAATATTTCAGTGAGATTTTGAAAGACATGTATATTCATGTCTTCAAAAATTGTGAAATTATAGTGTATAGCAAAGTTTCATGAGCCAAGAGCAACATTCAAATAAAAATGTGATACTGCAACTATATACTAAAAACAGTATCAATAGCAGAGCAAGGGTGGGGCAAAGAAGCCAGTTCCCCGAGGTAGAAAGTGTTAGGGGATGCGATCATATAGTGCAGTTCCTGCATTCTTCTTTGTTTATCGGCATTTACTACAGCTTATCCCACACATTAGCACTTTGTGTGGGATAAGCTGTAACTGTAGCAAGGCGATTGTTACAAGTGCAGCAATCAGCTTTGTAAAGTTTTAAAAAGAACTAATTTTATTTACTTTATTTATTTATTTGTTTAGTTTTTGCTTTGTTCTTCTGCTGAAGACCTAGGGCAGGTAGGGTTGATTACCTGGGCATTAAAGCCAGAGTAAAAAAGTAGACCTTCTTGTTTTTTGCTCTTCTAGTGAAGAACAGAAGCAGGGAGAGGAGTGTGCCTTCAGCATTACAGTGACAGAACAGTAGAATGGAGTGGATCTTTTATTTTGCTTTTCCAATAAAGATATGCAGTGGGGGAGGGGTATATGGAAAGCCAGAATAAGAAAGTGGACCTTTTTTGTTTGCTTTTTTATAACTCTTCAAATGAAGAGCTGTGGTGGGGAAGGGGCTAATATATGGCTTTAGAGTGTTGTTCTACAGGACAGTAGAATGGAGTGGACTGAAAGCTTGGGAGGAAGGGCACCAGTTCCGAGAACAGTCTTAGACACTACAAAAGCCTGCTATGCCTCTGAAGAGTGCAGCAGGTAAATGGAAAGAAAGAAGCTTGATTAAGAATTGTTAACTATGACTTAAAAGTGAGTACTGAAACACAATTGACAGACAGTGTCTAAGAGAACAACATTCAGGCTTATTCCTAGAGCATGGAAATGTGTGCACATGGGCGAATAAGCACCAAGTCTGAAATTGTGGTATCTCAGGATAGTTCCCCTACTCTGAGGTACATGTAGTGGGGGTGTGAGGGGTAGACATCCCACATCAGGGCAAATTTCCTGCAAAAATGTTTAAAAATATATTAGCAAGCTCTGGAGTATGTTGTTTTTTTGGCTGAATTGCAATTTATTTCTTGAAGTATTGGGTTTCATTTGGTCTGGTCTCACTCTTCTGATAGGAATCCAGAAAATGAATGGAATGACTATATAATAAAAACATTCTACTTACCTGAATAAATCTGACGGGATGCAGAATTTATTATGGAATACAAACAGGCACAAACAAAATGAGATTAACTGAGTGTACCAATACGGTCATTTTGTTGTGTAATACATTGAGAAATAAAACCCACTTACAGTGATGCTAGAGCATTATTACTACAAAGAACCGCAACAGATGATGAAAAACATATCTTTTCTACAGTTTTTGAATGTGGTTGGTCTTTAAAGTCAGATAGCACCTGATAGGAAGTGGCAGTTCAAGACAGAAGGTGGAAGAAACACTCAGATAACCTCTAGCCCAGCAGGATGTGATTCTTCCAGCAGAATCAACAGAAAAAATAATATCTGAGTCAAGTTATTTTGCCACCCAATCTATCAATGGGAATAATTATTAATTACTGGATCATCAAACATTAGAGCTATACAGTAGCCAAAACAAAAGACATTTTGATTATCCTTTAAAGATTACGTGGAATGGTAGTAATTAATCATCGATCATCACATTGAGTGGTTGCCCTGACCGTTTGGTGATTCCATAACCAAAAATATTAAAGAAGTTATTAAAAATATTTCTTGTTTAATCATTTAAATTTCCCTCAAAATCAGGGTTATTCCTAGGAGGTTGTTGAATGGCTGTATCACGCACAGCATATTGATGACATGAGGTCAGGGGAATGAACATAGTTTTCCTCTTGACCTTTGTACTGCATACATGAGAAAAAAACACACATACATGCAAAATCAGGAACACAGCTACTAGACATAATTAATATTTAATGAATGCACAAAGTTGTGTGGGTTCTAAATTCAATTCTGTCAATGCGCATATGATCTTTAATATAAAAATGGAGACAAAATAAAATTACTGAGAGTGGGGTAAAATGCATTAGAAGCATCGCATCAGCAGGTAATCATCTTCAGACTAAAGAAGCAGAAGAAAACAGCATTAAAAATCATTAACGTATAACAATTACCATCCAAATACAGGCCACTTGCAGATAAATGAGGAGTACTTCATGTGTTTAGTAACCACGGTTAAATAAATAAATAAATAAATAAGTAAATTGTCTGATCTCAAAGTACTCCTACAGCCATGACTGCAATGTTACTGAAAGTTTAAATTTAACGAGAACACTCCCTGTATACTAAGGTTTTCCATGTTTCCTGTTTTCAGGTCCAGTGGCGAGTGTTGTGGACTCCCCATATTTATCGATGAACATATTGCCTGTAGGCAGATCTCTAGGGACTCACAAAGTGAAATCATTGAACTACAAATCACTCTATTTAGGATTAATTATCAATTAATAGCTTGTTACTGAACATCTCCTTTGTTCCCTGGTGACCACAGAAGATTCCTAAGTATCCTAAATTATCTGAGTATTAACAAAACTCCCTTATTTTGGGTGACTTTAACTATCCTTCAATAAGCTGGGGCACCCATGCCTCTAATGTTGGGTATGCCCAAAAATTCCTAGAGTTAAGAAACAAAAGTTGCTTTGAGCAGCTGGTAAATAACCCTACTACAGGACATTCAAGGAAAAAACTATCTTACACTTGTTGAAGGTTTACCAGTGGAAAAGTGAAGCAAACAAAGAAAAAACCTCTGGTATTCCCCCACAGCAAAAATCCACCACGATAAAGCCCTGTGTCAAACAGCAAGCAAATTTAATGGAAAAAAGTAAAAACAGCATTAAAATTCCATAGTGATAAAACGATAAGCACTTTCAGCTATTTAGCCTTCTTCAGATCTTGCTTGCTGTTTGACACAGGACTTTATCATGGTGGATTTTTGCTGTGGTGGAATACCAGAGGTTTTTTCTTTGTCTACTACAGGACATGGCATTCTTGACCTGATTTGTATAATATAGCTGACTCATGCATTACTCAACCAGTATCGCTTTCTCCAGTAAAGTTTGGCAATAAACTTGTAACATCTTTCTTTAAAATCCCAAAAGCTTCTACCACAGCCCCCATTGACTTTAAGAGCTACAAACATGCCAACCTTAACCTATGTGAAGAAATATCAACATTCACATTTGACTGCACCTCACCAGCCCTTAATATGACAGAAAGATTCTCTAAGGAATTCTATACCCATTTAGAAAAATCCATAGTGCTAGCAGTACCTACAAGAACCAGGTATGATGGAAAATTCAAAAACAAACTACCCTGTTGGTCCACTGTCATAAATAAACTATACAACAAAATAAGAAACTCCTTAAATTATTTAGTAGGCCCAACACCCATCTTCTCAAGCTTAATTTCAAAAGCATTACAAAAAATATGAAGAACAATATCACGTCCACAAAGGAGCCCACAAACTTAGGCTGGCCTCCAATGCCAAACATAATTATAAATCCTTCTTTAATTACAACCCTATCAGCCCTAAAAGCCTCATCTGTAAAGCCATGGAATGTATTACACCTGATCTCATAAACTCTCGATATCAAGAATCTTGTTAGACTTGACCCCAACAGTTTGATTTTGTGAAGGGTTGATCCTGTCTATGTAATCTGGTAAATGTCTTTGAAAGGGTTATGCATGTTGTAGCTGGCCATGCCATATATGCAGTACATCATGACCTGGCTAAGACATTTCACACCACTTCCCATGCTGATATCATACAAAAGCTAAAGGTTTAAAAATTGACTCACCTGTGGTAAGACGGATAGCAAACTGGCTGAAAGGTAGAACCCACACAGTGTGAGTTGTGTGGACTTTTGAGGTGAGATCTCTGTCTTACTTTCTACACCATTAGAGACCTCATTGCCCTGGAGCTCTTGTTTCTCCACAAGCCCAATTTTTCCACCAATAGTAGAACCAGGGATCTAAGTCTTCACCAATGGATACATGAAACATGATGGCGTGACAGGTTAATAGCTTAGCGCCTCCCAAACCACTGGAATAAACATGTCCTGCATATTAAGCAGTGTGACTCACTATCATCCTTTAAACATAAACTGGATGACTTGATGGGTATCAACAAACTGACTCCAGGACTGACCAGAATGGCATTCCTGGAGAAAGAAGGTGCTATATGAGAGAGGGTCCTGGCAAGACAAGAATGGTTATGAGATTCAGAGACCTTGGAATATCTATGAATCTCTGGCGCTGATAAGGAGTGAGGGGATTTTTAATTTTTAGGTCTATGAAAGAGAATAACCAGGCAAATCATAACAATTATTGTCCCTTACACCTGACATCTCTTCTCAGCAGTAATTTCAAACTGTGCTTTTGCTTTTAAAACAAAAGTAAATGATACAATGCATACTTTTAACTCTGGCACTGTGTTTTGCAGTAGTTTAGATTACTATGGTAAGGCTTTGGCAAAACAGTGTCATACTTTAACATTACCCCAGCACACCCTTAACCATAATGACACCACCAAATTCAACTAAAATCTAAGACAATACCTCAACAACCACTGGCTCTGTCCCTGCTCCAACCCTGACTAGGGATCCTACTCTTTTCTGCTTCTGACATCTGATAACTACATTACATGCTTTCCAACCATTTACAGTCTACTGATCTTTGAACACAATCTAGGTATAGTGTCTTATACCCCAATCTTGCTCTTAGCTGTCTGTATTGACTCTATATCCATTGTTTTGATGATGCATTTCATTGCACTGTTATGACCTCCTAGTTTTCTGTGTTATTTTTGTACTTCTTGTACTTGTGTTTTTGCATTACTTTGTATAATGTTTTGTGACTTTTATTATTTTGTAAAATTATATTTGTTTATTTTATTAGTTTGTAAAACTTTTACTATTGGATATGTAAGGAGCTTTTCTCCCCGGGTCTCTGCTGAAAATGGGCTTTCAGCCTAGTCAGACATTTTACCCAGTAACACATGTAAAATAAATAAACAAATAAATAGTTAGACGCTTTGTTGTTTACTTTTAAAAGCTGACCCACCAGTTCAGTCATGCAATCAGGTTTGACTTTAGGTATTATCACCTTCCAAGCCAGATACTGGACTTCACCTGGGGGTTAACCTAGTTTAGATTTAAATGGGTAAAGCTTGCATGTTTGCAGAGTCATCCTGGGAGGCTTGCATAGCTTGTGTTCTAAATCTGACAACACTATAATAAGTCATCACTGCTGCATTACCATTACACAGCACAGTACTGCCTACAATGAAATGATAGTACAGGGAATGCTATATTTTTCAATGAAGTAGTTTTTGTTCAGCAATCACAGAAGAAAGGAAAGATATGAATGACACACAGTTTAGTGACAAAAATCGTGCAGATGACAACAGCATGACAGAGCCTGCATTGATGACTTGCCATTCATCAGTGTTTCCGTCAACATTAGCTGCCCATATGTGTGATTGCAGGACCCCCCCCCCCACTGACCTGTGATAAGTATGATAGCAGGAAAGTAGAAACTTTCCCTACCTTCACATGGTGATCTTTATGCATAAAACAATCAACTACCATCCACTCCAGGTAATCTGTCCAGCTCAGTTCACTGCCATACAATAATCATAAATGCAATTAGCAATACTGGTACTGTGCTGTTAGACCGGTTCCAGCCATGTTAACATTTTTGTCGACAGCACTTCAAGTTTCAAAAATAGTTAAACATTTGTGCACTACCATGAAAAGAACTATAAATATTCAATGTAAAGAACCTGAAGAAATGCATTTCTGCTAAAATTCATGCAAAACCCCACAACAGAAAGGCAATGTGTAATCCCCGGCAACATTAAGCTTCTGTTAGAAGGAATCAGGTTTTAACAGTGACTTTCTAGCACACTCATTTCAGTAAAGTTTACAAAAAATACACTGAGTAGGTTTAGTTTAATTCGGACAGTTAATTACCTGCAGTGGCATAACTGCTTGGTGTATGTGATGTAATTTGTGAATCAGTTTCTGGTGTTGTCTTCAAGAATTCATTCATAACTCCACCTTCCTGCTCAGTGCTCCTTGATACATAAGCCTAGACAGTTACATGAAACAATAAGAACAGCTGATAATAATACATGGTTTTCATTTGTGCAGTGTCATACTACTACAGCTACACCCCCCTCACCTTGTAACGGTATACCATAGTACAGAACATTGTTTAGGGCTCAATTCTCTTTTGTATGTTTTCAAATGTCCTTCTAACAATTAGTGCCTTCCTGCATATCCATACACACATCTGATCACAGGTATTTGCAGTATATGAAAACATCCTGAATTCCTTAGCTTGACATACACACATACACACACACACACACACACACACACACACACACACACACACACACACACACACACACACACAAATAAAAAATAGAATTCAAGATGATGTTTGTCAGAACATGTAATATAACAATTTCAGCATGGATGAACACTGAATGTGCCCACAACATGTCCTGCTTCTGCTTAACAGACTGTCCCTTTTTACAAAGAAATATTTCCATTACCAAACAGAAGACCCACATACTTCATTAAACTGAATCATGGCTACCAGCAAGCTGGTCACGCTACTAGCAGGGGAAGGTAACACAAAGTTAGCTGACATGTACCTCTCTACCACTCCAGTCTTTGTGTCCTCAATTAACAGACAATGTATGATGTAAACATATAACAGTGTGGCATCCCAATGGTCTCTGTTTTTTCTCACATTTCCCTCTCAAACAGCTATCCGCTGCATCCTATCTGCTAGTTAAGGTCCTTTACCACACCAGTATGGGTCATACCCACAACCCTTTAGTTTTCACAGCAACATTATCTGAAGCCCGGTGTAATAATCCTTACTAAAAATGATATATGCTGTATTCAATAGGTCCCTTTGTCCCTCCTTGGCAGTGACTCAGCAGAAGAACTGGATCATATTATGTTGATAAGAATACCGCACTGTAGTTTCATGTTTTTGTCCTTGTACTGAACTGCTATCCTTCAGTAATTCCAACAGCCTTCTCCACCACTGCTTCTATAACTTTTGCTGAAGCAGAGATAAGAATGACTACTCTGTAATTAAATTACTCCTTCCTGGACCATGTTTTGTGCAATTCAGTAGGAAATGCCACCCTTCTGTCCTCTGATATCTTTCAAGTCTCAAAACATAGCTGATAGTTTTGTTAGCAATCTACCAAGAACATTTGTCAGTTCTCTAAGAAAATAGGAGGATAGGAAGTAGACCATCAAACCCCATCTGTCTTATCTCACTGAAGGTCACAGAGGTCTTCTCTATCATCCTCAGTCATGACAACGTGTGTCTTTTTTCTATATCATCCTTCCCTCTCAGGTTATTAGCCCTGAACTGAATAAGTAATCTCTCGCTATTCATATTTCATCAACTTTTCCTTTTCTATATTAATTAACTTTTCCAGCATTCCAGTGCTTATAACTGGAATGTTTGTTTTACCCACTCTTTACTCTGAGTCAGGTCCATGTTCTGGTCTGTCTTTCCCTGAGAGATAACATAATGTGTCTGCTTTCTGATGACATCTTACACACATTCTTCTTCCTAATCTTATCTCTTCCTTTTGTATGTTTCTTGTTCCACGATACCACCTCCTTACCTTGCTTTTAACCACACTGTGTCTATCTCTTTATCACAGTCTCTTCTTTTTTTAAACAGGCTCATTTCCACATACCTATTTCCTTCACTACTGAGCCACTCAGCAGGCTGACTTATTGGCTCCCTCCAGCTAGAGTTTCCTGATAGTCTTCTCTCTTATTCTTATCCCATATATCATTAGCCACATTGTAGTATGGTCAGTGTTAGTAGCTGTCTTTCCAACACTCTCTCCACTTTAAAGAGAGCCATGTCAACGATATTAGTTTCCTTCACTTCTTTTTTTTTTTCTTTAGAGCTCTTCTATCTTTCTCTCCTTTGTGACATAGTTACTGATAGAAGATTAAGACTCCATCATCCCTACAGCTCCCGTCTTTTCTCACTATTTATTTCTATTTGTGACTTTATTATCCTCTGTCTTACCCATGTTTGATGACTTATATAGGGTCTGGCCTCCAGTGTAGATATCAGTGCCTCTTTCTTCTCTTCATCACCATTATATTCCAATGTAAAGCGTATAAAGCAGCATGCCTCCCCCTCACTCTTTCCTCTCCTGTCCTCTCTGAACCACTCTGACCTTTCTTAATTTCCTGCTCCATCCATTTATGAGATCCTTTATGCTTCTGTTGAAATCTTGTTTCAGCATGACATTACCTGTTACAAAGGGCTCTGATAAACTATCCTTCCCTCCCTTCCTTTTTTTCTTTTTCCACAATGCAAGACGATCTCTTTGTCTCTGTATTCAGTAAGACAAAACAGAGTCACATATCCCACTCTGTGTTGGATCTTGAGATATTTAAGTGTTTAAGTCTGACCCACCCCATTTTCTTCTTCCCTTTATTTGGTGTGATTACATGCTGAAGCCTCATCTACATATGAAGGAAAATGCCATTCAACGTATCTTCACAAGCAAACTACACAGCTGGCCCTAAAACATTGGCATTGCTTTTAGGCCCTGAACATTACAGGTATATGACTGTTCACCTTAGCTGATCTTTAAAAGGGACTGTAGTCAGTTTACTCTTATTAAGCAAATCATTTCTGACCACTCTCACACGGCTCTTTAAAATTTTACCCATGCATCCGTGAGGTCTTTTGGTATGGACACCACAATGGTCAAGATAATCAACAACAAAAAGTGTGACACAGGACAAGCGAGTCAAATTTAATCATCCATTGCAAACTATCTAAAGTTTTTCTCTCCTAAATGACACTGTGATCCTGGATTTCAGATTGAAACTGCAGAACTTAATGACTGTATATACTAATGCACCAGTGATGATTGCATTAATGATTGAAGCAGAAACATTCTTGAAACACTACTATAAGCGTCCTTATCTTTTGTAGAATGACAGTGATAACCTTAACCAATGCTCTATTAACTTAATGGTGTCTGCAATGCGGTGTGCAAGCCCCTTAAAAAGGACAAACCTGTCTTCCTAAGCTAATAAACCATTTTATGACACAGTTCCAATAGGTGCTTAAAATCCACAAAGGTGTGGCAAATATAGTCGTCACCAGTTCTGAGCTTCATGAAAAAGACTAAAATGTTAGCTGACTAATTAAAGGTCACCACAGTAAGAGAAGGTAGGGTGATCTTGAGAGAAAGTATATCCCTATAGAAGATCAAACAAGTTTTGTTTCATCTTCCATAACTTAGGGATCTGAACTGCAACAAGAGAAATTTATGGTCATCACTGAAAATGTCTTCAAGATACGAACTTATCTTAAAGTCAGCTGAACCAGATGATTAAAACAGAAAATGACATAACATTCCAGTTATAAAATGCTGTCTTTAAGATGAGAGGAATTTAAGGTGAAGAAACCACTTCAGTAACTTAGCAACCAGGATTTACTGAGTCAAAATTCCATTACATATTAATATATGAATAGCTTAAAGAGTAAAAACATGAATCTTAAAAAAGTACAATAGCTAAAACACAAGACAAAATATTGCATAAAATAAAAATTAGGAAGGATGGAAAATGTAGCCCTCCAAATGAACAATCGTTTCCATTTGTCTATGTACTTAGAGCTGGTGGAAGTCTTTCAAGCAGCATCAAGAGTCACTAAAACTTAGGAGATCAGCAGGAGATCTGCAGAAGAAATGCTATTCCATGAGAAAACAGGCCCTGAAATGAAAACACTCATGCAGTCCCCAAATGGGCTTGGAGCATGAGACAACATGAGCAACAGAGCTGAATACTAATTGCTCTGAGACCATAAAGAGACTATAAGAATGACTGTTAGACCCTCCCCCTCAAAAAAGGTAAGGAATCAAAAGAAAGAGATGAAAAAAAGGGGAAATGCATACTGAAACATGCCCACCCAGCTCAGAGAAAATGTATTTAGAGTCAATTCTCTTCTGCCAAATTAGACAAAGCAGATCTCTTACAGCAGAAATTTGTTTTTGGAAAGATATAAAGTTCCAGACTGTCCCAAAACTGTAGATCTTTGTGCACCATACGATGAAAACCAAAAATCCAGCAAATGACTAATGTTGCCACTAATAGTGTCCAACTGGACATTTGTCTGTTTCTACCTCCTTCCTCATATGGTTTGGAAGAGCGTAGCCTATTTTAAATGTACTAGCTGGCTTAACGCTCTGTTTCCTGCAGTACCCAGCATGTTTTAAATCAGCGACATACTGTCTGACCTATGACTTACTCTATGTAGTCTTTTGGGCTACTCGAGACAGCGTGCTATTTCTTGTAATACCCTGCCATTATAACTGCGCCTCCCTTTCTAAGCTTCCCCACGTGTTGAGCTGGTATCAGTTAGGAGGTATATAGCTAGTATTTTTAAGGTCACTACCCCATACGTGTTATACTTATTACAGCAGTTAGCCCTGTTGAGGATACTGCTAGTTTATAACTTCTTCTCTTTTTTCTAGACGACGCCAGTTGATAACTGCTTCACCTAACTAAGTTGCAAACAACTGTATTTTCCGCGATTTAGCGGGAAAGTGGTTTCAGGTGCCCTGCTCCTCTCTCTCCCTCCTCTAGCGACTCCAATTAGACCGCTGGATTATCCCCTTCTATTTCTCTCCATTTTGCTGCTATTTGATTCACTAGATGTTCTCCTTGTTAGCTGATGCTAACTATAAGTGCCCACCTAACTTAATTTTAACTCCTCTCTGAGTGCTCAACGCGGTCCATTGTATTTCGCGCCATAGCGCGAAAGTGGTTTCAGATGTCCTGCCCCTCTTTTCACCCTCCTCTAGCGACCTATATTTACATCTTCCGTATGTTCCTTTCTTTCACTCTTTATTACTGATATTTAGTCCACTCGCAATAGTTATTGGATACAGCCCTACTTTTAACTTTAGTCTGGGGCCCTTAAGGTTGCTCCCTACCTGCTGTATGTATTGTACTTACCCCCCCCAGATTAATATAGTACTTAGGCTGCCCTCTAGTTCTGTCCTCCTGAAGAGAATGTATATGTTTTATGACGGTACAATGATTCTTACACAAAAGAAATAAGACAGATTTGCTACCTGCTTCTAATGTCTCAACTAGAACTTTGTATTAGACTGTATATTGTATGTACTTTAATGCAACTGTTGATCAATTTTTGTTGATGGTATACTACTACATTACCTGTTTGTTAATGCCATGCTATTTTAACTTACTATTTTGCTAACACTGTCTTTCATTTTGTTTTTTCTTCTCTGTATCTTTTCCTTCTTCTTTCCCAGAAGCTCTAGGCTCTAGCTCTACTCCTGCCCTAAGCTACTCCCAACCTGAGTCTGAAGACCTTGGCCGTCCTTTCAGTGAAACTAACGCGGACTGCATCAACCTACCCTGTCCATTCTAGGAATAAAGAGTATGTTTGGGCTCCTATATTATTGATTTGTTTGGCTCCCTTTTGAGTCTCCTAAAAGAGCTTAAAGCTGCCAGTGTTTCAGCCGCTACAGCCAGCTACCTCTTGCACCTGACCTCCCCCCTTGTTTTTGTACTCACTTCTCCTCCTAGCCTCTCTCTCCACCCTACTTTCTTTTTTCTCACTTTGCCCCCTCACTATCCTATCCCGTATTTTCCATCCCCACTCGCTATCCTTCTACCTGGACTACTATTTACCATAGTACCTTCCACTCCTAGCTACTACTTTCTTACTTCCTTGGCTCCTTCTGGCCCTTTTCAGACCTTAAAGCTTATCACTGCCCTTTTTCTCTTAGCAAGCTGTACTCTCTACCCTATTTTGCCATCTATCAGCCTTCTCATCTACTTTGAATCCTTATCAGCAACTAGCTTTCTCTCTTCTTTTACCTCTACAATTCCTCCTGTCCTCCTGCTGTAAGCCTTACACTACCTCTCTATTATTAAAACACTGTTCAACTTTCGGGTAATCTCTAGTCTTATCCCTACCCTTTCCTACTAGACTTTCACCTAGTCTATTCTAAATTACCTGCATTTCTGATTGTCTCCCTTCCTCATCTCTTCTTCTGTGGTTCTACCCGCTCCGTTAAGCCCTCGAGTCACTCCAGCTCCCCTCCTACCCCCAATTCCCACCCACCCCCAGGGGTCCTAGTCTTATAGCTCCCCAGACACACCCCCTACACCCTACTGACCTATCCTACCCTTTCTTTGTCTAACCCCACCCCTCTATACACCCCTCCTACTACTTACCTCTTCCTCCTGGTCCTCTCTACTTCCTTCCCCTTTACCTTAACTTTAAACTCTCATACTATTTCTCTCCTTGAGTCCTTCCCTCTCTCCACCATCTTCCCCTCTCTGATATATTTTTTAATATACTACAGCTCCCCCCTACCCTTCTTAACAGGCTCACGAACCCCTACCTAACTAATCCCCCTTATCTTTCTAACTTTTCTCTCTTCTGTCCTTATTTTCTGTAAACAATGACTCCCTACTCTCCAACACTCTGTATTCTATCAGTCCTACTCTAACCACCCTATTTTCCACTTACCATCTTACCTTCTTTGAAACCTCCTTGCCATCCTGCCTACTTCCACACAAAAACAGACCTCAACCATATACACCTTCACATCATACTCCAATACTAAATCCACCCCTAATTACCTTCTTCCCAGATTTCACAGACTATCTCACCTCAAATATATCCCACCCTCAGATAAAAAACCTAAACTTCTAACCTTACCAAACAATAACATAATAGACAAACTAGGTAATCCCACCTTACTAGATGGTGACATTCACCCCAACCCAGGCCCAACCAACCTAACCCCTCAAATATGCTCTTCAAATCTTAAACATCAACTCCTCATTGGGCACCTTAACATTCAAAGTATAAACAATAAAATACCCCACCTTCATGCCCTCCTAGAAACCCACTCTTTCGACATTCTTTGCCTCTCAGAAACCTGGCTTAAATCAAGCACCAAGGATTCTGAGATACCAAGGCTATAACATGCTTAGACAAGACCGAGCAAAACGTAAGGGTGGTGGAGTAGCAATCCTTTAAAATCAACAACATTACTACTCTACCAACATGTCCTAACCAGGATAGCAAAATAGAAGCCATTACGACTAAACTCAACTAAATGCTAAAAAGCCCTTTATATCATATGCTTATATCTACCTCCAGGTAACAATATTCAATATTAGAAGACTTTCTTGGTTGGGTTTCTACCACCTACCCACAAGAACAATAATCCTAGGTGACTTTAACATAGATTGGAGTAATATTAATGCTGAAAACCCATCCTCTCATATTAATCTACACAGTTTCTCCCAAACTATCACCTCTACCACCAAAAAGCAATAAAACAATAGATTGGCCCCATAATACTTTATTGCTTTTAAGACACTTCCTACTAATTTGGAAAATCAATTTTTAAAACCCCCCTATAACTAAATTCCTTCCAAGAATTTTAAATTAACCTTTTCAGGAAATCAGATTGTAATAAACCCCAAAACATTCCCTTAAGAAATTTTTTACACACACACACAAAATAAAAATAGAATTCAAGATGATGTTTGTCAGAACATGTAATATAACAATTCTAGCATGGATGAACACTGAATGTGCCCACAACATGTCCTGCCAAGGTTTCTGCTTAACAGACTGTCCCTTTTACAAAGAAATATTTCCATTACCAAACAGAAGACCCACATAATTCATTAAACTGAATCATGGCTGCCAGCAAGCTGGTCATGCTACTAGCAGGGGAAGGTAACACAAAGTTAGCTGACATATACCTCTCTACCACTCCAGTCTTTGTGTCCTCAATTAACAGACAATGTATGATGTAAACATATAACAGTGTGGCATCCCAATGGTCTCTGTTTTTTCTCACATTTACCTCTCAAACAGCTATCCTCTGCATCCTATCTGCTAGTTAAGGTCCTTTACCACACCAGTATGGGTCATACCCACAACCCTTTAGTTTTCACAGCAACCTTATCTGAAGCCCGGTGTAATAATTCTTACTAAAAATTATATATGCTGTATTCAATAGGTCCCTTTGTCCCTCCTTGGCAGTGACTCAGCAGAAGAACTGGATCATATTATGTTGATAAGAATACTGCACTGTAGTTTCATGTTTTTGTCCTTGTAGTGGACTGCTATCCTTCAGTAATTCCAACAGCCTTCTCCACCACTGCTTCTATAACTTTTGCTGAAGCAGAGATAAGAATGACTAGTCTGTAATTAAATTACTCCTTCCTGGACCATGTTTTGTGCAATTCAGTAGAAATGCCACCCTTCTGTCCTCTGATATCTTTCAAGTCTCAAAACATAGCTGATAGTTTTGTTAGCAATCTACCAAGAACATTTGTCAGTTCTCTAAGAAAATAGGAGGATAGGAAGTAGACCATCAAACCCCATCTGTCTTATCTCACTGAAGGTGAGGTCTTCTCTATCATCCTCAGTCATGACAACGTGTGTCTTTTTTCTATATCATCCTTCCCTCTCAGGTTATCAGCCCTGAACTGAATAAGTAATCTCTCGCTATTCATATTTCATCAACTTTTCCTTTTCTATATTAATTAACTTTTCCAGCATTCCAGTGCGTATAACTGGAATGTTTGTTTTACCCACTCTTTACTCTGAGTCAGGTCCATGTTCTGGTCTGTCTTTCCCTGAGAGATAACATAATGTGTCTGCTTCTGATGACATCTTACATTCTTCTTCCTAATCTTATCTCTTCCTTTTGTATGTTTCTTGTTCCACGATACCACCTCCTTACCTTGCTTTTAACCACACTGTGTCTATCTCTTTATCACAGTCCCTTCTTTTTTTAAACAGGCTCATTTCCACATACCTATTTCCTTCACTACTGAGCCACTCAGCAGGCTGACTTATTGGCTCCCTCCAGCTAGAGTTTCCTGATAGTCTTCTCTCTTATTCTTATCCCATATATCATTAGCCACATTGTAGTATGGTCAGTGTTAGTAGCTGTCTTTCCAACACTCTCTCCACTTTAAAGAGAGCCATGTCAACGATATTAGTTTCCCTCACTTCTTTTTTTTTTCTTTAGAGCTCTTCTATCTTTCTCTCCTTTGTGACATAGTTACTGATAGAAGATTAAGACTCCACCATCCCTACAGCTCCCGTCTTTTCTCACTATTTATTTCTATTTGTGACTTTATTATCCTCTGTCTTACCCATGTTTGATGACTTATATAGGGTCTGGCCTCCAGTTTAGATATCAGTGCCTCTTTCTTCTCTTCATCACCATTATATTCCAATGTAAAGCGTATAAAGCAGCATGCCTCCCCCTCACTCTTTCCTCTCCTGTCCTCTCTGAACCACTCTGACCTTTCTTAATTTCCTGCTCCATCCATTTATGAGATCCTTTATGCTTCTGTTGAAATCTTGTTTCGCATGGCATTACCTGTTACAAAGGGCTCTGATAAACTATCCTTCCCTCCCTTCCTTTTTCTTTTCCACAATGCAAGACGATCTCTTTGTCTCTGTATTCAGTAAGACAAAACAGACTCACATATCCCACTCTGTGTTGGATCTTGAGATATTTAAGTGTTTAAGTCTGACCCACCCCATTTTCTTCTTCTCTTTATTTGGTGTGATTACATGCTGAAGCCTCATCTACATATGAAGGAAAATGCCATTCAACATATCTTCACAAGCAAACTACACAGCTGGCCCTAAAACATCGGCATTGCTTTTAGGCCCTGAACATTACAGGTATATGACTGTTCACCTTAGCTGATCTTTAAAAGGGACTGTAGTCAGTTTACTCTTATTAAGGAAATCATTTCTGACCACTCTCACACGGCTCTTTAAAATTTTACCCATACATTCGTGAGGTCTTTTGGTATGGACACCACAATGATCAAGATAATCAACAACAAAAAGTGTGACACAGGACAAGCGAGTCGAATTTAATCATCCATTGCAAACTATCTAAAGTTTTTCTCTCCTAAATGACACTGTGATCCTGGATTTCAGATTGAAACTGCAGAACTTAATGAGTGTATATACTAATGCACCAGTGATGATTGCATTAATGATTGAAGCAGAAACATTCCTGAAACACTACTATAAGCGTCCTTATCTTTTGTAGAATGACAGTGACAACCTTAACCAATGCTCTGTTAACTTAATGGTGTCTGTAATGCGGTGTGCAAGCCCCTTAAAATGACAAACCTGTCTTCCTAAGCTAATAAACCATTTTATGACACAGTTCCAATAGGTGCTTAAAATCCACAAAGGTGTGGCAAATATAGTCTTCACCAATTCTGAGCTTCATGAAAAAGACTAAAATGTTAGCTGACTGATTAAAGGTCACCACAGTAAGAGAAGGTAGGGTGATCTTGAGAGAAAGTATATCCCTATAGAAGATCAAACAAGTTTTGTATCATCTTCCATAACTTAGGGATCTGAACTGCAACAAGAGGAAGTTATGGTCATCACTGAAAATGTCTTCAAGATACGAACTTATCTTAAAGTCAGCTGAACCAGATGATTAAAACAGAAAATGACATAACATTCCAGTTATAAAATGCTGTCTTTAAGATGAGAGGAATTTAAGGTGAAGAAACCACTTCAGTGACTTAGCAACCAGGATTTACTGAGTCAAAATTCCATTACATATTAATATATGAATAGCTTAAAGAGTAAAAACATGAATCTTAAAAAAGTACAATAGCTAAAACACAAGACAAAATATTGCATAAAATAAAAATTAGGAAGGATGGAAAATGTAGCCCTCCAAATGAACAATCGTTTCCATTTGTCTATGTACTTAGAGCTGGTGGAAGTCTTTCAAGCAGCATCAAGAGTCACTAAAACTTAGGAGATCAGCAGGAGATCCGCAGAAAAAATGCTATTCCATGAGAAAACAGGCCCTGAAATGAAAACACTCATGCAGTCCCCAAATGGGCTTGGAGCATGAGACAACATGAAACAACAGGCTGAATACTAATTGCTCTGAGACCATAAAGAGACTATAAGAATGACTGTTAGACCCTCCCCCTCAAAAAAAGGTAAGGAATCAAAAGAAAGAGATGAAAAAAAGGGAAATGCATACTGAAACATGCCCACCCAGCTCAGAGAAAATGTATTCAGAGTCAATTCTCTTCTGCCAAATTAGACAAAGCAGATCTCTTACAGCAGCAATTTGTTTTTGGAAAGATATAAAGTTCCAGACTGTCCCAAAACTGTAGATCTTTGTGCACCATACGATGAAAACCAAAAATCCAGCAAATGACTAATGTTGCCACTAATAGTGTCCAACTGGACATTTGTCTGTCCCATAATGTGGACAGCTACCAGAAAGTTCCTGTATGCCACATCACACTCCCAAATCTGGAGTGACAGATGTGGCAAGAATAGGTTCCACCTTCTGTCTAAGGAATCACACAGCATCCAGATTATCTGATCTAATTACTTGTGGTTTTAGTTTTAAAAGACTATACACTACATTGAAGGTCATGGATAGCCCTGCCAGCTTCAAAAAGCTGACATGGAAGTTCTTTTCCAAAAGGATGAAAGTCCTTGATCCATCCATTCAAGACTGTCTAGACACATCTGACTCCTATAGTGATTCCATGAACAGCAGATACTATTGTTGGTGTTACAGAATTAGATTTCCAGTCCTTTCTACCCTATCTCTCTCTGTCGTACACACACACACACACACACACACACACACACACACACACACACACACACACGCATCACACACAACTATGGACAATTAACAGTCATCAGTCTGGAAGAACACAAACACACCTTCTCAGCTTCCACCAAAATACACAGATGGGAGACTGCAATGGGGTGAGTGGAGAAAATGATAACCAAGTATCAAAGTGGGTACTGAATCTCATCAAGCTATGGAATAACAGTAGAAGGTCCAAGACAGAAGCCCATTTAAAATGTTATGATTCTGTAACCAATGGCTGCAGACAAGGTGACATACAAAGGAAACCATAAAACAGATCATGTCCAAGTCTGCAAGAAAATGAACAGTGTATCAGACCTAGATTCTTCAAAGTATGAACAGCCAGGAATGTATTTCTTTGAGTTCCTAAGCTCCATCTGCAGGAAGAATATCTCAGCACAAAAGATATGTAGAACCCCCCATGAGTGAGGTGATACAGTCTTGAAAAGTTTTTTTTTTCCTCTTTATTCCAAGGGCCTGGATTCAAGACAAAACCTACTGAAGTTTTACAATTAAAAACAACTGGGGATTAACTGCCATCAACAAGTCATGCAGACAGAGAAAGGGGAAAGAGGATTATTGCACTGGGCAGTCTTCACAAGATGTCTAAACAATTGGTAAAAACACTGGGAATGCATGAAAGATTAAATAATAGCAACTTGTATTGCAAGTGCTTATCACCCAGAGCCAAACAGTGGAAACTTCAGTAGGGTTCCAAATATCACGGTGTGACTAAGCATTCTAAGTGTCTGCTGGCACAATCCATTAACTCTCTGGCAACAGAAGCATCATTGAATGAAAGGCAGTAATGGCTAACTTTACATATCTGATGTAAAAGCTGAAATCATTGTGATTTTTGGCTTCTTCTTTTGGATAATTTAGGACTGAAGGACATGACTGCTCATTTATGGCCCCTTTTGGTCAAACCTGAACTTGAAAATGCCTCAGAAGAAATGGGATATGGATTCTACTCATACCTTTTCAATGACATCAAGAGACTGGGTGAATATCATCCCATTCTGTATCCCAGTGATTTCAGCTTGCTAAGCACAAGAGCCCTCTTCAATCCCCAGGTTCACCTATCAAATCCATTAAGAGGACTTCAACAGCAGCTCAGCCAATCGGCACTGCTGACCATCCACAGATTTTTTTTATCAGATTCCATGGAGGAAATAAGTGTCTTCAGTTTGTCCTGGCTTGGAGTAACACCATGCTACAAAGATGGATTCTGAAATTCTTCCAAAAGTGATCATGGCTTGGAAATTTAAATTTGGTTATGTGAGAAGTCTAATGCTTAGCAAGCATTTGCCAGTATTTAGGCACATTTTTCTTATGAAACTCTAGACAAGGTTTGGGAGCAATGGGAAGAGGCTGAATAAATATCAACAACCATGTAACAGTTCTCCTCTCCTCTACACACCCTCGGTTATTGAGTAAGATCATCAAAAATGGAAACTTTTAGAAGAAAGCATTATAAGTAGCATCAAATTTTCAGTGCCATGTGAAAAAAAAAATAATGGTAAGTGGGTAAAGTTATACAGTTTTTGTGTCACTACTTCACAGCCCTAGGTCCCCCAGTTCAGTTTTCAGCTGGATTGCCTTGTGTGTGGAGTCTGCATGTCTTCTCTGGCTCTGCATGGATTTTCCAAAAGACTATAATTTCTTTCTACATCTCACATACATGCCTTATGTGACTTGGTAATTCTACTAACTACTGCAGGTGTGTCTTCCATGTTATGAGTGCTTGCATAAGTATGTCCAGTAACAGAATGGCATCCTATCTGCTTTGTGCCCCGTGAGTGCCAGATTAAGGTTTTAGCTCCCCTGAGATCCTAAAAGGGATAAAGCAGATAACAACAAGATGAAGGAAGGAAGGAGATGTGGGCTCACTTTTCCACTGTTATCCACCGAATGGACTTGTTTAAAGATGATGCTCTCACTAAAGCTTGGTTTACTAAAAAACTTTGAAACTGGTTATATGAAGACAAAAATAAAGGGACCTTAAAGCCAATGTGGCTGAAGATCAAATTATCTTACTCATCTATTTATTTAGAATCTCTATCAGCCAATATGACCGCTATATCATTTTAAGTGTTTTTTCAGGAATACTGCACTCCTCAAGGGGGGAGGGGGGAATAAAAGTAGGGATCAAAAAAGCTAAACAAGTGCCTCACCAGTGATGTAGAGGGATGAAGCTCTACTATGGCCCAGGCAACAAATGTTCGATTAGCGGCTTGATTGCTTGACAGAATAAACAAGGAGGATGGACATGCCTATCCTATAGATGAGATATAAATTAATAAAACAGTCAACCTATCCTAGAGATGAGATATAAATTAATAAAACAGTCAAACTATCCTAGAGATGAGATATACATTAATAAAACAGTCAACCTATCCTAGAGATGAGATATAAATGAATAAAACAGTCAACCTATCCTAGAGATGAGGAAGTACATGGGGTAGTCCTTTGTTTTTAGGTCTGGCGGAATCAGGAGCTCAGAAGGAAAGCCAGAGTTTGGGGGTAGGAAACAGATGATTAGGCCTGCCAACTCTACAGGCCCAGGGTGAAGCACAAATTTGAAGTCACTCTTCACAGCCATCCCAGCCTGTCATGTAAGTGTGTCAACATGCTGGGGGAGGGACAATAGGGAAAAGAAAATTCCTGGTCCACTTCTTGATAATGGTGCTACCCTAGTAGCTTGCACCTTGCCTTCTGGGATGGCTGAAGTAAATCCAGGCAGAAGCCATTGCCTTCACCCTTACAAAATGAATGGGCCAAATGAGCATACTGGGAGTATGGCTTAATGGTCAGAAGGAGTGCTTCACCAAAACAACTAAAAGTAAAGCCAGCCACGTACTCATCAGAAGCTTGGACTGATCTATGCCACAGCCAGTTTATATTCTAAAAGGCAAATGTTGTGCCACCCACTGCACAGGGACACAGAGGACAGAATTATTGACTATAAAGTGCTGTCTTTCTCAGATACTTCTACCACATGACAAATGGGCTCTCATATCCCACAGGTGACAAAGGAATCACTGAATGTCCAAAAACAAGCATAGATGGAGCTGAGTGATATTCTGAATCAATGCTTCTGAGTGTCCCATCACTGAGATGAGGCAAAAGGAGATGTCACTGCAATAATTATGTAAGAACTGGTGTAGTGAGTGCTTAAGATCCAAAGATCTGCTCTCCACTCATCACTAAGGGCTCCAAAAAGGCTTCTTTTAAGAGGGAATGCTAAATACAGATTCCTAATGCCACTCCATAAGTGATGGGGCGGTGCCTCCTCATTTAACATTCCTCACACATGAAGACAGGGAACAGTGGGCTTAGAGGAGGTTTAGAATCTCTTATTTCTGGCCTCCATATGACTACTTTAGGGCAGTCTGTCACACATGGTGTCCATTGTTTGGCATTCCAGGCAAAACTAGAAATAAGTTGACTTCATAGCTGTCCAACATCATAGAATGAGACAGGCTTCAAACGTCTTGACCACCAGCTGCCTGGTCACTAAGTAAAGTGCTGACAGCATGAAAGATTATCTGTAGTTTTCTGCCACCAAAGATTAGAAAAAAGCACTGCATGTGACATTTCTTGTAATCAGGTAACTACGACAGCACCCACAGGACCTATGATTTTTGTAGCAATGAAAGTGGGCTCCTTCTTACAAGAACTACTTGAAAGAGAACCAGACAAGGAGAAAAGAACTGTGATATGTCATCATCAGCCAATCCATCCATCCATCACCCCTTTTTCCCATTTTTTCACATGGAGGTCGGGGTGTCACTTCAACAGTGACAAATATGTAGAGCCAAGGTTTACACTGCTGGGTGGTTATCCTGCTGTGGTGGTTTTTCCACACCACACACTCCCATGCACACTCACAAATATGGCCAATTTAGAGTGCCCAATGTACCTACTGCATGTGTTTGGAATGTAGGAGGAAACTAAAACCCATGTGAACACAGAGAAGACATGAAGACTCCACACAGATGGCACCTCAGCCAAGAATCAAACCAGGGAACCTCTTCCTGTGAAGTGGTAATGCTATCCGCTGTGCTACTGTGCTGCCCGATATGTGATATGTCACCATGTACCCCCTAAACTAGGCACAAAAACAATGAGGTAAAGCAAAGGAGGCAAGGCAACAAGAATACGAAAGTAGACAGTTATCAAAGAGTTGAGAAGGAAAGGCTGAGAAGAATACTTTTAAGAATAAACAGGGGACAAAAAACTAAGATGTTAAATTTCTCAATTTACTTACAGCATTTTTGACAGCTTTGTAATCTCCCAAGCACCTGAATGCCCATGAATTGCAGCCTAGAATCTCTTTAAGTTAACCCATTTTGATAAGCATTATACAAAGAATTGTACAGTCAGAAACGTATCCAAGCTATGGACAGGAGTAGCTTACCTGCTGCCGAATCAGTAGCTCTTTTCTCTCAAGCTCTTGCTTGCCTTCATTCTTTACGACCAGTAAATCTGACCTGTTATGGTTCTGCACTCTCTCAGGTGTGAGGACTCGCACTTCAGTTCGATCATGCTCTCTCCTGGACTTGTTCACTGGAAGCTCAGTAGCATAATATTGTGCTGACTTGGAAAGCAGTAACTCAGTTCCTTCGTGTGCTCTCTCACTTTGGCAGACTGGAAGCTCTGCTCTGTTGTACTTTTCTACAGTCTCATTTTTGGTTGGTGACCCTTCAGTTCTGCCATGGTCCTGTTTTCTCTCTGTCCTAGATAATACAAAGCTGGTCCTTGTCTCAGGGTTACTGTAGTTAGTAGTATCTGTCTTGGTCACGCTTGTACTGCTGTAAGTTGGTGATGATGCCTCAAAGATCATTTCATCTGCTAAGGGAATGAAATGCAGACAGTTAAGTATATTCTTTTTCGCAGAGCATATTATTACTGTGCTTATCTTAGCTGCTTGTCTACTGTGTAAACCCACTTTCTCTTTTTTATAAACTACCACTCACCTTGAAATGGACTGCATTCCCAGGTGTTACTGTATACAATATACATATAATCCCATATCTCACAGTCTACGAAGGTTCTGATTGGATAGCCAGATCTGTTAGCCCTCAACCATGCATCTTAAATTAGAATTACATTAGAAACCCTGGCAATAGATGTGCAGAGAAGGGCTCGCTCTGAGGAAATCAGTGCTAATAAGTTCCTTTAGGAACAATAATAAAACAAAAACAGAGCATGTAGTCCCCAGTTCCCAAGCAAAAATAAAAGTCAAAAAGTCTTCTTTCCAAATTGAAGCCTTTATTAAATCATCCCATTTGACAGCATCACTTTTGTCAGATGAGCACTGTTATTTCACCTTTAGATTTTTCTGTTACTTATATACAATTGAAATCTATTCAGAAAGGTATTCATTAGAATAATCACAAAAGGAGTGTATTCTGAAAGGGTGAAGAAGGGAGAGTGACTGGCCAATGGAAAGCTAGGTAAGAGTTGTCTGTAGCAAGAACTGATAGGTTCTGGGTTTTTAGAAAATAGACCAATGGGGTTTGTACTCTAGCTTAGTCAGCATAATGAGATAAGCAAATGAAGTTTGAAATATCGGAGTATGATAGGGCCATGAGAATATGAAGAGTGGCCAATAGATAGAGTAGGAGAAGATGGTGGTGATCAGCTAGGGGTAGCCTGAGGGAGGCCAAGATTGGTGTAAGAATGTGTGCTGGGCAGAATGGTAGAGGGGAAGAATGGTGAACAAACAACTATCAGAAAAACTTACACCCTAATATCTTAAAGATGTATAACATTCAAACATCAGTATCCAACATTCCATTTAACCCACTAGTTAGAGCCGTAGGACAATACTGCTTCAAAAACAGTCTTGCCAAGCCAACTGTGCTGGGTTTTTCTTCATCATCCCACTGTCACACTTTATACCTGAAACTTAGTGTTAAATTTTAGACCTGAAGATTTAGACTTAGACCTGAAACTTGCAATGAAATAAAAGTAAATAAATAAGAAATGTTCATGAAAAGTATATAAACAAGCAGAAAAATGATAAAAAGATGATAAGGAGATTAAGTATGAGTGATCAAGGCACCATCTGCATGGGCTTTTGGCTATAGATGCTTTGCGTCAAGATATAGGAAGTCTATATAGGCAACATGAAGGATTATCACTGGTGATTTTCCTCAAAGCTCTGCACTACACTAACTTTGTTGTGGAATAATCTTTTTAGAAAAATGGAATATGAGCTGTGGATGACTAAGTATTCAAGTGACTATAAATGGGCTGACAAGTACCTTAGAAAAGATGGGGAAGTTCTCTAGAATGGTGTACAAGAAATGAATACCGGGTATAATAGTAACTGCCTCACTTTTAATGGCAGCAAACAAATCATGATAAAACAAGGTAAAAAAGACACAAGTTATGATTACAAAACATTTGGTCAGATCAAAGAAGAAAAACATTCTATCATTAAAGATCTAGAGACAATGGTGGACAACAAGTCTGACCAGTGTACATTTACAAAAATCAGAAAAGCAAACTCCAAAAGGATCATGGGTCTAGAAAAACATGGGAACAATACTAGGTAAGTAATCATGAGGACCATAAGATGCCTAGATATATGTACACCTTTAATAAGGCTCACTTAAAAGTCTTTGCCTCCATTTTCAATCATTTAATAGTGCTTAGTTCCCATATCAAGCAGGGCTGTACATGACAATCCTGGTGTGAATTTGTGTTGACCCATCCAATCATCAAGACTAGCCTTAAAGGTAGTCAGAGCAATACTTTGCTTGACATGTTGTGGTAACTTATTCCACAGGCTGGCAATACTTTAAGTTAAAAACCTGACTCTCCAGTGAGTATTTATTGTTGGTGTAGATTTAGGTATGTGCTATGGCTATTTGGAGAGCCACTACTTTTGCAAAGAAACAGAAGGTTAAACAGGACTGAGTCTTTCATGGCTTGAAAAGCAAGACACAGGTCACCTCAGGACACCCTGTAGGCTATTGAGTATAATGTGAGCTGTACTAATCTATAGGGATAGTTGAAAGATTTAAGGTCTTTGATTTTCTTGGCAAGGTGCCTTTGAGGCCTTTCAAGTTGAGCAATATGTTGGTGATTTATACATACAAAAGCGGCCACTGTATTCGATGATATGTCTGATAAGGGAACAGTACAGTGAAATTATAA
Organism: Protopterus annectens; assembly: GCF_019279795.1. NCBI lineage: Eukaryota > Metazoa > Chordata > Ceratodontiformes > Protopteridae > Protopterus > Protopterus annectens. Next base: position 1,315,992,104 of record NC_056728.1, on the reverse strand, counting down.
CTTATTTACTTGCATCTTGATGACATTCCCATGGAAATTAATTGAGCTAGATAGAAGGGTTTCCTGACTATGGTGGAAACATGATGATCAAATGAGAGACAATTAACCACCTAAGTACCCAAGTGACTTATAATCACATCTGTCTGAAGAGGTATACCATTTAAAACATATAAGGTGGGAACTGCTTTTTTATGGAATGCTACTATCTCTACTGCACTTTTTTTTCATTTAACTTGAGACCATTCAATGCAAAAGGTATGTGCATGCTCCAGCAAACTTGGTCATTAATATTTCTGGGATATTTTCATGGATGTCTGCAAAACAAATGCCAAACAGAAGAGGGCTGAGCACTAATCCTGTAGAACCCCACTAGTTACAACTTTTAGGTTTACATAAAATTTGTGCAATATTTTAACAATAACAGTATGGGGAGACAGTCAAAAGTCTTAACCAGATAAAGATAAGCAGTCTGTACTCAGTGACCACTGTCCACAGCCTGTGAAACCTTTTCAAAGAAGCTTACTAGGTTTAGGAGACAGGAACTGCCCTTCACAAAACCAAACCGATTTAATCTAGAACACTTAAGATGTCTGTGTCTGCATAAATGAGTTCAACTATGATGCAGTCCATGGCTTTGGATATAAGGCTGGTGAAGATGATGGTCTTATACAATTAAATGGATCTGTAGAGGGGCCATCCCTTTGTAGGGGAGTCACAGGGGCTGTTCTCCTGGCAACAGGCACAAACTGTGTGGATAGGCTAAAGTTGAACAGTTTAAGTAGAGGCTGACATAGTACATACTTGGCGCTGATGAGAATGCAGCCTGGTGTGTCATCTGGTCCTATGGATTATTATTGTTAGTCACTGTCATGGATTTTAAGACTTAGTCCAAAGTGATTTCAGGCAAAACTAAATTTTCAGGGATACTGGGAGCAACAATATGAAAAGGTGAGGTAAAGTTAGCACTAAATTTGTTAATATATTGGCTAGATCCTTGGGATTGGCATGTGTGATATCATTATAGATGATATAAGTGCATTGTTTGACACTTTTTCTTCATTTCCTGGCATAACAAAGAAAGATTTGTAATTTATTTTGTTACTATAACAACCTTAAGCCTGTGCTCTGCTTTACATTTTCTAACAGTACTTTTAAGTTCCTTGCTGGGATGTTTCAGTGTGTTCCTGAGATGAGGGAATTAGGATTTCTTTTAACTTTTCATAATTTTCTTTCTTTTTGTTATTGTGTTTATTAATACGAGAGTTCCAGTAACAAGATATATTCCTGAACTGACCATTATATCTAAGCTAGAGAGGTACTGACATTTTTATGTAGCTGTTTAGGTATTTGTAAAAGTCAGAGGTGAATGTGGCAGCCCTCTCAGTTGGGTCTATTTGCAGGACATTGTTGGTAATTTTTCATAGATCTACTACAAGCTGAAATTAGGTTTGCCTTGGTGAAGTCGCTAAAGATGGTCTCATTTGTGGTGGGGTGGAACCAGTAGGCCTTCGAGAGCAGATGACTGACTTGTGATCAGATTTTACTATGGAAATGTCTACTTACTCCAGGGATATCATACCACTTTATACCTCACTGATCTGACAAGTTATTGAATACATATGAGAGAAAACACTATACCGGGTACCACACAATAACGTCTTTATTTAAACAAAGTAAAAAGGAGAGGTGAGCGCTTTCGCAACCTTCGTTGCTTCATCAGACAAAGAATTAACTGTTCAACTGCTTGTTTTATATCACTCTCAGTCAAAAATTTTTTTCCAATTAGTGACATCATACAACTTTTGAAAATTTAAAGGCATATATGACAAGAATATTATAAAATACGCATATGAATATAAAATATATATACAAAAATGTAAAGTATGTTCATATTTATGCATATCTAATTTAAAACAGTTAAATAATCTCATTAAAAATGCATATATATAAAAATGCATATAAATAAAAATGCATAGTATATTCATATTTATGCATATCTAATTTAAAACAATTAAATAATCTCATAAAAATGCATATATATATAATATATATATAAAAATATATAAAAAAGAATGCATAATACAAAATATATAATAAAAGAAATATATGTATATATATATTTTTATTTTATGCAAAAAATTAATTGTGTTGAAGGCGTCTAGCTTTAAGAAATGGAACCAGTGATGTACAACCATTTAAGCCTGGATATCTATCAGCATTGAGCTTGATAATCCATCTTTGTTCTCGGCTCTCTGTGAAATTTTCTATATCTCCTCCTCTCACATTTCTATGTATATGTTGTAAAACAAAGAACTTGAAAGAGTGTGAAGGGTCAGTTTTTAAAACATGTTGAGCAAGCGCACTAGTAGTTTTGTTATTTCTGATGTCTCTTATGTGTTCCAATATTCTATCCTTTAAGTTTCTATTTGTTTTTCCTATATAGAAGGCATGACATATTTGGCAGAAACAAAAATAAATAACATCTGTGGTTTTACAGTCTGCATATGAATGAGAGTATAGTGTAAAATTTCTAACAGGATGAATATATGGTGTAGTACTATGAATATGTGTACAAGCAGTACAAGACCTACAAGGAAAAGTACCTTTGCGTCTGGAATTATAGGTAGTTTTTTTGACATCTTTATTACACAATTGTAGTTTATTGGAACACATAAGAGACATCAGAAATAACACAACTACTAGTGCGCTTGCTTGTTTTAAATTAGATATGCATAAATATGAATATACTATGCATTTTTATTTATATGCATTTTTTATATATATGCATTTTTAATGAGATTATTTAACTGTTTTAAATTAGATATGCATAAATATGAACATACTTTACATTTTTGTATATATATTTTATATTCATATGCATATTTTACAATATTCTTGTCATATATGCCTTTAAATTTTCAAAAGTTGTATGATGTCACTAATTGGAAAAAATTTTTTTGACTGAGAGTGATATAAAACAAGCAGTTGAACAGTTAATTCTTTGTCTGATGAAGCAACGAAGGTTGCGAAAGCGCTCACCTCTCCTTTTTACTTTGTTTAAATAAAGACGTTATTGTGTGGTACCCGGTATACTGTTTTCTCTCATATACTTCTCTTTTTTATATACTGGGTTTTACCTGTATAGCCATTTTGCTTTTCGTTTATAAGTTATTGAATACAATACTGCAAGCTGTAACCTTTGAAACAGCCACCTGAAATAATCTGAAAAACTACAATAATTCTTTACTAGAAGCTGTCAAGAACTGTTATGATATTCTTTTTCTTATAGGTCACTAAGAGGTGACATCAGCCTGGTCTACAAGGCAGTAACCAGTCGTATTCTGTTTTGAAAGTCTATGCCTAGAATGTATCACTGAGGAAGTTAACAGTAGACTATAGAAGCTAAATATCACAAATAGAAAAAATGATAAATAAATTACACAACCTCTTCCAAGATTACATAATAAGCTTCTCTTTATATTCATAAGTCAGTAATTAATTTCACCAAACAACAATAGCCTACAGTATAAAACACAATGAAAGTCCCAGTATGACCAAAAGAAGTTTAATGCAAAGCAAGTAGCACAAATTACACTCTAGCCCCTTGACTTAACATAAGCCTTCAAGGAATACCTTCATCATTAACAAACCCTACTTCTTATACCCCACAGTTGCCAATCAAACAATTATACAATAAAATAATTTAGCTATTGAGATAAGATGATCAGCTTTAACAATTGGCTTAAACACTGGTGTCATTCAAAGGGGATCCAGTGTCTGTCTGCCTGGGATGACATGCTGGACAAGCCACGCTGCTTCGCAAGGGACGGCTTGCACCTGTCACCCCTGGGATTCCGGATATTGGCAAAGGCTCTTGCCACCCCCATAGTGCCTTTTTTAGGCAAGGCTCAAATTCTAAACCTACCACCCTAGAACACAAAAAGGAAAAAACTAAGGGTAATGCTGCTCAATGCCAGAAGTCTAAATCTCAAAATGCACGCACTCGAGGCCCTTCTCAGTATGGAGAACATCGATGTCTGTGCTGTGACAGAAACCTGGTTCAAGGCTCCTGAGAGCACCCGCGCTATCAGGTTTTACCTCATATCATGCGTTCCGCCCCAAAATCTGGACAATACCAAGAAAGGAGGGGGTATCCATATTCATCAAGGACACCCACACCTCAAGACTGGTGGCAACGCACGATGCATCGGAGACCATCCAGGTGCAATTAACCATAGGCAAGACTGCTCTGCAAATTGTAGCATGTTACAGGCCACCCTCACAAACTCAGGAACCTCACATGGCCTTCCTGAAAACACTAGAGGGGATAAATGTATCACCAAACACCATCATACTAGGTGACTTCAATTACCCTAATATAGACTGGGAACACTACTCAAGCCCAAACACCCTAGCCCAAAAGTTCCTGGAATTCATAAACTCAAATGCCATGGAACAACTAGTCACCATCCCCACAAGAGGAGATAACATACTTGATCTCATCATCACGAACATGGGAGCACAATGTTCAACACCGGAGGTGTACCCCTCACTGGTGAGATCAGACCACAAACTAATCTCGCTGGAGGTCCTCATCCCACCCCACCTGAAATAAAAAGACCACAGTAAAGAACTTCTCAAAAGCCGACTTCACACTTCTAAAGACTAGTGTGGTCTCCTTTAAGGCCCCGAGCCGGCGGAAAACAGTACTCAAGCCGCTGAATCACTTACAAATGCCTTCTACCAGCACCTGCAGGACTGCATGGATAAGGCAATCCCAAGCAAAACAAAGACTCTTTGTACCAAAGGCAAGCATCCAGTCTGGTGGACCCCAGCCATAAACAAACTCTACAACAAAGGAGGAAGCTACTACAAGATAGAGCAAAATCCTTAAAAGGTAAGACACCCTTGATCACTATAAGTAAAAACTAAGAGCTCTCATAAAATCATCCAAAGCAAATTTCGAGAGAAAAATAGCTAAAGACTCAAAAGACAATCATAAGGCCTTCTTTAGCTATGTTAGAAACCTGGGAGGAAACTCCCAGATATGCTCAGAGCTAGTTCAAAATGATGTGAAGATTACTGATCCTACAGACATTGCCAACATACTGGCTGACAGGTTCAGTGCAAACTTCTCCCCCCCCCCAAAAGGAGAGATGTCTATACCAAGCGATTGCAGCCCCCCAAACATCTCCAGCGCCCAAGTGAGAACTGCTCTCTCCAAAGCAAAAACACAGCATCCATGGGACCTGATGGTGTCCCCGGCTGTGTGCTCCATGAACTCAATGAGGAATTAAACCCACAGCTAGGACAGCTGTTTAATCAAAGTCTTACCTCTGGATACGCACCCAGGAGTGGCGCACTGCAACTGTGGTACCACTTCACAAAGGCGGTGCCTCCACCGACCCTGGAAATTACCGGCCCATTAGCTTGACAAGCCTTATCTGCAAAGCCATGGAGAGGATCATAATGGACCTCATAAATAAAGACATAGGGAATTTGCAGACTTTGGATCCAACCCAGTTTGGCTTTGTCAAAGGCAGATCATGCCTTTTAAACTTGGTTGACTTTTTCAAACAGTCACCAAAGCCATTGATGAGGGAAAGGCAGTCCATACAGCCTACCTCGATCTGGCTAAGGCCTTCGATACAATACCCCATTCGGGTATCATTGAAAAACTCATCAGCCTAAATGTCAACCCATACATCACAAGATGGGTTGCAAACTGGCTGAGTGACAGAACCCACAGGGTCAGAGCTGCTGGCGCCATGTCAGACTCAAAGCCTGTCACAAGTGGTGTCCCACAGGGCTCAGTCCTGGGCCCACTCTTGTTTGGCACCTACTTTACCAAAGTACAAGCAAACACAGGAGGGTTATGGCTGACAAAGTTTGCAGATGACTGCAAACTGGGCGCCATAGTAGAAAACACATCTGACACAGATATCCTTCAGAAGGGTCTCACAGAAGCGGATAACTGGTGCCAGAGCCACGGCCTAAAGTTAAATGCCAAAAATGCATAGTCATACCCTTCGGGAAAAACAAGGTTACCCCTAGCTACCAAATAGGTGGCAATCCACTGAGCACAGAAGAAGTTATCAGGGACCTGGGGACCCAGGTTGATAGTAGTCTGTCATTCGACACCCATGTAGCTAAAGTAGTTAGGAAGACCTTCTACATTGCCCACCTTATCATGAAGGGATTCTCATCTAGATCAAGGGAGGTCATAGTCTCCCTTTACTCATCACTCATCAGACCAATGATTGAGTACAATGCCCCATTCGGAATGTATCTGACCCGACACTTGCAGCAGCTGGAGAGGCCACAAAAGTTCCTCACCAAAAGGATAAAGGGTCTCAAAATCTGTCCTATGCTGCCCGACTGAAAGAACTCCAGCTCTATTCAGTCGCCACCGCTTGCTCAGAGGTGACCTTTGCCTAACATACAAGGCCATGTCAAACCCAGATTTGATGAATATGCTTCACCTCAAAAATCTAGATCCATCAGAGCCACAAGGCGGAGACTTAAACCTTGACACGGCTATTAATAGGACGTGCTGGAGGGATAGATTCATCACCCAAAGACTCCCTATGCTGTGGAACAAAATCCCGGTACATGTGAGGCAGAGCACCTCGCTGGCCTTGTTCAAGAGAAATCTTGACCAATGGATGGGAGATCGCAGATATACCCCAGGGATTACCTCAGTGTCACTGCTCGACAGAGGCACAGAAAAATAATGGGTATATTTCCCCATACTAAAGGGGTGGCCTAAGCCACAAAACGATGGGCTAGGCTTGTAAATGCCCTCGGGCAGATAGCCTAGTATGAACCTATGAACCTATGAACCTATTACACATTTAAAATACTTCAATTTAAAGATACATATCATGTAACACTCTAAATAACACACTTTCAGCAGCAGTCTGTATTCAGACCCTGTGGAACCAAAGTCCCATATTTCAATATAAAAAGTGTTTCATTACATAACAACAGATTTCTTATGTGGTCACTATCCCCCTGTCCTTGTACCTGTTTTACAATAGTAGCTTTTAAACCTACAGAATTAATATTACGGTGCAATTTAAAATGTTGGGCTAAATTAATCTCTATTTTGCCTACAGTAATTCATTTCTTTCAGAAATAGCCTTGATATGTATATGCAAAGTAAAGAATATTACAATGAGTTTACAGCAATCAAGGTTCTTGAAGGACCGTTTGTTTAAGTTTGACAATTAAACCTATGAAGCTATGAATCCATGAATATAGCTTGCATGCTTTTTTGTGAATGTATAGTCTTATGGGTGCTTTTCCACTCTAGTTTTGAGATAAAGTATGTTTTTTAAAGTCTAATCTAATACTCCAATGTTATTTCATCCTCAAACTGAGATTATAATTTGTTACGTCAAACCATTTCCCTACCCCAGTCAACACATTCAAATAAATGAATACATTAACTAACTGACTGACTAACTAACTAACTAACTAACTAACTAACTAACTAACTAACTAACTAACTAACTATGTCAAACCAGTTCCCTATCCCAGTCAACACATTCAAATAAATGAATAGCTAGCTAGCTAACTAACTAACTAACTAACTAACTAACTAACTAATTAACTAACTATCAGGTATGCTTGTGATATTATTTTGCAAGTACAGTGAGGATTATGCTTAAACATATATTATACTTCAGTAGTTTTGTTTACTTAGTTTAATCTTATTTAGTACAGGCATTTAAAAATCGGGTTCATTTCCTGGTAGAGCTGCTATCCAGTTGCCTGGTATCGTTATGATTTTCTTTTCTTTGTTATTATTATTTCCGTTTTATCATTTTTATTTTTATTTTTTTTACTTTTATTTCTATTACCATTGTTTTTTTTTTTCATCAAATGCCCCTAATCATCAAAGCCCTCATCTCCCCTGCTCATTTCCACATTGCATCACTCCACTCATGTAGGTGGATCTTTTCCTTTTTCTGGATAGGATTACATTACACTGCCTCATCTAAAAGAGTGGACCTCCTTGAAGTAATCATCCAGAAGAAGGAAGCATTTCCTTTTCTAGGCCCTAATCCATTCCCTCACAGCTTGATGTGCATGTTCATGCCATAACAGGGGCTGTTATGCCCTCCTCGTGTACATGAGTATTTCTGCAGCCATGACTTGAGGACTGCAGCAAAAGGTGCATGCTTTGGAGCCATAATACTTTCTATCTTACACCCCAGCCTCCACAATGTATCAGCAGTACAGTAGTCCAGACCATCTCTCTTTTTCCCCAGGATTGGCAGGTTGGCACTGGCCATTTTTCCTATCCTGCTTTGCTGGCTCCTCTAACATCCAGGTTGTTACTAAAACCCAGATCATTTGATTCACAGTCCAGACTTTTATCTCTCAGCCTCACTGTCCTCAAGGACTGATATATTTAGACATAGTGGATGTTAGGCTATGTATTTCTGTGTGCATTTTTAGGTTGTGTACGTGTTTTTTTTTTTAAGTGTGAAATTTAATTTTTTTTCTTTAATTGAGAAGAATGGGACTGACTTACAGTGACTGCTTACACTATTTGAGTAGCAATGATAGTAATAATGAGCAAATAGCGGTGATAAATGCCTGATGTCATACAGAGATCGGTGATAAATGCCTGATGTCATACAGAGATCGGTGATAAATGCCTGATGTCATACAAAGATCGGTGATAAATGCCTGATGTCATACAGAGATCGGTGATAAATACTCTGTGCCTGATATGCAAGTAATACTATCTGACAGGGTGGGCACTATTATGGAACACTTGACTGTTGAGAGGCATTCCGAGGTCCAACATCGCAGACTTAGGATCTCGCTGTCTCTGAAAGGTGTGGTATTTATAAATTACACATACCCTAGTGGGCATTATTAGGCTTAGAATACCACTTTTGCTTTATTATATAAAAGTATCTGTTCAGTAATTGAATAGTTCCTCTGCTGGTAATGTAATTCAGTTTAGAATCTTAAGACAACAGATGGTGAAGGAGCTGAAAACATTATATACGTGTGTGAAAAGAACATTCCTTTAGCAAAATAAAGTAATTGTGAATCGTGCATACTAATCTGCAAAGGGAAATATTCAATGTACACTTTCACACATATTCCACTTAATGTAGTCTTCATACTCGAAACTCATAATACAAAACTGCATTACATATAAAAAATATACAGCATCATTATTCAGAGCCCTTTATTTCTATGTCTTTATTAATGCTCTTTATATAATACACATCAGAACATTGTTATCTTAAAAATAGAAAAAAGAAAAAAAAAAAGCACCAGTAAGGTGCTCTTGAAATGCCTTTACTTTGCATGTGCACTTCAGAATTCAGTTTAAAAAACTTGAACAAATTCTTCAACTTTTAAAGCAGTGCATTATAGGTAGATAAGCGGTCACATCATACGATGACCAGAAAGTGCAAACCAGATGAGAATGCTAGCACTTACTGGAATACCTATAGTACACTGTCCATCTGTCGAAGAATTTTACTGTACAGTAAACATGCTGAACTACACAGATACAATGAAGGCACCAGGCACTGTTTAACAGCACCTCTATGGTAGGGCTGCCATCTTTTTACATGCTCAAAATAACATTTTTAATGAAAATGCAAGATTTTGCAGGACAGACCACACCCACAACTACTGCATAATACTGGATTTCACATTTACCTTCAAAATAAAAGCTCACTCTTGTAGAATTTATGTGTCATACAATATCACAATGTTTTATATACAGAATAATTCTTCTAAGAAGTTATTAGTGGAAACTTAGATAATATTCTTGTCATAAAATCTCAGGACAGTCATCATTTTTAATATTTTTTCACTGGCCTCAACTGCACTAACAAGGAATGGTCTGTGCAGAGAGGAACAGGTGACAACCTTATTTTCTAGTGTTTCTGTTTTCAGAAAATCTGATAACCATGGTAATGTGCAGTCTTCACCATTAATAAAGACAGAAAGACATTTTATGTAGCATAGAATGTGATAGGCTATAGTCACATAAACAATGTTAATGTGCACGGGTAGACTGTATAGACTATTTATGAATAGTGTAAGACATTCCTGCAAATGATCCCCGTTCCAATGGTCTGTACTGAGTACTGCCTTCCTTTTATACTGCACAGTGCTCATTTGGTCCCACACATTATGCTGTGTTGCCATATAAGGCATAATCAGCATGTAAGCTGCAGTGCTACTTTGGTCCCACGTAGTATGTTGTGCTGTCATGAGTAGCATAATCAGCATGTAAAGTGCACAGTACTGCCTTGGTGCCATGTATTGTACTATGCTGTCATGTATGCCACAATTAGCGTGTAAGGTACACAGTGATAATTTGGTCCCGCATGGTATGTTGTGTTGTTATGCATGGCATAATCAGCACATAAGCTGCAGTGCTACTTTGGTCCCATGTGATACGTTGTGCTGTCATGAATAGCATAATCAGCATGTAAGGAGTACAGTGCTGCCTTGGTGCCATGTGTTACACAGTGCTGTCATGTATGGTATAATCAGCATGTAAGATGCACAATGATGCTTTGCTCTCCTCCCACCTTTCATGTTATACAGCTGTAGAGTATACAATGCTCCTCATATGTGCACCATGCATTCAAATACCAAATTGTCACCCCTCTCACTGTACAAGCTATGAAGCTTCAAATATACACAGTGCTTATCCTTTGTGATAAGGTTTCTTAAGCCCATCCCTATGCAAAATACCTTGAATGGTACATGGGGCAAAGTACTGCTGTGCTGTGTATCCTAACAGTACTGCAGCCCTCCTCAGCAGACTGTGTGCCATTCTACGTGAAGGAGCACAGTATTTCATTGCTGGCATCCTTCCAATACTGTTCAACAAGCCCAAGAGCTTGTGCACTTTTATAATGTAGGGAGATCTTCACTGTTGTGCATCCCAGAAATACTTTTTATCCATATTGGGCACATAATAGCGAATCTCCACCTGAGCTTTTAAAGTGCTGTTCTGTTGTAGAGTGCACAGTGATACCTGCTGCTCACCTTACAATGTGCTGTGGATAAGCATGCTCTGCACAGCTGCTCAACTGGAACAAACCATGTTCCTGTGCACCACTTATTACAGTGAGTGGTGCCCACTGACAGTGGGCTCAGTGGATGCAAGATTCAAAAACAGCTGTCTTACTGTGACCCTCACATCTGTAGGCTTGATATATGTGCTACTATTTGCAGTACCACTAATACCCCGGGTAAACTGGACTCTGAATCCCACCTCTTATCTTCTCTACACTTACTGCAAGTAGCTGTTCTTCTCTCGTAAACTGTATACCAGTCCAGCTATGTGCACACCACTTTACCAATGTGCATGGTAATGCCACTTGTTGCTGTTTTGCCTAAAGCATTCTTGTACACCTGTGTTTCAGCTGTAACCACTCTATAAACAGTACTACTAGAATTTACAGTTTACCATATCACCTGTATCAGACAGCCCATTTACCTAGCTCATATACAAATGCAGAAATAAACTGCTTAACCATCTTTAAGTCTGGAATAAAGAAAGATAAACAAGTATAAATCAGTTCATGAGTTACACTGGTCACAAATGCTCATTTCTACAATAATTCATTAATTACACTGGTTCACACATGCGTGTTTTCCTGACATAAATACTACTGTCCTGTCATTCATATTACACCAGACATAAACTTTGCTCTGAGGAATGTTTAATACAGTTATCCTACATCTTCTGCACAGTTTGCAATCACACAAAAATCCAGAAGTCCTCTTATGACTTTCTTTCCATCACTGAAGTTGTGAAGTGGGATCATCTGACCGCAAACATAGTTTCCATGTACAATAGTGTCCATCATTAGCCACCAAATGAACTATTTCATAGCCCAAGAAAGCACTTGTCCTGCAGCAGGATACATAACTATTAAATATTTTAGTCCTTCTTCCATTCCTGGATAAACGCAGGAACCAGCAGATCCTCACATAAGTGCACACTACCTCCCTCACTTCACTTCTTGATAAGTTTAAATGATAAGGTGCACTGCTGACCTATTCCAAATAACACAAAACTGTTTTGCTCTTTTATGAGTATGAACTCTCCCTTGTACAGTTCATTTTGTTTTCTTCCAGACATGGCTGCCTCACTTATTCTCCACACGGTCTATAAACATGGATGCTTTTAATTTTTACTACTAGTCTTTATGGAATACAGCAACTACCCTGCACCATCTCATCTCTTGAGGCTGTACTTGGCCAGTGTCACATCCAAGAAGTCAACGATGACAGGAAGTCATGTGACTAATAAGGCAGTGGCTTTCATGGTACTTGAGACTCCCACATTGGTTAACTATTCTGTGGACTAATGAACAGGTCATTCAGCCTCCTAAGTGTACCACACTAAAGGGGTTAACAGGTACTAAACCAATCTGACCACAATTAATACACTTTGTGTGACATACAATCAGCTCTGCTTGGCTTCAGACATTTTTATTTAGCTAAGAGTAAACATAATATGCAACAGTACATCCTAAAAAAAACACAATTGAACAAATAATTGAACAAAAAAGTTAAAGTCATTGTCCAATTTGTCCTCTAGATGTCAGTGCAACTACATCCAAAAATCTGGATCAATGAGTTGCGTGCACCACTCCAAAAGCTGGCCAGTGACAACATACCTGTCTGAGAAGCATGCAAAGAGTCCAGCTGCTTGGAATCTTCTTCCTGTAGTCCTGACGCCTGGTATTTGTTTGGCTGTGAAATTTTGGTAACTGCTTTCTCAGTACAATACTCCTAATGATGAGAAAAACATGCATAATTTTGTGACTGATTCCAGAAAAAGCACAGCCTGTAAGGAACTACAAATAAAGTCTCTTAAGTTTGACAAAAATATGTAGCCAGTACTAACTAAACTGGAGCTGTAATAATATTTATCAGTTGTTCTTTTCATTTGGAATATTGTATTTATTTCAAGAAAACTAGTAAAATATTAAGCATTTGAAGTCTGCTGGTGGTATGTTGTTGCAGTGCTACAGAACAGAGGATAAGATGTAAAAAAACCAAACTAGCTCCCTGTAGGCCATCATGGTACACTGGCTGTGATGAGATTTACACAAACATAGTACATTACTTACATACACATACATACAAAAGGCCACACAGATTGCACAGAGATGAAAACTAGAGGTATGAAATGAAACAGTTTGTAGTGTTAATGCTCATTAAGGAGTTGAAATGACATTCAATATACCAAAACTCTGCGACAAAGAGCTGCCCTGACCATTGACAGAGTGCAATGAACTACTGTAACCATTAAAAATATCTACATTCAGACAAAACTAATGCTGACCTGCTGACCAAACAAAAGACTCCACATTTTTAACAGCACATCAAAAAATTAGCAATGTATACCCTTCAGAGGTTCAGATGTTTTAAGTATTTCTGTAACGATTAAAAATGAGTTCAGATGTTTTAAGGATTTCTGATAATTAAAAAGTTTCAGATGGATAGAGCCCCTCCTCCTCACATATTCATGCTAATTGTGTGTTCTGTTTTGTCAGAATGTACACTGTGAGGTACAAGGTGACCCTGACTAAGTTTGTGGTTTGCCATTTGTTTGGTACGTAGCAGATGGTAAGCTGCCAATGTACTATACCCGCTTGATGTTTGGCAGCTTTTACCTTAGTAGACAACATCCCTAAATACACCGTTCTAGAGACAGTAACTTTATTTATACTTGTTTGTGTGGATCAGTGCTTTAACCTCAGTTAACCTTTTCCAGGCTTAGTCAAGGGCCACTGTTTCATTAAGTGACATGCTCAAAGTCGCATAGTATGCAAACGAATCTAAGGAAGTCAAACCCTGGACTACAAAATGTAATTTGTTAACTAATAACCTGAATTCTCTGCACTGTCAGGACAGTACTCCTGTCCCTAGCAGAGATCAAACTCAGACCCACATCAATCAGTATCTGTGTTTATATGGAACTGTTCATGCATTCACTAACAGGACAGTTTTGTCAATTGCTGGTCATGACACGTGGAGAATGTTAAGGCTGTCTTTGTTTGCAGAGATGAAGACAAGGATAAAGTGAGGCATTGCACTATGAATCCATAAACAAAAGTAATCTCCTTACCATAACATCAGATCTCCTTGGATGCTTCAGTTTTCCTTACTGATAGGAGAATTACACTCCATACATGCTCATCCTGGTGGCTAAAACCCTTCCTAGGACATCCGTGCACCTTCTCCTACTCAAGATTCACTGCATACCAATCCTTCATCTCTACTTTCTGAACTACTACAAACATGAAAAAAGAAAGGACTGCAATGTACCCTCAACTCAAACAGAGGAAAGGGATGGGGAGATAGGCCATAGCTAGTCTTGTAAGTTGTTGGTTCAAAAGAGAGTTCCTCTAAGCAGCCTGGACAGAGAACAGAGAATACATGCGCAGAACCCATTAGATCCCTGAAACCTTTCTAAGTACCTTAGAGGCACCTCTGAAGAACAAGAATGGAGAGTAGGATTCCCAACCATCAACCAGACTGCGACTTCACATGTTGTGGAGATAGTCCATGTAGAAGGCCATTTCTTGTAGTAGATAGAGTGGAATTGTAGAAATCATCAATAAACCAAGTCTAAAACTCACTGAAGCTCCAGGAAGAAGAGAAGCAGATCATCTGAGAGATCACCCAAACAAGTTAAACCCCATCTGGTTCCCATGCAGGAAACCAAGCAATACAGAAAAAAGGGAAAAAAAAGGCTAACCTTCCAAATGCCCAGCCAAAGGTGAGTCCCCAGTGCCTTAGGTAGCAGAGTAAAAGAAGATTCTGGCCTAAAAGTCTCTAAGATGAAACCTTTGCAAACCATTAATGTGGAATATGACAGATTGTACCATACAGACCTTGTATGAGGATAAAAACCACACAAAGCATCCAATGCATCCAATCTATGGACCTGTAAGGTTCTAGAATCAAGGCATGCAGAAATATAACTGAAAATAACTGGAGTGTTAGTCAACAAATTTCCAGTGACCTACAGGCTCATAACCCACCAAAGCTTTTCTTCGGGAAGAAGTATGATGTCCAACTTCAAGAGGTTGTATTCCGATATAAATTAACCAGAGTACTGTCTACCCTTTGAAGTATGGGCTAGCAAGATCCACACAACCTAAATATCCAAGGCAACAAAGTAGACCCAAACACTATAACATTCTAGCCTTCAAAGACGCAGGGCCCATCACCATTTAGACCGGCAGCAAAGGCTTGTGGACAAACTAGCAGGAAAGGAGAGGAGAAAAGAGGAGAGGTGACGGGGAATAATGTGTTTCACTTGTTTATGAAACCACCAAGAAATCTGGGAGATGAGGAGGATGAAGTAGGAATCTGGATACCATCATAACATTACCCT
Source organism: Protopterus annectens (assembly GCF_019279795.1). Taxonomy (NCBI): domain Eukaryota; kingdom Metazoa; phylum Chordata; order Ceratodontiformes; family Protopteridae; genus Protopterus; species Protopterus annectens. The sequence continues at coordinate 1,315,976,686 of NC_056728.1, read as the reverse complement.
AAGAATATTAACTGCAAAAGGGAAGACATCCAATCAGGAAATCAACTTATATTTAAACTTTGTCTCTCATTACAGCAGGCAAAAAAATATACAGGAAGTCTACACTGGGCCCAACAAGCAGACCATATGGTGAAAGTCAGTATATCAATTCATGTAGAATCTACTGCAAAGCAACTCCCAAATGGCCACTTTGCTGGGCACAAGAAGACTAACCAAAAATGTATCAGTCGCTGTAGAAGGAACCCAAAACAGAAGCTGGCCAAGGTAAGGCCAGACACAGCAGTGAGGAATTCTTGCCAGAAGAACAGCTTCTAGAGTTGACAAATCGCAAATGAAGATGGAACTCAGCCTTCAAAAGTGGCTAGTTGTAATGTATCTCATATCAATGTCTCTAAGGTGCAGGGCTATGCAAAAGGAAGAATAAAGCTGAAGTCCACTATGGTGAGTAACGCACATCTGAATGCACCCTTATGAAAAGAGGGGCAGCTATACCATGTCATGCTGGGACTTAAGTATTCCAGAAAACGACAACCAGATACCTCCCTAGGAGTCATTACTCTGCATGAAAAAAGAACAACTTTATCACTGGTGTATGGGAGCATGCAAGCACATAACTAGAAGGTGTACCATGTTTTCACTTGTCAGCAATGAGGAGCGGGATGAAGGCTGAACAGGTTTTGATTGTAGCCATGCTGTTGACGATACCTATGATACATAACTTTTGGTTTCAGATTCATTTTGTGAACAACAAGTTTTTTGGAACTAAAAATAGTTGTACAGTTACATTTATTGAATGGTAAAGAATTCAGATCTTGGGACGGTCAGATGTAAGGTAAGTGAAAGCAGGTAGTAATGCTAAAACTTTCTCTTGCAAAGAAAGTTTCAGCATTGGAGTCACATGGGCTTATGGGCGAATGTTTGCAGATTAGAGTCAGAATAAGGGCTGTGGAAGGGGATAGATTTGTGTTGTGTAACGATTATTTGTGAGTGTGTGTGTGTGTGTGTGTGTGTGTGTGTGTGTGTGTGTGTGTGTGTGTGTGTGTGTGTTAGGATTACAGTAAGGGAAGTGATGTGTGCTTTGTTTGGATGGTGGTGTGCCTGGAATATATATTTGTGTGTCTATGTCTGCCTAATGTTTATGGGTGGGGTTAGGGTAGGGATAGGGTTAGCACAGCTGCCCAACTTACTCAAGTGTGCTAACCTTAACGTTATCCCTTCTCCTAATCCCAGCCCTTCCTAACAGTAGTACTACTCAGACAAATTAAGTCTGATACTTATTTTTTTGTTTTTTACACTTTAACAGACTGGAAATGAAACTGTTTTCCTTTTCCATTTGATTTTTTTGTGTTTGATGTAATGGATCTTTAGAATAAAGATACATTTTTTTTATTACTTGTGTTTTGTGAATGTGCGCATGCAATATTTAATAATATACAACCACACCTCTGTAGGCAAATGCTACGCTGGATAAAGCACCAAAAACAAGTAATATAATAACAAGGATGCCAGCAATAGCAACCATGCATCTATTTCATCTGTATTTTCAGAACGATAGCGAACTCCGAAAAAAATAAAATAAAAAAAAATTAATGTGTAGAGTGCACTCAGTCAGTGGTGGCTTTCACAACAGCTTCAAAATCTTATACACCAATCAACTGTATCATCCCAAAGAAGAAACACATCATCTACAAAACGTTTATAAAAGTGGACATGTCTCATATATAAATCCATCTTGTAAAGACAGTCCTCCTCCCACAAAGCTTATGAAGGGGTAAAGTGAAGCATAGCACTACATGTCTTTATTGTAGTATATTTAGTGCATGATTATATATATTGGTAGTGTATATAAAATGCTTTATAAACAGTTTGTAAATGTTGCATGATTTCTAGAATTTATTTATGTCAAAGCACAGTTCAGGCTCATTGCAGAAGTTTTATTATGTGCCACAGTAATGCTTTTATGGGAGATGAATTATGTGAAATGTGCTTTTAACTGTTTATATTAGCAACTATCTGTTACTAAGGAAATGATGTCATAATATGAATGTGCTTTGATTGGTGTTTGAGATTTTATATATATATATATATATATATATATATATATAGATATATATGCGCATACAGATGTAGTCAAGAAGAGTGACTGATATGCATATGAGTGACTATCTATTTGTGCAACTTTCCTTGTGGCTGGCTGAAGTAATGTTGATTCCATAGTTACATGTGGACATCTAATAGAGCTATACAGCCTGTCATGGTTGTCACTTTGTTACTATATTAGATGCGTGTGCTGAATTAGAACTACATTTCTGGCAGTGGTATGGAATGATATGTTTGGATTTTTATATCATTTGAGCTACAACGATTGGCATAAAAGGATATGGAGAGAGAGAGAGATTAATTTTTTAGGACTGTTTGTGTTCCAGTAACATGAGATGTTATGCCAGCATTTGCTTATTTCTATCCACTTTATTTGGTAGTTGAGTTATTCCGTTATCAATGAATTGTATTTACTCTTTTGATGGTCATTCTTGTTATTAGTCTGTCACTGGCGATATACTAATACACCAACACACAGACACACACACACACACACACACACACACACACACACACACACACACACACACACACACACACACACACACACACACACACACACACACGCACACACACACACACACTCACACACACACACACACACACACACACACACACACACACACACACACACAAAGACGTGCATGTGCCCAGCACTTTACAATATAGTTGACTACTGAACTAAGAATAAAAAGTAAAGTGTAGTGGAAAGGAATGAACACATAGTAGAAGAAATAAAGACATCTAAAGGATTCATATAACATGAACTGAAGAAAAGTAAGGTAGAAAGCATGAAGTAGAAGGTTAAATACAGAAGGGAAAGCACAGTGTGGAAGACAGGAACTTAGAGGAAGACTGAATAGAAAGTAATGTTATCAAACTGATCAGTGTACAATTTGAGTGTGACTGGTACATTATAAATATGGATATGACAAATAAGAACGTATGCAGCTTGACCTCAGTGAATGGGTTGCTGAAGCAGGTGGCGGAGTTCAATGGGGCTAATCTTCCAATATTTTGCCTCATAAATGATGTTTGTGAATACTTTTGTGTATCAAGCTGTCTATATTTTTCTATTCAAGAAAGCTTTCATGTGAAGTTACCTTAAAAAAATGCTTGCTAAATGATATTGACGTCCAGACCAAGGAAAAAAGATATTTAAAAGGTTAACCCCACCCCCACTCTAAAGTCTGAAATTTCTGTAAACATATAAAACTAATTATAATTGAAGTATTGATTTAATTTTAGCATCTCCGCCCCAGACAAGACTGTTGAGATATATTTTTACAAATTATGAGACATACTATTATAGTTTTTATATTCGAAGAGCTACTGTATTTTGATAAACTAATGATTAATAAAACAATAATTGTGTGCTGCTTTGACAAAAAGGCTTTCATATTTGTTTGTCTTAAAATCATGGCTGCAATATATCAACATTGCCATGAGCATGTTTAGTTACAAAGATTCAGCAGTATAACTTTTTCTGCTCCAGTCTCCACGCTGACCATCTAGCCTACCCTCCCAGCTGCTCTATGGATAGGGTTGTTCCTCTTGGCGAATACTGTTTGACTCATTCATTCCAGGGGGCAAGAGCTGAACTAGCCAGTTTTTGCAGTTCATGTGTTCTACTAAAGTACAATGAATGTATGTGAAACAGAGTACACAATATAAATATTAGTAACCAAACAATCTGCTCACTCCAGTGTTGTTAACTGGTTTTATTGTAATAAGATGAAGCACTTTTGCTCCTCTATGTAAACGAGTCATCATCAAAAGCTAACCCAAAACACTAAATACCCAATTGCAAAATGTCTACTGTGTGAAGTTTCATATACGTTTCATCATCATCACTGCAGTGCTCCTTTTAGCAACAGTAACTCAGCAGCACATTTTTAGCCTCATTCAAACTTTAACAAAATCATTAAAATATAATCTAATAAATTACATGCAATACATAAAATTATATTGTAAATCATACCAAAATGATAAAATATATACACATATATTTTGTACTATGTGTTAAATTCCATATGTTGCAAATGCACCCAATGTCTTGTAACAACAAGTACAATCATTATTCTTGCTGACATTTGTAAACTAAATCTTACAACTTTTTAATTGGCTGTCAGTGATGGTCACTGTTGATATAACACCCTAGCCCCATGTGCAAAAATGGGAAAAAGGGGCTTATGGAAGGATGAGTAGGTGTACATAAAATAATTCAAAATAAAATGTCTAAAATGTACCAACAGGTATGTATTCTTAATCAATTAAAAATATTAAGTATAAATTAGCTGCTCTTAATGCCAACACACTAGAAATGGACATCCACTTTTTTTCTGTGGCACCTGTCCGTTTGTCTTTGGGATATGACAGGAAGCTATAGCAATAGGAAAAGACCCACTAGGGTCCCTCTAAATTGCCTGTAAGAGTAAACAGTTTGTGTGTGTGAATGTGTGTGGATATGTGAAAGTATGCATGAGTGTGTGTGTGTGTGTGTGTGTGTGTGTGTGTGTGTGTGTGTGTGTGTGTGTGTGTGTGTGTGTGTGTGCACATGTTTTTGAGGGCATGTGTTTGTGTGTGCATAGGTAGGTGTGTGTGTGTGTGTGTGTGTGTGTGTGTGTGTGTGTGTGTGTGTGTGTGTGTGTGTGTGTGTGTGTGTGTGTGTGTGTGTGTGTTTGACCCCCCCCATGTTCCCCTATGACTTTGAACCAGATAAACCTGATACTGGAAAATGAAAAAATGAATCCCATTTATAATGAATACAATGTAACTGCTCTGACTTTACCCCTCTTTGGTTTCACAAAATTACCCTTTAAATGTTCGTTAGAGTCTGGTATGAAATAAACAGACTATACCTTGCATTGTCTATGGTGAGCAAAAGTTTTACAGCATCAACTCAGATACATTGTGAGGCAGGATAGATTATAAAATGATATTAAGTTCTATCTCTTTTTGTATATGAATCAAGACATCATGCCCTTCCATGCAGCAGATGGTTTTACTACTTGTTCAGATTCTCCTATAATTCATCTTATAGCAGTATGCTAGTAACTGCAACAACTGCCTTTCATTTACCATTTAGTTCATACATGTAACTAAAAACGGTCCGGTAATCAGTGTGTTGCCTGGTAGCATCTTAGCATCTGGGACTTTGATAAAGAAAAGCAAAAGAGAGAAGAAAAGGTCTCTGGACACATGACCCCTGACTTCCAAATGGCCTCAGATGCTTGAGTCCACCAGGATTACCGATGAACATGTGCTGTGTATGCCAGGCAGTGGGCTAGCCACAAGTAAGTGTTCTAGCAATGACAATCATTATCAAAATATGCAAGTATTCAATGAAGAAAGGTGTGCAAGAAACAAGAAAAAGGAAATGAAATGTTATCATCTCTTCTCTAGTTTAACCTCTATATTCATTCACTCACTCATTCATTCATTAAACAATTCATCCAATGCTGGGTTGTTGGAGGAAGTTGGAGCCAAGCCATCTCTCAATGTGTTCAAGGCACAGAAAGTCATCATGAATGGGATACCTGACCATCACAGGATACATATGCCTACTTTCACATAGCAGACACACACTTATGGTCAGTACAGAGGATTGCCAGTTCACCTATTTTACGTCCTTGGGATAAAAATGAGCATGTAGTTCAAAATCCCCTGAAACTGCCAACTGCAGATGAATAAGACACCAGGCAAATCCATCCAACACAGTAACCTTTAATTAACAAGATTGAGTGCTTTTCTCTATTCAGAATACAGACTTTTTGAGTATGAATAAATGGAGCAAGCAATACGTCTTTATATAGTGAACAGTCACATGATGTGTTATGTAAATACAACTATTTAATATTAATTTGATTATTTGTCAACATACAGGCTATAGGGATAGTATCATTAACACCTGGAAGTTGGTCAGCATTCAAAGTCATTTGCCAAAACAACTCCCTCCTCAGTAACAAATTAAATCTTTTTTATACTGGAAAATGCTAAATGTAGCCCCTGAGGTAGGGACTGGCCAACCAACCACCAAGGATTAACTATCTCTACATCTGTATGTTGAAATATAAGCAAATGAATATTAAGTAGCTGCATTTACATAACACATGTGACTGTTCACTATATAAGGAAGTACATCTTGCTGCATTTATTTATTCTGAAGAAGTCTGTATTCTGAACAGACAGAGGTCTCAGTTTTGTTAATTATAGGTTACTGTGTTGGACAGATTTTGCTGGGTGCTTTATAAGTCTTTGGGATATGAAAATAAAAATTGGAGCACCTGGAAAAACCTATCTGAACACAAATAGGATATGCAGACTCCTCTTCTCACAGAAAGCATCTAAGCCAAACAATGCCTGAAGAACCAGACACTACGGGGCAGCAATGCTAACCATTATGCAGCTGTACTGCCCTAGCATAGTTCACTTCCAGAGAAATCATGTATTGATATTTTGTGCCAAAGACACAGCAACAGAAATGTGATCTGCACTGTATTGTACAGCAGTACACTGGCTGATATCAACAATGCATAAATAAGATTGTGCACAATCTCTGAAAGTCTGTGTTAACAGACTGGGAAAAATACAAAAACAGAAGTTCTCCTTTGTCCTATCAAAGATGAATTTGCTGAAGATGATGATACTATATTTAGAATACTTACAGGTACTCCACTGTTTGCTAAAATGAAAATAAATGAAATTAATACTTTTCTGTGTGGAGGGCACCTCAACCCCTGATATAGAGTATTGTTTAACTTGCATCCCCTAAGTAATATAAGCAACACTAAGTGATTCAGTCTGAAGACAAATGGAATACTGTAACTGTCTTCAAATAAGCTGACAAACATGCTCATGAAACCTTTTCTCAGCTGATGTTTAGTAATCTATATAATTAGGACATACATTTTGTGTGGTACATGAAATCAAATAAACAACCACTGTTATAAAGCATAGCTGTAAATAACCAAAACATTGATGTTTTCAAAGAGTTACTTACTGTTCTACATTTTACTGGAGACTTATCCACTTTAGCCACGCCTTCAAACATCTGAGATCGTGTTAATGAAGGACTAAACTTCATGGGCAAACATTCTCTCTCTTCCTCAACACCATTCACATCTTCTGTGCTGTGTCCATTCACGTGATTCTGTCCATCAACCTGAAGGATGCAGGAAAACAATCACTGCTGTGTCAAAATAGTCTATGTACCAAACAATTTCATAGGTAAAGGCAATGTAATCTGGCCTTAGCTTTACTGCATGAACCTGTCATTTAGTCTGTCACACATTTCTGCACCTTTTATTACAAATTATTTAGTTAAATCTAATATTTTTACTATACAGGGGGCAAAACTCAAACTTCAACAAACTTAGTAAATGTGGATGTCTCTGTTACACTAAATGATTGACCATTTCTTTATTTATTGAAAACTTTTTGCCCCTCTCCATCAACCATCCTCAGGTACCACACTGGCTGCTCTGTATTTGCTTGCTTATTTTCCATTTAATTCTCCATTGCCAGTTGGGATGGATGAAGATAGGTAGTGCACATTCCAGATGCTGCCACATTGCAGATGAAGGGCATTTTTCTGTGATGCCTTACCTATTTTGTCCATTCTTCCCTCTCTATTAAACATACCATCACACAGTAATATGAAGTACAGGACATTTCATTTGTCATCTATATGTCCAGCTAGCCAGTCAAACCTTTCCCAATAATAAACAAGACTATTACAAAACCTCATGCAATCACTAGATAGACACCAAGCACTGAAAAAAAAATCAGTGATTCTCCCCATGAGGCAGAAGACAAAAAGTGATCTCTGGCATTACCCCCCTTCCCCCAGCAATGGTCCTCTGACACTCAGGCCACCAGATAATCCACGATATCGAGCACCACAGATGAGAGTGAGTCTTTGATGTCTGGTCTCTACTAGTTTTGGTAGCAATGAAGCTCAACCTTCCAGATCTAGAAATAAACCATTTGTAAAGTATGGCCTGCAGTTTGTCCAAAAAGTAAGAAAATTGGTGCAATAGGTGAGCTAAGCGGCTTTACATACTGTCAAAATGTACGTCAATGTTTCATATGGTTTTAAGTGGCATACATTTGAATAAAACTGCCTACCACTGTCCTTAGATCTGGTAAACACTTGAAAAAATCCACAAACGTCTGAAAGCAAGGAAACCAAAGAACAAGGCAGAAGCCCTCACAGTCCTAAACGCAATTTATTAAAACAGAAAATCACAGCGCCACACACATATGGTGGCTTCTTCAGAGGATACAAAGGCAACCAAACACAAGCAGTTAAATACTGAAAGTTAATTGAAGTCAACTGCTATCAATTAACCACAAATTATGCAACAAGATGCCTGCATTAAACTGAAGAAGTAAATGCAAAAGCCTCAGGCATAGTTTAAATACATGCTAAACTGTTGATGTAGTTAAAAGACTGTGACAATACAAAAGACACAATATTTTGACACAGTCAAACCCAAATAAAATTCAGTATATTTCCTAAGAAATAAAAATACACAAGAAAAAGTGTCACAAAATTGTATGTACATTTAAAAAGCAAAATGCTAAATAGTCATTCCCAAATATACATTATTTTAAAAGGGAACGACATAATAAAACAAATGAATAACTTTTACTAAAAGTTAATATAAATTCCAAAGATGTAGACAACCCACATCTAAAGTGTGACCTTAAAATTAAGTAAAAGTACTAAATGTAAATATAACAACCTAAGCCAAACCTTGCTAGGTCAAATACCAACAAAGGTAGGAAACAGTGCCACCAAGTGGCTTGACACTGTACCCACACATAGTGGGCTAATGCAAAAGGACTAAATCAAAAGTGTCAAGGCAAATGTGATTCTTAAAGTAAAAGGAACAACTATCTCATATACGATTTTAATTTGAGATAAGGTGCAATATTACAGCTTTAAGTTGCCAAAGCAATTCATTTGTCTCAAGTATAAGAGCACTAGGTCCACCACGAGGATGAACAGGAGGTGGTCAATCCCCATGAAAGAAAGCATGCCCAGGAAAAGAACAGATATGCTTGGCAAGGGCATTATCAAGTCTCTTATTCCTGATGGCATATAAGTGCTGATACAATCTGTCTTTAAGTCTTCTGTCGAATGCTGGACAGCATGTGCAAAAGCAATATAAACTACTGTTTTCGTGTCACAGGAAATACGATGATGTATAAAATATTTCCTTCCTTCAATGCAAAACTACTACCTGTTTTGATATGTGTGCATTAGTTACAGAATTCCAACGCAAAAGAACCATTAATTCTAGCACTACAAGTGCCATAAGGAGTCTGTAACAATTCTTTGATGTTTCTACCTCTTCTAAACACAACAACAGGTCTATCACCTAACTTCTCACCTACAGGTGCATTACTGGTGATGAAAACAGTTTTTAAACAAAATGTTCTGTATTGCATACGAGTTCACCCCAAATGTGGAAATGAAACTACAAGTAGAGGCCCTATGAGAGGCAGGTTCAATAGGAGACATGGCATCGGAAAAGTTGCCAGAGGCACTAGATCTACGAACCGCCACAGTGCAAGGCAACTCTTCTTGAAGCAAGAGAGGTCTGTAAAACCCACTATTCCTTTTATTCAAGACCTCTTCTATTAGTTCAGACACAAGAGTAGCTGGATAGCCACGGTTGACAAAGAGGTTTGTCAAAAATTGACATTCAACGTTAAAGTCTGACAATTGACTACAAATTCTCACAGCCCTCACAAGCTGCCCTTTGACTATTGCTTTTCTAAGTTTAAAGGGGTGAGAACTGGTATAATGAAGGAAGGAATTCACGTATGTATCTTTCCTGTAAATTGTGGAAATTAACCTTCCTGTAATACCGTCCCTAGTCAGTTTTACATCAAGGTAATTCATACTAACACCATCAAACTGGAAAGTGAATTTAAGAAACGGTGTTGTACTATTGATGTAATCGACAAAACTCTGTGCTGTTAAATGATCACCCCTAAAAAGAATAAAATGTCATCAAGGTAACGAGTATAGTAGAAAAGTTTACCATTCCACTATGAGTTGTTTAAAACAAAATTTCTTTCCCAATAGGACATACATGGGGAGCCCATGGCAACCCTCTTTTTTGAATGTAAATGTCTTTTTCAAACAGGAAATAATTTGATGACAAAATGATGTTAAGCAACTCAGTAACATTATTAATGACATTAATAGGAGCCTGAAGCTCGCAAGTCAATCCACTCAATGGCCTCCTGGTGTGGTATGGATGTATAAAGATCGACCACGCCTATGGTCAAAAGTTAACATCCATATCCAACTCAAGCCCATTTAGGTCAGAAAGAAAAGACCATGAGTCTTTACAAATAGTAGGTACACTGTCAACATACTGGTTCAGTAAAGTATCCACAATTTTGAACAAGGGTAGGTGAGGGAAAGCCTACCATCTATCAGTGCCCTCATAGGTGGATCCCCAAGGTTTTGTGAATCTTGGGATTCCAAACATGACAGGGTCTTGGCATGGAAAATGTCTATATATTTATATGTCTCCTCATCTATTCTGCCGTTGATGAAAAGACAGATGAGATTTCATATGAGTCAGAATCAAGGACCCTGTGCATTCTTTCTACATAGTCAGCCTGCTCAAAGATGGCCAAACCGCCACCTTTATCAGGCTTGATGATCCTGACCCCGACATTGGGTCATATATTTGGGAATGACTATTTAGCATTTTGCTATTTTAGCATTTTGCTTTTTAAATGTACATACAATTTTGTGACACTTTTTTCTTGTGTATTTTTATTTCTTAGGAAATATACTGAATTTTATTTGGGTTTGACTGTGTCAAAATATTGTGTCTTTTTGTATTGTCACAGTCTTTTAACTACATCAACAGTTTAGCATGTATTTAAACTATGCCTGAGGCTTTTTGCATTTTACTTCTTCAGTTTAATGCAGGCATCTTGTTGCATAATTTGTGGTTAATTGATAGCAGTTGACTTCAATTAACTTTCAGTATTTAACTGCTTGTGTTTGGTTGCCTTTGTATCCTCTGAAGAAGCCACCATATGTGTGGCTTAAACGCTGTGATTTTCTGTTTTAATAAATAGGACTGTGAGGGCTTCTGCCTTGTTGTTTGGTTGCCTTGCTTTCAGGCGTTTGTGGATTTTTCAAGTGTTTACCAGTTTCTTTTGTGGAACCTTTGACATGGAGAGCCCAGCAAGCCAAGTGATTCAAGATACTTCAAATGGGGACACTATTGGTATGCCTAACCTGCTGTTTTCGCTGTCGAGAAAATTAATGCTTCAATGAGCGCTTTAATGCATTTGAAAGCTCTTTATCTTCGACATGGTGAACCTTCAATTCTGAGACTTTCTATGAATGGGCACTGTAATGTTCCTGATTCTCAGGCATCGATATCAGCCGCACAACCTCCTAGGGCTGTTTCACCTGTAATTCAAACTTCTGGGGCTGATGCTGCTTTCCCTATTGAAAGTAATGGTAACCAGCGCTTTACACTCCTTCGAAAACGCAGAACGGACCGAAGCACTTATCGGTGGAGCCACCATATCCGAATGGATTGCCAATACAGGTGACTTTTCACTTTTTGTTAAACCTTTTAATGATGCACCGCCGGTGCAGGACCGCTCTGCTTCTGCCACTGCTGCTGTTTCTCTGGCAGACAAATTGAAACTTTTGGATTCAAAAACACTTAAACTCAGGAAAATGCAGCTGGAAACTGCTTACTTTAAACAATGCCTAAGTGAAGGCATTGTTCCGAAGGGACTTAGGTGTAATTTTGCACCATCTGGCTTGATTAATAGCGATGCTTTCCTAATTGACTTAAAGACACTTTTCCAGTCGCAGGGTTTACATCTTCTTGAGTTGTTAGTTAAACACTATTCTATTTGTATATCTGATTTGACTAAAGAGGTTTGTTTGCTTGATGAGGAAATCAGGTTGAATAACGCTTTTTCACAATTAAAATATGATCATTCACGGATTTTTTCCAGCATTGACACCTATATGGTCAAATTGAAAACAAATAAAGCCAAAAAATTACACAGGGATAGGTCATCCTATTCTAAAGATATGGCCTTCCCTAATTTACGTGTACAAATTGAGGGTAGTTTTGGGGTTAATCCATCTGAGTTACCTGAGACTGTTAGAGCAACTGGTCCTGGGTTTGTGGATAGTCAAGATGTACCAACACAAAATGACCAACGTAACCGTAATAAAATAGACAGGATACCAGTAGGGAATGAAGCGATACCTGCTGCTGGGTATGAAGGACCCCAAAATACCAGCAATAATTTTTAGGGAACAGGAACAACAGGGTCGCCAGAGGGGAATGGAACAACTAATCACAAACCCCCTTTACATTCTGAACACTCCTGTTAAGGTTGTTAAGAATATGAAAGGTGATTTTACAATTTATAATTTTTCACACCTTACCCTTGAACCAGAAATTGTCGAACTGTTAGCCTTGGGTAATACTTTTGTACCTTCTATCAAATGCGACTTGGCCAGGGTATTATTGGATTTAAAATGTTATGTACGTAAACTAAATTTGAAACTTCTGTTTAACTTTTCCACAGACTCCTGGTCTCAAGCTGAAACTGCCTAGTACTTTCAACCCGCCTCCATGTGGTCCTAAAATGTTTGAGAGTGCCTGTGAGTTGGACATCAGGTTTTTATTGAAGCGGCCTTGTGTTGGTACTAGCAATATTTCCAAGGACCAACTTGAAGCATTACGTGACCTCCGCAATGTCGGGGTCAGGATCATCAAGCCTGATAAAGGTGGCAGTTTGGCCATCTTTGAGCAGGCTGACTATGTAGAAAGAATGCACAGGGTCCTTGATTCTGACTCATATGAAATCTCATCTGTCAACGAGATGAATATCAGTGCCAGTAGGATTAGGGGTTATCTGAGGGATTTTTTCATCAACGGCAGAATAGATGAGGAGACATATAAATATATAGACATTTTCCACGCCAAGACCCTGTCATGTTTGGAATCCCAAGATTCACAAAACCTTGGGGATCCACCTATGAGGGCACTGATAGATGGTAGGCTTTCCTCACCTACCCTTGTTCAAAATTCGTGGATACTTTACTGAACCAGTATGTTGACAGTGTACCTACTATTTGTAAAGACTCATGGTCTTTTCTTTCTGACCTAAATGGGCTTGAGTTGGATATGGATGTTAACTTTTGACCATGATCTTTATACATCCACACCACACCAGGAGGCCATTGAGTGGATTGACTTGCTTTGAGCTTCAGGCTCCTATTAATGTCATTAATAATGTTACTGAGTTGCTTAACATCATTTTGTCATCAAATTATTTCCTGTTTGAAAAAGACATTTACATTCAAAAAAGAGGGGTTGCCATGGGCTCCCCATGTGGGGCAGCCATAGCCAACCTTTTTATGTCCTATTGGGAAAGAAATTTTGTTTTAAACAACTCAGAGTGGAATGGTAAACTTTTCTACTATACTCGTTACCTTGATGACATTTTTATTCTTTTAGGGTAGGGTGATCATTTAACAGCACAGAGTTTTGTCGATTACATCAATAGTACAACACCGTTTCTTAAATTCACTTTCCAGTTTGATGGTGTTAGTATGAATTACCTTGATGTAAAACTGACTAGGGCGGTATTACAGGAAGGTTAATTTCCACAATTTACAGGAAAGATACATACGTGAATTCCTTCCTTCATTATACCAGTTCTCACCCCTTTAAACTTAGAAAAGCAATAGTCAAAGGGCAGCTTGTGAGGGCTGTGAGAATTTGTAGTCAATTGTCAGACTTTAACGTTGAATGTCAATTTTTGACAAACCTCTTTGTCAACCGTGGCTATCCAGCTACTCTTGTGTCTGAACTAATAGAAGAGGTCTTGAATAAAAGGAATAGTGGGTTTTACAGACCTCTCTTGCTTCAAGAAGAGTTGCCTTGCACTGTGGCGGTTCAGAGATCTAGTGCCTCTGGCAACTTTTCCGATGCCATGTCTCCTATTGAACCTGCCTCTCATAGGGCCTCTACTTGTAGTTTCATTTCCACATTTGGGGTGAACTATGCAATACAGAACATTTTGTTTAAAAACTGGTTTTTTATCACCAGTAATGCACCTGTAGGTGAGAAGTTAGGTGATAGACCTGTTGTTGTGTTTAGAAGAGGTAGAAACATCAAAGAATTGTTACAGACTCCTTATGGCACTTGTAGTGCTAGAATTAATGGTTCTTTCTTCTGTAACTTCTGCTCACATATCAAAACAGGTAGTAGTTTTTGCATTGAAGGAAGGAAATATTTTATACATCATCGTATTTCCTGTGACACGAAAACAGTAGTTTATATTGCTTTTTGCACATGCTGTCCAGCATTCTACGGAAAGACGGACAGAAGGCTTAAAGACAGATTGTATCAGCACTTATATGCCATCAGGAATAAGAGACTTGATAATGCCCTTGCCAAGCATATCTGTTCTTTTCCTGGGCATGCTTTCTTTCATGGGGATTGACCACCTCCCTGTTCATCCTCGTGGTGGACCTAGTGCTCTTATACTTGAGACAAATGAATTGCTTTGGCAACTTAAGCTTAACGCTTTCTACCCTCTTGAATGAAAGCTGTAATATTGCACCTTATCTCAAATTAAAATCGCATATGAGATAGTTGTTCCCTTTTTACTTTAAGAATCACATTTGCCTTGACACTTTTGATTTAGTCCTTTTTGCATTAGCCCACTTTGTGTGGGTACAGTGTCAAGCCACTTGGTGGCACTGTTTCCTACCTTTTTGTTGGTATTTCACCTAGCAAGGTTTGGCTTAGGTTGTTATATTTACATTTAGTACTTTTACTTAATTTTAAGGTCACACTTTAGATGTGGGTTGTCTACATCTTTGGAATTTATATTAACTTTTAGTAAAAGTTATTCATTTGTTTTATTATGTCGTTCCCCCCCTTTTAAAATAATGTATATTTGGGAATGACTATTTAGCATTTTGCTTTTTAAATGTACATACAATTTTGTGACACTTTTTCTTGTGTATTTTTATTTCTTAGGAAATATACTGAATTTTATTTGGGTTTGACTGTGTCAAAATATTGTGTCTTTTTGTATTGTCACAGTCTTTTAACTACATCAACAGTTTAGCATGTATTTAAACTATGCCTGAGGCTTTTTGCATTTTACTTCTTCAGTTTAATGCAGGCATCTTGTTGCATAATTTGTGGTTAATTGATAGCAGTTGACTTCAATTAACTTTCAGTATTTAACTGCTTGTGTTTGGTTGCCTTTGTATCCTCTGAAGAAGCCACCATATGTGTGTGGCGAAAACGCTGTGATTTTCTGTTTTAATAAATTGCGTTTAGGACTGTGAGGGCTTCTGCCTTGTTCTTTGGTTTCCTTACTGTCCTTAGATCTGATAGTTTTTTTTATTATAGTAACACTTCTGTAATAATTATGTTATATCTTTTTGCCAGGTTCGTGATAATACATTTACTGACATTAAAAGTGAGGTCATTATTATGACACCAGATGTGTGTATTTTTGTAAACAACCTTGAGAATTTTGTCAACTTTCGTGGAAGCTATTGCATTATCAAATTTGCAGTCATCAGCAAATCTGGCCATCTGTAACTAATTTCTCACTTTTTGTATTACAAATTACAAGTCCAAAAGAAGTCACCTCAGTACAATTTCCTGTCTGATGTCACTGACTACTCCTGTCAGCACAGATAGGTAAGGCCTCCAATCCTGGCTTGTTATGTCCTATTTCTAAAACAGTGAAGCAATAGTTCATGCTTTTAAATTGTCACTTATCCTAATGAGTGGAATAATGTTGAAAGCCTTAGCAAGGTGTAGATAAGCAGTATACACTGACACCTCTTCATTATCATCTGCTATTTCCACTTCAAAGAATGCCACAAGATGCAAAATGCGAGGCCTCCCCCTCAACAAACCTGTACTGCTCCATATCTAACAGATGTGGTACCCCTGTGAAATTTAAGATAAGCCCTATTATGACTATTTCCCTAAATTTATATCTCATTCTGGTCAGACTGATGGATCTAAAATTGTTTGGACCTGATGTCAAACACCACAAACACCTGCTAGCACTGTGCAAAATTTAACAAGACCAGAAATTAACTGTCTGAAGACACTTTAGTCTCTTTTTCAATAAATATTTACTCTGTCTGTGGTTAACTTCAGTGAAGATGATGTTATAATCAAATATAGTTGGTGTCAATAAAACCTGCCCATAGAATCATAAATGGATGAATCTAATTTATCAAATGTGATTAGCATGATAAATCCAACTATGACCCTGGCACCCCATTATAATACACTCTGAAGTTGTATTCCCATGCATATCTTACAAAACGTAGTCCCAATGAAGCTCTTTAGTGGATATTTGTCTAATCATGGCTCACTAAAATATAAACAGGGCATTTTAATCACTATCCAAACATCCTTGAAAGATGCTAGAAAACTCTCTGGTTGTCTTTCGCTTCAAGATCAAAATCTCAAACACAGCTCACATGTGCTAGTGGTACAATTCCAGTTTTATAGCATAATGTGATTTTTTTCCATTAAAACTGAAGAGCGGGGCAATCTGATAAATGAGGTCAGCGAAGGCGTTGCACTTAACAATTAATTAAACTAATATAGGCAGAAGAAAAATGAGAAAGCTATAGAAGAACATATCACACAAAGGACAAGTGCGTGTTTTGTAACCGATCAAAATATAATCTTATTAAATGCCTGTTAATGCCCAAAATTCTGATATCGTAAAACAGTGACTACTCTGATGTGTCAGACTGTGGACAGATGGGATACACGGTTGAGGAAATGTATCTGGTCTCATCTATATCACAGAGATAAAAAGCCTACAATGACTAAACACAAATCGTATAGAGAACAAAACAAATTAGTTTATCTCTGGGAAGCACATTTGCCTCTTTCCCTTTGATAGAAAAGCTCCCCCAGGCTTAGTTGAAATTGTCACAACCTGGGTCAGCTACAAGAGGAGGGAACTACACCAGACAGCAATGGTGAAGCCACAGACAGTGACAGTGTGAGCTGTCATAGAAGGTCCTATACTAATGGAAAGTGTCCCTTTGTGCAGGGATTCCACTATAAGGAATACCCTTTTAGTAATAAATAAATAAATAAATAAACATATAAACATGCAGAGCTTATACATTAGCACATATTATTCAAGTCTTTCAAGAAATCAATGCAGCATTTATGTCAGCTGCACAGAAACAGCAATTCGGAAAAGTCAGGTTCCTCCTTCGATCGGCTTACTGGACAAGAGATAGTTTTCCTTTTCCAGACTGTAAGCATAACTTATAACATTTTACAAACTGTTTGGCTGCTACATGGGGGGGATAGGTAGCCCATTTTGAACTTAGCCAGAAGGCAAATAATATACTGACAATGCAAAGAAGTTCCAGGAGGACCACAGCGGTGGACAGTTGGATAAAAGGAACTTAGCTGAGGGCTTTGGGAACAATACTCTTTCTCAATATATAAGGTATGTGGGAGCTTTTACATAACATTACCAACTGCATTTTGGCTAAGAATAAAAAACTGGGTGGGAAAATCTGTCTGAGGTGTATAAAGTAATCATGCTGTCAGTCTTAACATAGTCTACAATATCCAGCCTAGCAGGATTTTACTTTAAGAACCTCTATAGTCCTTTCCCTGAGAAACTGTGGAGATGATTCCCTGAAGCTGCCAACTTATTCATGCACTATAAGCATGGGGGTTGTGCAACACCTGGAAGTACATTGCCTGTGCGCAGTTTACTATCAAATGATTGAAAATCAGAAGACTGAATCCCAAAAAGACTGAAAATGCAAAATATTGAATACATTTTTAATGCAAGGGGCAAGCCCCCCTGCTCCCCTCATGTGGGGGGGGGGGTTGTGCCCCCCACACCCCCTGCTAAATATATATACCAACTCCAAGATCGCACAACAGTGGAGAAGGGGCAAATTCCATCATTCAATATTTTGAATTTTCAGTCTTTTTGGGATGCAGCCTTTTGACTTTCAGTCATTTTATAATAAACCCCTGTGTGCATGTAGTGGAGAGGAGAGAAAGACTGATCTAGGAAAGCAGCTTTGGTCTGACATTGTGACATTTCTGGATACCCCTGTACTACTTACAGTACCTTTCTCACACATAACAACACTGTGGGAAATGTTGACAATAGCAAGAAAATGTATCTCCAAGTGGTGGGAAAATCCTGACTCACCATATGTAATGCTGAGCAAAGAATTAATCTATAAATTCAGTAATTCTTAAACAGCAACAATGGATAAAATGAGAAACGCCACTAAAGCTATCACACATTGGACCAACTTGTTGTATACCTACATCTCTTTTACTTTACTGATTTATTTAACTCTGCTACTTGGAAATGGCCCAATAAGACCAAATGGTATTCGGTGATATATAAAAAAGGGTAAAATAACATGACATAATGTATAAAACAAGAAATTTATAAAGTAGAACAAAACAGAAGCAAAAACACTTTAGAATCCATAAATGCCAATAGTTATGAGACAATTTTATTGTGAGAGGACTGTGCGGAGGTTTATTTGCTATAATTAACAAGTTATTTATAGAAAACAAGGCATGTTTTTGTTTTACCTTAAATGACTTCAATGTTTGCTGTGCATTTTTAGGTTGGGAGTAAGGCTTGGGAGTAAGGACAGGCACGGCCTTTGAGGCAATTTTTGTAGGTGATGTCCTTTCTGCTTGGGACCGGACCACTAAAGAAGAAGAGGAAATGGTTGTTTCAACAGTGGCGGTAAACTTGGGAGTGGGCAGTGACTGCTGCCTCAGGTACTTCATTGGGTCCATATCCTTGGTTGGAGAAGATGATGATGAGTCAGAATCAGCTGACTGGCTCCTTTCTAGCAGCTTTGGCATCTGCAAGCGCTCAAGCACAGCTTCACTAATGCTGAACCTTTCAACGTACTTCTGTAAGATCTTCTGAGCCTCCTCCTGGGTTTTGGCATTCTTGTAGGCCTCATGAAGAGCTCTCTCTCTATGTTCCCTGCAAAAATAAGCAAATATAAGAACTCTTGAATTGGTAATGTAAGCAATTAATTCCTTTTTGTGCAAGGAAAATGTTTATTAAAACGAATAACCTTTATTGGGGAACACATTACTCATCAGTTCATAGTGCCTGTACAATTCATTTAACTTGTACAACAAAGGGGTATTAGAAACTAAACCACGCAACTTATTGTATTATCAAACTCAGTCTGTGCTTTTATCATATAAAATCCCAGAAAGTTCTGCACTTTGACAAATTTGTACTTTAACTTAAACAAAACTATGTAGAGCTAATACTGACAGTGTTGTCTTTTTAAAAAATATCTAAGGAAAAGTGTGCTGAAAGGTGATGCAGAAACTTACAGTTTTCATGTATACATGGCTTTCCATTGTTCTTTAATGATTAAAATGCTGCTTAGCTGCTAATTTATCTCTTTTACTCACTCCAATAATGTACAAATGGTTTAAAGATGTCTTGAAGGGATGCTGAGCATCAGACAGTACCCATACAAGGCATGTGGTCAGATGGGTATTCAGTGGACAGCATGATGTACTAAAACAGAAAGAAGCTTATATACACTGTATGCTTTATGGATATTCATCAAACTGAGTAGGAATGTTTTCATGGTTATTGCTTCCAAATAACCATGAAAACATTCCTACTCAATTTAACAAATTATTTACCGAAAGAGTCCAGACCCTTGCCAATGCCCAAAATAGAACTAGCAGCCCCACACCAATAACTACCCCAACCCACACCAATATACAAAACAATAGCCCCAGTTCCACCTCCACTCTGTATCCACCAAATCAATATCTAAACTCCTTGGTAAACTTAAACCAAGCACTCTAGCAGCTGATAAGCTGCCAGCAGACTTCCCTGTGATCTCAGCTGAAGATACAGCCTATCCTGTCTCTATTCTAATAAACAGGTCTCTCTCAGAATGCAAAGTCCCCACCTCATGGAAACATCATATATAATGCCACTGCACAAAGGAGGCAACTCCTTAGAGCTCACCAACTATTGCCCAGTAGCAATCCTATCACCTTTATCCAAAATACTAGAAAGAGTTGTTCATACTCAACTAGTACAGTACCTCCAGAATAACTACTCTCCATATCCCAGCATGGCTTTAGACCTTCCCATAGCACCATGACAGCACTATCATTCACCAACATAGTTAACCACCACAGAAACAAGGGTCTATTTGTTTCTTCCATATTCTTAGACCTATCAAAAGCCTTTGACATGGTAAACCACAGTCTGCTTCCTGATACTCTATCCATCCTAAATATAAGTACCTCCTCTATAT
This sequence comes from Protopterus annectens, assembly GCF_019279795.1. Lineage (NCBI taxonomy): Eukaryota > Metazoa > Chordata > Ceratodontiformes > Protopteridae > Protopterus > Protopterus annectens. The sequence goes on along the minus strand of NC_056728.1, from coordinate 1,315,956,189 downwards.
CATGGTTCAACAGCTACTTATTTGCCCATCAGCGAGCAGTCCTATGGCAGGACCAGTTGTCCCCCCTGTTACAAGTAACCATAGGAGTCCCTCAAGGATCCATCTTTGGCCCATTGCTGTTCTCTCTATTTACAAATCAGATCTCTTCATCCTCTCCCACTGCCTCAATAGTACAATATGCAGATGACACTACCCTCATATGTGCTGCCCCTACCCTTAGTGAATTGCAAACCCTTACCCAAAATAACTTCACCCTAGCCAAAACTTGGTTCACTAACATAAAACTTCTTTTTAATCCCACCCCAAAAAAAAATAATTATTTTCAGTCCTGGCAGAGCTCCTCCCCTAAATAATAATTTCACCATTAGCTCCAAAGAAAACATTCAAATCAGTCCAACCACACACACTAAACTGCTAGGAAGATAAATAGACACTAACCTGCAGCTTGACATCCACATAGCACAAACCATTAAGAAAGTTAATAAAAAACTTGGTCTCCTCTACAGGAACAAACAGTTTATGACAAAATGCACCAAAGTAACCATTGCAAGGACTCAACTTCTATCCACCCTCCTCTATGCCTCTCCAATCTTGACCAATCTCCACCAAACTGAGCTAAATAAAATGGAATCTTGCTACAACAAGAATGCCAAGTTTGCTACTGAAGCCTGGCTTGAGTTGCCTCATATACTTCTACTCAATCAACTCTCTATAGCACACAAACTCTACAACCTTTCTGAGATAACTCCAGCACTTCTGCAGCTAATTCAGCCCCACATTCCCTCTAGAGCCTTAAGATCTAGTAACCAGAACCTTATAACTGTCATCAAACATAAAAACGAAGCTGCTAAGTCCCTCTTTGCCAGCACCATTGCCAAAACCTGGAACACACTGCCAAGCCAAATAACTTCTACCACCTCCTTTAGTCAATTCAAAAAACTCCTGAAAACCCACTATCTAAGTAACTGGCTATGCTCATGCCACTCACCAGGCTAATCCATACCAAGAGAATTTGTCAGGGTACAGCTATGTATAAACAGTTTCTCCCATGAAAGCTTCCAAACCCGTAAACATTTACCTTACAAAACTTATAACTGCAAAAGAAAAAAAAATGTACCTCTGATTGTCTACTGTAAGAAATGTTAATCACTAGCATGGTGTCCTGTTGTGTGTATACATGCTATATGTTTGTTAATCACCAGCATGTTGTCCTGCTGTGTATATACTCCATATGTATGTATGTTCTACTTCATTTTACTCTCATGTAATGTATTGTAATGTGGAGCTTTTCTCCCTGGGCCTCCGCTGAAAATGGACCTGTGTGCCGTCAGACTTTCCCAGTAAATAAATGTAAAATAATATAAATAAAAAATATTGCCAGTGGGGTCGGTAGATACTGATAATAATAAGGGTTGCATCCTATCCAGAAGGTGTATAGCTAACTCCAGAGACTATCACCTAAAAGCCCGTCCATGAGAAAGGGTTCTAAGATAAGAACATGTCCTCCAAAAACCTAATGAGAAATAAGATGGGCTAAACAGTAGGACTAGCCAAAATCTGTAGTTGGGCTGTCACTGTATGTTACTTTGTTACTTTTGTTCTGTACACTTAGATTGCTTGATTGTCTTTACTCATTCTATTACAATGTTATTTTCACGTTACTAAGGTGTCAGACGTTTGAATTTGCTTTAAATAAAAAGTAAAAGGAAGAATAGCTCTTTGAGTAGCTTTTTGTATATTTGGATTTTAAGTGGATGTTTTTCATCAGTTGTTTGAGTGTATTTGAATTATCCGGTTGGAAAGTTTGCATTTTTTGTTCTTGTTTTACCGTAGTATTATTTAAACGTGCTTCCTCAGTTTTCAATGCTCTGTGTTATGGCACAAAACAAACCCCGTGTTTCTTTCTCTGAGGCCACAGGGAAAACGTGGTTGTAAATCGTGGGATTGATAGAAGTTAAGCTTTTTATTTAAGGTAAGGAAAACAGTTCAAGGTTTTCTTGTTACAGGTGTCAGAAGAGAACATTCTCTGAGTATATCTACTGTTTCTCACTTTAGCCCATTGCTCCCTGTTGTTTTCTTAAGCCCAGTTGCTCATTTGTGGGTGCAAAGTAACTTTTATTCAAAGAACAATGTACTGTATATGTGTGTGCGTGTATTGCAATCCTCATGTAAGATAACTTCTACATTCTTTGAATATTCAGGTCAGTCCACACATCCTCATCATTAATTAGATGTAAGAAGCACGTGGACAGAAGATTTGCACATCATGCATGTTTTTAACTGAAACAGACATCATCATTTTCAAAGAACCAACACTCCCCACGAAAATTAACATAACTCCCCCAATTCAGTATCAGAATGAAATGTATTAGCTTTCATTTGCTAAAATGCTTTCTAATTTACAATGGGATTAGTTCAGACAAATTCCTTACTTTTAGTATCAACTCATAGATTCATAGATTCATAGACTGTTACTAGGGTAACGACCCAGGTGGCCTTTCTAAGCTTAGCCAAGTTTTCTTGAAAGAATAATGATGCACTTTATCCACACAGTACATTGAGGGACAGGCATTTATAAGTTACCTCTACACATAAGGGACATTGATGCCCAGCCTGTTGTACAATTCCTTTTACCCATTCACTGGTATAAGTTGCACTTAAACTGGGTAACAGATGAACTCAGCTTCACATGGCTGGGAAACCTGTTTGCATAGGAGGAGCAGTCTCTTGGACACATATCTGTCTCTCCAACATGTTCTGTTTAAGTTACAGACAAAATTCAGGTTCCTAGACCTTGTATTTCTGGTACCGTTTGACTTACAAATATGTAGGATATTCATAAGTGTGGGGTTTGAGGATGCCTTGTAAGTCAGGCATAGATCAACCCTCAACAATCTATAGGAGACTGCCTAGAGGGAAAGGGCTTTAAGGCATTCTGCTAAGGCATGTTTGTTATGCCTTGTATTCTTTTTGTAATTTTTGTACAGAACTTCTGAGGTTGCTCTAGTTGCTATATATCCCTGATCAGGTACATGCCAAACAGAGCACTGTACTCTATGATTGGTCTGATAAGGGTGGAGTACAGTGGGATAATGACCTCTTTGGGCCTACTTGGCCCTTACTTATAAGTTGTGCAACATAAAAGGATTTCCTCACCACTGTGGCTAAGTAGTGGTCAAAGGTTAGGCTACTGTCTATGTGTGTACCCAGATCCCTGACCACTGGGTCAGCTCTTAGAGGCATATTATCAACAATATAATTAGTAAACGAAAAATAGGCACCAGAGGTCCAACTAGCTCCAACACAAGATTCTTTATTAGCGAAAACCACAAAAACACATAAATGCTGTTTACACACTCCTTTTACGTTTTTCTCTCAAAAACTTCATCAGATAAGGCTTAGATCGGCCAAACTGTAAAAAACATTTATGAGATAATTCCCTTATAAACTATACAACTGTAAATATATTTATATTTATATATTTTTACTTAACAGTATAAGTTTTAAAGTTTTAAAGACAATATTTGGTTTTATCAATTTATATGGCCAAGATTTTTTCATTGTTCATTTTAGATTTATGTGTATTTTCATGTTTGTCTAGTAGATGGTGCTATCACATTACATTATTTTATATACAGATGAATTTTATTGTTGTATTATAGGTTCATAGGTTCATAAGTAGGTACTAGGCTATCTGCCCGAGGCATTTATAAGCCTAGCCAGAGTGTGTCAGCTTTCGCCACCCCATTGAATAATTAACTGAGCCTCTGTCAAGCAGAGCCAATGAAGTGATTCCAGAGGTGTAGTTTCTGTTACCCATCCACTCATCAAGGTTTCTGTTGAAGAGTGTTAGTGAGGGGCTCTGCCTAATGTAGTTTGGAATTTTGTTCCAAAGCATGGGGAGTCTCTGTGACAGGAATCTATTCCTCCAGCATGTTCGATTTATTGTTTTGGCAAGGTTTAGCTCACTAGAGTGCATGGCTCGCAATGACTTGGATTTCTTTAGGTGGAGCATGTCCATCACTTCTGAGATGGACATGGCTTTGTAAGTCAGGCAGAGATCACCTCTGAGTAAGCAATATGCCACTGAGTACAGCCAGTGTTTTTTCAGTCTGGCTGCATAGGACTTATGTTTGAGGCCAGTAAACCTCTTGGTGAGATAATTTTGTGGTCTTTCCAGCTGTTAGAAGTGTCTTGTGAGGTACATCCCAAATGGGGCATTGTACTCTATGATGGGTCTGATGAGTGACAAGTAGAGGGGCACTATAACCTCTTTATTTCTAGATGCAAACCCTTTAGTAATTAGATGGGCCACATAGAAGGATTTCCTAACTACTTTGGCAATATGATTGTCAAAGGAGAGATTGCTATCTACCTGGGTCCCCAGATCTCTTATTACCCCTTCTATATTAAGGGGGCTGCCACCTATGTGGTATTTCATGGGTGTTTTGTTTTTCCTAAGTGGGATGACTATGCATTTTTTGGCATTTAGCTTGAGGCCATGACTTTGACACCAGGTGTCCGTCTCAGTAAGGTCCTTTTGGAGGATGTCCATGTCAGCAGTAGAGTCAATTATAGCTCCCAGTTTGCAGTCATCAGCGAACTTGGTTAGCCATAGTCCTCCTGTGTTTGCCTGTACTTCTGAGAAGTATATGCCGAACAGTAGGGGTCCCAGAACTGAGCCTTGCGGGACACCACTTGTGACTGGTTTAAAGTCGGACCTGGAGCCTGCTATTCTTACCGTGTGAGTTCTGTCTGTAAGCCAGTTGGCAACCCATGTTGTGACGTAGGGGTTTATGTTCAGGCTGGTGAGTTTTTCTGTAATACCTGAGTGGGGAATGGTGTCGAAAGCCTCAGCGAGGTCAAGGTGGGCTGTGTGAACCACCTTTCCTTCATCTATGGCCTTGGTGACTGTCTCAAAGAAGTCAACCAGGTTTAGTAGGCATGATCTGCCCTTAACAAAGCCGAACTGGGTCGAGTCAAGTGTTTGGAGGGTCCCAATGTCTTTGTTAATGAGTTCCATGATGATGCGCTCCATAACCTTGCAGACCAGGCTAGTCAGGCTTATGGGGCGATAAGTTACCAGGGTTAGTTGTGGCCCCTCCTTTGTGGAGTGGAATAACCATTGCTGTGTGCCATTCTATGGGCACATAGCCTGTGGAGAGGCTGAGGTTGAACAGCGTGTTTAGGTTGGAGGTTAGTTCATTCTGTAGTTTGTGCAAGACACAGCCTGGGACACCATCTGGCCCCACTGACGCTGTGTTTTTGGCTTTTGAAAGGGCTGCTTTCACCTGTGCATCTGTGATTTCCAGGACAGTACACTTTTCCGGTATTGTTGTGGGCCCTTTTGGGGGAGAAAGGGGGGCTGAAGTTTGCACTGAATCTAGCTGCCAGGATGTTGGCAATATCAGTAGGTTCAGTATATTTTGTGCTATTTTGCACTAGTTCAGTGCATATGTGTGAGTTGCCATTTAGATTCCTAACATAGATAAAGAAGGCTTTGTGGTTATCTTTTGAATCCTTGGCTATTTTTCTTTTGAAGTTAACCTTGGATGATTTTATGAGGGACCTCAGTTTCTTACTGATACTGATCAGGGATGTCTTTCTTTCTTGGGATTTGCTTTTTTTCTAAACTAGTTTCCTCCTTCTATTGTATAGCCTGTTTATGGCAGGGGTCCACCAGACTGGTTTCCTTCTCTTACAGGAGTGAATCTTGGTTTTGCTAGGGATGGCATGATCCATGCATCTTTGCAGGTGCTCATAGAGTGCATTTGTAAAGGTTTCTGCATCTTGGGCAGCGTTATCCTTTAGCGTGGGGGCTGTGAAACTTACCGACTCTGTCTTAAGTAAGGTGAAGTTTGCTTTAGAAATTTATTTTACTGTGGTTTCCTTAGTTGGGGGTGGTGGTGGGGTGTGGACATCCAGAGTGATTAGTTTATGGTCTGATCTAACCAGTGACGGGTTGACCTCTGGTGTGGAACACCTGTTGCCCATGTTGGTGATGACCAGGTCCAATATGTTTTCACCTTTGGTAGGGCAGTTTACCAGCTGATCCAGGGCATTTGAGTTGATGAATTCCAGGAAACGCTGGGCCTAGGAGTTTGTACTCAAGTAGTTTTCCCAGTTAATGGCAGGGTAATTGAAATTGCCCAGTATCAGGGTGTTCAGTAGGACCTTCATGTTTTCCAGTGTTTCCAGAAAGGTGCAGGCCACAATTTGCATTGCAGATTTGCCCGAAGTTAGTTGCACATGGATGATCTCAGAGGTATCATGCTGCGCCACTAACCTGGAGGTGTGGGTATCCTTGATGAATATAGATAGACACCCCCCCTCCTTTTCTGTTTTAGTCTGTGTTCTGTGGCAAAACGTGGTATGAGTGGTAGCCCGGTAGTGCTGGGGTGCTCTCAGGAGCCTTAAACCAGGTTTCAGTTTCTGTACAGATGTCGATATTCTTCATACTGAGGAGTGCTTTGAGTGTGTGGATTTTGAGATTTAAACTCCTGGCATTGAGTTGCATAACCCTCAGTTTTTTGTTAATTGTGCTGTTTACGGAGGTGGGTTTGACTTTTGAGTCTTGCCTAAAAAGGCACTATGGAGCCAGCAAGAGCCTTGGCCAGTATTCGAAAGCCTAGGGGTGACAGGTGCAAGCCGTCTCTTGCGAAGCAATGTGGCTTGTCGAGCATGTCATCCCAGGCTGACAGACACTGGATCCCCTTTGAATGACACCAGAAGCTTAGCCAATTGTTGAAATTGAGCATTTTCTCTTTATACTGAGTTATCATTCTTGGTGAGGGCAGGATGCTACTCAGGGTCACGGTCATACCAGCCTGGGCTACATGATCAAAGAGCTCTTCCATGTCTCTTTTAATGTAGTCCAGGGAGGTACATCTCAGGTCATCCACACCAACATGAACAATGACAGAGTCATATTTGTACTTGTTCTGGAGTGACCTGAGTGCTTGTGTTATGTGGCGGATTCTGGCTCCCAACAGGCAGCTTACAAGTAACCTTCTGCTTGTCCAGACTAGTGAGTGGGACGTCATGATACATTTTGTTTTAATTTATTAACTTATTACCTATTTATTACTTATATTTATATTTTATTCATTCATCCACTGTTCAGAATATGTAGAGATAGAATGTTTTATGAAAGGTTTACACAAATGTTAAAATGATTTTATGATTCCACTTGGTTTACTAATGTTTCATTATTCATGATTCTTTAACATATTTAATTCATTACAGCATTGCATTGGATAATTGGGGGGGGGGTTAAAAAGGTTTTTAAACAAGATTTAGAGTTAGTACGCTCATCTGATGAAGTCTTTAAGACAAAAATGTAAAAGGAGTGTATGAACAACGTTTAAGCGTTTCTGTGGTTTTCGCTAATAAAGAATTTTGTGTTGGAACTGGTTGAACCTCCGGTGCCTGCTTTTCATTTATTGGTTTACTTTGGGGGACTTTTACCACCTTTTTGGTTTATCAGTTTGGATTCTTGTGGTTATGGAAGCACAACCTGGATCCAGCACTGACTATGGCATTAAAGGAAGTGAAGTGGGTGAGCTTTGTAAGCTTACTGGACAGCTCATGCAGTTGGTGGGGCTGCTTACAACAATTAGCCAATCCATGGCTTCGTTAGCCTCAGGAGTAACTTTGCCTGGTAATCAGGAAGTGTTTTGGTGTTCAGCTTCGAATGAAGGAATGGAAGGTCACAACAGAGCATCTGAGCAGAATAACCCTTTGAATTTTAATATCCAACGGCCGCAGTTTAGAAGGATTTCCACACATTTCTTTTCATGCAAACAATGGAGAACAATCAGTGGGGATGAATATTAGTCCTCACAACCCACCTGTGGCTGCAGAAACAGGAACAGACATTGTTTCATGTCTGCCAGGTACTAAAAGGCAGTTTAAAGATATTTTGAACTTTAAATTTGATTTTAAAGAACAGGTTTGTGTTCCAGCTAACAGTGGCTCTTATGCCAACATGTTAAAAGACTTGGACATATTATTATATAAATATAAAATGTGGGAAATGGATAACTCATATCTTAAACACTGTTTACAGTTAAATATTGTACCAAAAGGGTTAAGGGTATGTAAATACCCTAACAATGTTAAAGATGGATCTGAACTTCACCATGATCTTGTTTTAGCTTTTGACAAATGTGGTGCGGACATTATGAAAGCTATTATGAGAAATAATGGTCTGGAAATGGAAAGTACTTATAATTTGACATAGCGTACTAACAACAGTATTATTAATGATTTGATGTTCAGTATTGATAAAAGTCAAGTATTTTGATTTATTGAAAAACATTGAAACCAAATGTAAAGAAGTACAAGTTAGGAAACTGAACAAGATAGAAAGAGATGTGAATGAATACACAAATAATATACATTATCCTAAACCTAAGCAATTTAATGGAGGTAAACACTTCAGAAATGTGAATAATAGAGGGTGGGTGAATGAAGAATTACACAATGAAGGCTATGTTGAGAATATGAACACACAGGACCCTTTAGAAGTTCTACGCCTTCGGAGGTCGGAAAGACTGAGGAACAAAAAACCTGTGAATTACAGGCCGGGGAATTACAGACAAAAGAGATGGGCACCACAGGACAAAACCTACTGGAGATAGATCATCAGGCAAATATTATGCAGGATGGATTTATACACAGCTATAAGAGATTTAACATGTTTAACTACACCAACATGAATATTACTAAAGGACATTTTGAATTATTTTTAAAAGGTTTTATTTTTATACCTAGAGTTAAAATTAATATATTTAATTTATTGGTGGACTTTAAACTTTTTATTAGGAAGAATAATTTAAAATTGTTTTTTGTGGGAAAGAGAAAAGAAATATTAACAATGAATTCGTTAAGAAAAGCACTTTTAACCCACCTTTGCATCCTCAACTCAAGAATTTTGAGGTTATGGTGGAAAATGAGTTAAGAGAAGTACTTAAGGATAATAAGGTAACACCTAACATGACTAAAGAAGAAAGAGACATCTTACAAGAATGTAAGCAAAACAAAAATTGATGGATCATGAAGCCTGACAAAGGTGTGTGTGTGTGTGTGTGTGGGGGGGGGGGGGGTGTTGTACTGATGGACAACATAACTTATTAAGGCAAAATGTTAGATATACTTAGTGATGACAGTAAGTATACAAGAGTTTCATTTAATGAAGTTAACATTGCCTACAAAAAGATTTCAATGTGTTTGAATGACTTATTACTGGAGGGGCTTATTGATAGGTAGACATACAACTTTTTACATGTCGACAAACCTAGAGTTCCCTATATTTTCGGCATTCTAAAGGTCCACAAAGACATATCCAACCCTCCATTGAGACCTGTTGTCTCAGCTGAAGGGTCTGTTATGGCACCTTTAGCAAAATACATAGATCATAAATTAAAAAATCTAGTCTTGAGAAGTGCAAACATTCTAAAGGATACATGGGATTTTTTAAGACGGCTCAATAATTTATTGTATTCTGAGGAATGCAATTTATTATGTTAGATGTGGTAGATTTATTTACCTGTATACCACATGATGTTGGTTTAACATGGTTTGAAGAATCCTTAGCAGGTTTTAGGGACATTTCTTATAATGAATTTCGTACATGTTTAATTTTAATGGACCTAGTTTTAAAGAATAATTTTATATTTTTTGAAGGAGAGTATTATAGACAACTTAGTGGAGTGGCAATGGGTGCACATTGTGCCCCTACTTATGCCAACAGTATTCTTTCATATTCCACGGTGGTGCAGCAGTAACATTGTTGCCTCACAGCAAGAGGTTCTCCCGTTCGATTCTCGGCTGGTGTGCGGGGAGTGCATTCTGTGTGGAGTCTGCATGTCCTCCCCGCGGTTGGGTGGGTGTTCGAAAGACATGTGCAAATGGGCGTGTCTTCGTTGAAGGTTGAACATCGAGCTGGCACCTTGGCATTCGTGAAAATCTACTGCCAATCATTAGCAGACCGGAGTTCCGCTGTGGCGACCCCTAACCAGGAAAAGCCAAAAGACAACAACAACAACAATGGGAAGGTAAATATGTGTTTAATTCTGAGTACAGGCAATATTGGAGTTTTTATGGGCATTTTTATAGATGATATATGCCTGTTTTTGGTCAATACAGAGAATACATTTAAAGAATTTTTAGATTATTTGAGTACCACTAATGTTTTAAAGTTTATATATAAGTTTAATATCACAGAATTAAATAATTTGGATGTAAATATACAAAAGGTTAACAATGGTTTTAGATCTAAAATATACAGGAAAAAGACCTTCTCAAATTCATACCTACACTATACCAGTGCCCACCCCCCGATACCAGAAAACAGGGGTAGTAAAGGGGCAACTGTTTCATGCAAGTAGGATGACCTCAGATAACAGTGATTTTAAAGCTGAGTGTGAATTTTTAATGAAAACTGTTTAAGGTCAGAGGTTACCCTAGTGAATTGTTGAAGGAAATACATGGAGAAGTACTAGAGGCAAGGAAAACAAGGTTTGCTCTCATTTTAGGTATATAAAATTATAGTTCAGAGAACATTAACTCAGGTAAAAGCACTGAAAATGAAGTTTATCAATCTGCTTTAACTATTACATTTGATGGGGAAACCGGATTAGTAAGGAGAACCATTGAAAATGAGTGGAGCAAATTTGCAAGGATATCAGACCTGAATATTATTTTTGAAAAAACACTCAAATGTACCTACAGGAAGGGATGTAATATTAAAAATATAATAGAGAGGAATACACAATATAATAATGGGGGCGGATACTTAAATAACAGGAAAGGTACGTACAAATGCGCTAACTGCAATCAATGTTCATATATACGGCCTGGAGACACAATACATTTTAAATGTAGGAATAGGTATATCAGTACTTATGCAAATTGTAATACTAATGGGGTGATATATGTAGCCCTATGCAATGCATGTGATTCATTCTATGTCAGAAAGAAAATTAAAACAAAGAATGTATGAACATAGATATATTAGGAGAATTAATGAAAATAATGCTTTGTTTAAACATACACAAGTGTGTAACAGGGCTGAATTTAGTTTTTTTGCGATTGATGTTACACCTATAGACCCGAGAGGAGGCCACTAGGAAACCAGGTTAAGTATAGGGAGCTTTGCTGGCAATTAGTTTTGAAAGCCAGCAACCAACCAGGGTTGAATGATACAGTTTTCACTGTTACCTGTATTAAAGCTTAGATCACCCAAACTGTAAAAAACATTTATGAGACAATTCCCTTATAAAGGATATACAACTATGCAACTGTAAATATATTTATATTTATATATTTTTAATTAACAATATAAGTTTTAAAGTTTTAAAGACAATATTTAGTTTTATCAATTTATAAGACCAAGATTTTTTCATTGTTCATTTTAGCTTTGTATGTATTTTCATGTTTGTCCTGAAGATGGTGCTACCACATTACATTATTTTATATACAAATTAATTTTATTGTTGTATTAAATGATACATTTTATTTGTTTTAATTTAACTTATTACCTATATATTACTTATATTTATATTTTATTAATTCATCCACTGTTCAGAATATGTAGAGATAGGATGTTTTATGAAAGGGTTACACAAATGTTAAAATGATTTTGATTCCACTTGGTTTACTAATGTTTCATTATTCATGATTCATTAACATATTTAATTCATTATAGCATTGCATTGGTTAATTGGGGGGGGGTGTTTAAAAAGGTTTTTAAACAAGATTAAGGGTTAGTGAGCTCATCTGATGAAGTTTTTAAGACAAAAAAGTAAAAGGAGTGTGTGAACAACATTTATGTGTTTCTGTTGTTGTGTCTTTCAGCTTTTCCCAGTTAGGGGTCGCCACAGCGGAACTCCGGTCCGCTAATGATTGGCAGTAGATTTTTACGTGCCGAGTTGCCAGCTCTGATGCACAACGTTCAATGAAGGTACGCCCATTCACGCATGTCTCCACACAGAAGACGCTCTAGCTGAGAATCGAACAGGACAATGTCTAACTGTGAGGCGACAACGCTACCGCAGCACCACCACCGCGTTTATGTGTTTCTGTGGTTTTCACTAATAAAGAATCTTGTGTTGGAAGTGGTTGAACCTCCGGTGCCTATTTTTCGTTTATTGGTTTACTTTGGGGTACTTTTACCACCTTTTTGGTTTATCAACAATGTAATTAGCATGGATGGTTGACTTCCCAAAGGACAAAGTTATGCTTTCCTTAGCACTGAGATTAAGACTATGGCTTTGGCACCATTTGTTAGTCAGAAATAGACATTCTTGAAGAATGCTAGTGTCTACAGTGTTGTCAGTGATAGCTCCCAGCTTGCACTTATCTGCAAACTTATAGCTCCCAGCTTGCACTCATCTGCAAACTTAGTCAGCCATAAACTTTCAGCATTTGCTTCCATTTCAGAGCAATATATGCCAAAAAGGAGCGGGCCCAGTACTGAGCCCTGAGGGACTTTGCTATGAATGGCCTCTTGGTGGAGGTGTCCTCACCTATTATGACCTCCTGGGTCCTATCAGTGAGCCAGTTGGGTATACAGCAGATGATAAAAGGGTTTATACCTAAATTAGTTGTTGTGTCTTTCGGCTTTTCCCGGTTAGGCGTAGCCACAGCGGAACTCCTGTCCGCTAATGATTGGCAGTAGATTTTTATGTGCCAAGTTGCCAGCCCTGATGCACAACCTTCAACGAAGGTATGCCCATTCATACATGTCTCCACGCAGAAGACGCTCTAGCTGAGAATCGAACAGGACAACGTCTTACTGTGAGGCGACAATGCTACCGCAGCACCACCACCATAAGCTTGTCTATACTGCCTGAATCGGGTATTGTATCTAAGGCCTTGGCCAGGTCGAGGTAAGCTGTGTGCACAGTTTTACCTTCATCCAATGCTTTGGTGACCCTTTCAAAAATGAATTCCCACTGAATGTTGATTTCTTGTCCTTTCTGATTTTCATCTCTTTTTGTTTTGCTCATTATTATTCTATTGCATTTCTTTTCCCTTTCCCTCCCCAAATTCTCCTTGCTATCCTGTCCGCTCTAACTCAGCCACAGGAACAACCAGCATATCTTATTTAGCTATGTTCCTGTGCAAACCATTCCATACTATATTACTATAAGTAACACTAATCATAATATTTACAATATTTAGAAATACCCTCAGATTGCAGCAGCATTATCTTCTTACCTACTTTTCTTCTAGTCCTTAATTGTGCATTGTCCTATATCTTAACCAGGGGGGGCTACTTAGCTTGGTACATTTGCCTATTTCCCCTAAACCCACTTTCCTCTTCTTCTTCTCTCATGTTTTCTGCTAGCATGATTACCTCATCTACTGTTGGGCTTTCATTTCTATTTTCGTGTAATTGTTTTTTTTTTGCCATTAATGTTGCAATCCATAACAGTTCTTTCACTCTCTTGTCATTTCCCACCAACCTACCTATTCCCATGAACAAAAGCCTTTCATTTTTCACAAACTCTTTCTAGTGATTCCTTTTAACGTCTTTTCTAACCTTCTCTTTTACTTCTTTAACTTTTGACAGCTCCAGAAAATATATACTCAGTCGCTTCTTTCTTCATCCTTGTACCTTCAATATCCCCTCTCCACAGCTGGAAATATTCTCTGCAGCCTTAATGGTATAGAAACGTATTGGTGCAAGCACTTCTATGCAAATATTGTCAGCTTTATCAAATGTATAGGTTTATTATATAGCTGGCAAATCAATTCCCACTGCCCCTCATGAATGTCTGTGTTTACCTGTCTGCACTACTCATCTTTTAATTGTATGCTTATTTCATTCAGATCCCTCTTTAATAGTTAACATCATTTGGAAATCGAGTTACAGTCCCCCATTTCTTTCCCTCCGAGTTCTCATAACCTGCTTAATTAGCACTTGCAACCTTCCTTCATAATAACTTTTGAATTCCTCCTTACCACTTGAAAATACGCCCTCACAGAAACTGCATACTTTACCTGTGCCTCCTCCAAGGATATGACATTATCAGCTGTCAGAAACTGGTCCAAATATTTGAGTTCTATCTGATGTTTTCTCTGTCTAACAAAAGCATTATTTATCCCTCAGACATGCAACAAGCTATAAGGGAATTAACAAACATCCTAACATGTGTGGGAAAAGACATTTGCTTAGCAAAATCCTTCCATCACCTGATGCAGTGCCTTAACAACAAGACAAAAGTTTGACATTCAGTCAGTGGCTAAGGATATGAAGTAACAGGGGAGTGAGTGCCAGCCAGCCTCCAATGAGATGTACAGCCAACTGGACTGCTTGGCACCAAATGGGCTTCACCCCACTCTCCAGTGAGTACAAGCAATGAACAGGAAATCTTCCATCCTCACAGTGTCTTTTTTTATCCTTCTAATATACACAAAAAATCAAAAGTAAAAGTGGCTTTACTAAATGCTGTTAGTCTCAACACAAAAATGGCTGATTCAGAAGCTGTTCTCTGGTTTCCAGGATGCTAGTATTTGTATATTGTTGAACCCTGCTTAGAAGATGCAGAATGCATACTGCAAATTCCATAGTATGCCTACATTCATTGAAGCAGCTCCAGTGGGACAGCTAGTGATGTCACATCATTTGTAAAGAATGCCTAAGGGCTAGAAGCCAAGCAAACAACACACAGCTAGAAAATGCTCCAACAGAACATAAAGACATATATCAGAATGGTACAGAATCAGAGAGGATGTGCCTTTATATACTTACAGATTTATAAATTTCTGCCGCAAGTAAAATTAAAAACTCATATTCTATGGGACCGGACAACATACCTGGTTGTTTCTTATATGGAATCAAGGAAATTGAAAGAAAATAAATAAAATAAATAATTCCAAGTCAAACCTATAGATAATGCTAAACAAAATGCTATTATGTGGACACATTCCTACCCACTGGGGTAGGCCACAATTGTACCACAATTCCCAAGGTGGTTGTGGGAAGTCATATAAGGCCTAAACAATTGTTGGCCTATTAGCTTGTGTACAATATGCAGAGAGTCTTAGGAAAGCTTATAAAAATGATACAGAGGACTTACTTCTATTATCCAGAGAACCATATTGGTTTAAGGCAAGAGTTTATCTTTTACAGTTTGCTGCATTCTTTGAAGAGGAAACAGTAACACTTAATGAAGGACTGTCAAGGTATGCTGCTCATCTTGACCTAGTAAGAGCATTTAACCATATTCCACAAAAGCAAATAACTGATAAATTACAAGCATTAAATATTAATCCATATCCAATTCACTGAGCAAAAACATCCTGCTTATCTCTGTCTTGTCAAGGCAGTGAACACTATTCCAAATAAGGAATTGATTGACAAATTACAAGCATTAAATGTCAATCCAAATGTAATTCACTGGGTAAAGCACTAGTTCAGTGAGATGACACAAGTCAGAGTCCAGATGGTGGTTACCTGTCTCCTCCAATGATGGTTGCTAGTGGTGTCTCACAGGGGACTGTAACAGACGCTCATTTTTCTGTACTAATAACCTCAGGCAGAAAAGTGCCTATGGGCTCTGGATAACCTAACATACTGATGACTGCAAACTGGGTCTGTTACTTCAATAAAAGATGGCAAAAAGTATCCAAGATGACCCATAAGAAATATACACCTGGTGCTGTAGTAATAATCTCACCTTTAATTTCAGTAATCTAACATAATGACATGTTGTACTTATCGTAATAATAAATTTGCATTGTCGTAGTTCATCCTTCTCAACTACTAGGATTAAAATAGCGACTTTAAGTCTGTTTGGCACTGATAATACTTTGCCACATTTCAGCTCCTCTCCTTTACCTATAATACTTTGCACATCACTGTCTTTCTCCAGATCTGGAGTAGGCCACTCAAAAGAGGAGGCCAGCACAAATACTTTGTTAACAGAATCATAAAAAAGCCACCAAGGACTCTGCTCTCTGCCATGGCTAGGGGAAAGGACTCCATCCCCTGGAAGGCCTGGGGAAGGGCTTCACCCCCTGCAGGCCTGGGGTGGAGTAGTCATGAACATTGTATAGGCAGTATCATGACTATGCAGATCAGTTGCTAAAGCAGCCACATAACATTTGAATCTGACATGGTCTAGTTCACCCTCCTCATTCAATAGATAGAGTCTCCAGCAAACCTTCCTTGGTGATCTTATGAAACAATTCTCCCATAAATTTGGGGCTCTAAAGTTAGAGAGAGACCTGCAGACGACATTCACCTTGTAAAGTCATGTGACAGTACCAAATTATATTTGCACATGTCATCGTATTGAAGCATTCCTGAAAAAGGCTAGGGAGTTATCTACACTGCTTGCAGAATGAATCAGTAGCTTATCTAGTCATAACAAAGTGTGGAATAGTCAGACAACCAGCTTGGCAAAGTGAATTTGGAAATTCTTTTGTCTATTTATTAGAAGAATAAGATATTAACAACTGTGAATCCCTTCTGAAGTCTTTTGACTTGTTTAGATAAAAATGTAACTGTCTATACACACCTACAGAGTGCAATAAATCCTCTCCTTTATTGTTACAGTTAAGAAACAAAACTGGAAGACTAATGGATTTATCCAGATTAGCCTCCATAGCTACTGTGCATGAAGGTGGCGGTTAATTCACATTAAAACCATATCCTTGTGAAAGACCTAATCCTGCAGATTAATACACAATGCCTGAAGCTCAGAAATTCAACTCAATGAAGTCATGGGTACCAGGAAGAAAGTTTTGCAAGACAGCTTTGTTGGCGCAGAGGGGTAATGTCCTGACTCAGATGGGATGACTTCACTTAGCATCTCAGGCATGTGCTGCAGCTAGCAGGGTGCAAGGGGAGCAAAGTGTCTTTGCCCACTTAGCTCTTTCAGGGAGGAAGGGTGGGGCGCATGTCCAGGGTGATTTCACTTGTGTAGACTGCTGAAATATGCACACTGTGCTTTTCTTAGGAGGTGGGGATATTTGCAGGCTTATATCACCTACTAAAGTGAGTAACAGTCCCACACTCTTCCCACTGCATGCCCTCCTAGTACAGAAAATTCAGTAGGAAAGAAAGGGTTAAAGATGCAACAGAAATCCCCCTGATGGGTGCCTTAATCAAGGTCCTCTCTGATGGCTCTCACTAGAGTAAGGGGAATGACTGGGTCAGTTGTTCAAGAGAGTAGCTAATGATGACAGGCAGCAAAAGGCCAAAAAAAAAAAAAAAACAAACATTCTGCTTTAGGCAATGGCTCAAGATGGTAGTGGTCTGCTAAGAAAAGCCCTCATATGGAAAGTTTTACAAACATTAAGAGATGACAAGGAAAAGGTCTGAAGCCCTCGATGGAAATCAGAGAAAGCTACTATATGAACTTTGAGAGAAGCACAGCTCAGCCCAGCGAGAAAAAACTGAGAAAAGCATTCTACAAGTACAGGAACTGGAGCTAAAAAGGGATCTAACTATTTATCTGAAGTCTAGAACAAAAAACATGTCCACTTCCTTCTGCACATTTGCCTGCTGTTTGGCTTCTGAGCAGAAGTAAGGATCTGGTCAACCCTCTTAGGGAAGGTGGCACCCTTGGCTATTGCTGGCATAATAAAAAGCAAGTGGTTAACCTGATGGCATGTACATGCAGTTGCGATTTGCCAGACTGGTGAGATAGCTGGGTCCTAAAGGGAGTCGACCTGAGAGTCTTCTCCAAGAGGTGAGGCCAGAGTAAGGGGAGTCACACTTGTAGTACACTAAATGAGGCTATGAGGATAACCTTGCTTTACTCAGCTTTGCTTTGTCTATAAATCTGGAAATCAGGGTAAGTGAGGGAATGCATAAAGCAGGGCTGGAGGTCACTACTGTAGTAAGCCATGACTGTGCTACAATGACAATCAAGAAAGAAGTTGATGTATTTGGCCTTATTCACAGGAAGGCTTCCTCATCAGTGGAAAAGAGATTTCAACACCATTCAAATAACGGACCACAGAATCAGCATTAGCAGAATCTGCTAAGCCTATCCACCTGGGAGCTGGTTCCTTCGGAGTGTGAGCATCTACCAGAAAGTAGTCCAAAGATAAGACCCATTTCCATAACCCAATCATCTCTCAAAACAATGTGTAGGAAAAATACTTCCTTGTTGTTAGCATACTGTATCATCAGTATGTTGTCTCAATGAAGGACAATAACTCTTAGATGAAAAGGAATCTTGAAAAACTTGCAGAGCAAGAAGGACCACCCTCACCTCCAGAATGCTTATATGCTGACTATCTCATTCTGTGACTGTCTACCCTTGACAATGCCCCCTACCATAAGACTGAAGAATCAGAGGTGACAGTCACCTGGGCACAGTCGATTTGGAATGGGCTACCACAGGAAAGACTGGAACAAATGAACCACTATTCCAGGTGTTTCCTTATGCCATGGAAATCCTGATCTGGTCTCATATCAGGTAAGCACTAGCTCCTCTGAGTCTTCTGGGTGCATTTGTGAACCTTCATGTGATAGCTCACTAATGGAATGAGGACAAAAGGTGGCCATTGTAAACCTCAACGACTTTAGGCATGTGACTGCCAACACAGAAGTGTCTTGGTAAGTCCTGCTTGCTGTCTGCTGAATGGGAAGAAACCTTTCCTGTGAGGGACTGGTCTAGACATTAAGGGTGCCCAGAAAACATTATCTCAAGGTGACAGTTTGTGAAGGTTGTATCTGTCATTTTGCAACATTTAAAGTTATCCCTAAAGCCTGGAATTGTTGAAGAGGATTCTAAGTCACTATCAATTTGTATAAGATCAGACTAATAAGGATCCAGTCATCCAGTGTCAAAAACCCCATGACAACCTACAACCTCTGATTAGCTGCAACTACAGCTAAACACTTTAGGAATAACCAGTGGCAGAGAACAATCTGAAAGGAAATGTGTCAAACTGATAACTGGCTCCTTCCAGGTCACATAGGAACCTCCTTGGCTCTTTGTCTACCTTGACATGCAGGTATCTGCCTATCATCTACAAAGAGTACATCCAATAACCTGTTAACAAAAGGAAGATTTAAACACACCCTAAGAGAACATCCAAATCACCTCTTAACAAAAAGAAGGGCTAAAGATACCCAAAGAGTACATCCAATCTCTTAACAAAAGGAAGAGTTAAACACACCCAAAGAATACATCCAATCACCTATTAACAAAAGGAAGATTTAAACACACCTTAAGAGTACATCCAAACACCTCTAAACAAAAAAGTTAAACACACCTCAAGAGTACATGCAATCACCTCTTAACAAAAGGAAGAGTTAAACGCACCCTAAGAGTACATCCAATCATCTCTTGAAGAATTAAACACACCCAAAGAGCACATCCAATCACCTCTTAACAAAAAGAAGAGTTAAAAACACCCAAATAGTACATCCAATCGCCTCTTAATGAAAGGAAGAATTAAACACACCCTAAGAGTATATCCAATAGGCACCTGAAGAGTTAAACACATCCTAAGAGTGAATCGAATCCCCTCTTGAAGAATTAAACATACCCTAAGAGTACATCCAATCACCTCTTTAAAAAGGAAGAGCTAAACACACCCTAAGACTACATACAAACACCTCTTATTAAATTTAAGAACTAAACACCCCAAAAGTACATCCAATCACCTCTTGATAAATGGAAGAGTTAAACACATCCTAAGAGTATATCCACTCACCTCTTAACAAAAGGAAGAGAGAAGCACACACTAAGACTACATCCAAACACCTCTTATTAAATTTAAGAGCTAAACAAAGTACATCCAATCACCTCTTAACAAAAGGAAGAGTTAAACATACCCAAAGAGCACATCCAATCACCTCTTAATGAAAGGAAGAGTTAAACACACCCTAAGAGTACACCCAATCACCTCTTAATGAAAGGAAGAGTTAAACACACCCTAAAAGTACACCCAATCACCTCTTAACAAAAGGAAGAGTTAAACACACCCTAACAGTACATCCAATCACCTCTTAATAAAAGGCAGAGTTAAACACACCTTAAGAGTACATCCAATCACCTCTTTACAAAAGGAACAATTAAACACACCCTGGCAATTGGGAACTTTTGCTTTGGCAAAAAGAGATTTAGGCCATTTGGGCCTGGAATGGTTCCGATGTCAGTCGTTTTGGATACTTAGAATAATCTTAGGTAGGACCCAGACTCCCATTGGTGTGGTGGGCCTCTTGGATGTCTCTTTTATGACACTCCAAGCAATAATTTCCTCTTCTGCCAGGGTGGGATGTTATGAAATAGAATGGAGTGCGGCTGGAGTAGGGAAACTAAAAAGATCACATAGCCTGTGGATGTTATTTTAGATTTTGGTGACCTTCTTATTTGGATTAATTTTGGGATCTCCCCAAACTTTGAATTATGAGGGGAAAAACAGGGGAGTCATATTTAAGTTTATTATCCATTTCTACTTCAGAAGACTCCAATGGAAAGTCAATTTGCTTCATCCTGCACAGCTTCTTGTCATGTTTCCTCAGTAGAGCTCTATTCCGAATAAGACGATGCAGGGGCACAACTGAACTCAGACTCCCTGAGACACTTCTACTGGAGACTTGCAAACACTCTGTACTGGTGATGAGAAGCTCTCAAAGGCTTAGACTCAGGTTATATGGTATCTTTGGATAAGGTGGTTGTGACACACACTCTAGGAAAACCAGTGCAAAACTGGTTCCAACACCTAGGCCAACACAGAGCCCCCAGTTAATGATAGTTTTTATCGAGCCACACCAGTGCCAAAGTAGACACCAGACTGGTGAGGGCTCCAACACTGAGGCATCTTCTGGTCCTGACATCTGTACTGACACTCTTGGGCTCAAGGGGCTCAAAGGCCATGAAATCTGACCATGATGCCAACTCCAAATGGATCTGTGCCAAAAATGGTCCTGAGTTCCTATCTCTAGGACTGCAGGCCAGACAGATTGCCAGTACTGAAGGCACTTGAATGTATAAGAGAAATACCCAACTGCCCATTTTATAAGTACAGTACAATATTTGGGGGGGGGGTTGCATTGTATAGATGTTACCCACTCCAGGGCTTTGTAAGCCCCTCTCTCTTCAGGTCTTCATGTCCTTGTACCTGCAAGGAAAAGACAAGCCTTTACATTGTCCGTACCTACAAAGAACTAGGTGGTCTCCTCCTCAGCTAATTCACAAGTCATACCCTTGATAATCATATCCATGAACTTAGATAACAGATAAAATAAATCAAATTAGTTGTGAATTAGTTGCTGTTTACATAAGGTAATAGATGTGTTGTTTACTCAAACATTGAAGGCTGTGAGCTGAAGAGCTACCCATTTTTGTCACTGAATAAAGTAGTTTTTAAACTGCATATGTAAGTGACAAGGATGGTTTTCAAATTATTTTTTTGTGTCTTATTTGGCACCTTTTAAGGATGAAGAGGAAAGGATGAAAGAAAACAGATTGAGTTATTGTTTGGTCAGTGAAAATTCTTGTTGCATTTCATCTGATTCACAATAGGCAGTTTTTAGAACACGGTAACTTCTTCATCTGCAGGTCTTGTTCAGCAAATTAGGGCTTTGGTTCACTTTTAAAATGAACACATATATAACCTAAATCTGGAAAATGAAGAAGCACTTAAACAAATAGCTGCAGAATTTGATAAAAATAAAACCAGGTCAAACAGGAATAAATGTCACCTGTGCTCTAAACAAAGAAGAAAGGTAAAGTACAAAATCTTTATCAGGATGTACATTTGGAGGAGAGAGACATAAGGATAAAATCAATTGAAGCAGGTAATGTGCTCTCTCATTCTCTCTATTTAAACGACATATTAGGACATTGTACTGGGGTGTGAAAAGTGGGAAACTGAAATACTCTGAAGCTTAATTATTTATAGCACACACACACACACACACACACACACACACACACACACACACACGCACACACACACACACACACACACACACACACACACACACACACACACACACACACACACACACACACACACACCACACACACAAACACACAAACACACAATTTCTGTATTGGCCTTTCTTAAAAAAAAATACTAGTTAAGGGGTAAATGTTCTATAAAAATTGAATGAAAGTCAATTAATTTGGTGAAATGTAAACTATTTTACATTTACTTGGGTTAAGTGAAGGAGATAAGCTATTTTGGAATATATTTGATTTAAAGCTGAATTACATGTAATGTACTCTGATTTTGTGGAATTCAGTAAATATACATCTCTGTTCTTTTCATTGTGCACCACAGAATCTTTAAAATCCACTCCAATTTCCACTAACTCAGGAAGATGGGACTTCAGTTTAACATCTCACTGAAGTATGGGACCTCAGCAGTGCAGCAACCCCAATTTTGCACTGCAGTGTCAGTAATGGAATATGATTCCAAACACCTTATGTGGGAATAGAACCTACAACCATCTGATTTTCTAGGCATCAAAGGTGAGTGTGCTACCTACAGAACAACTTGACACTCCTGCCATAAAGTACAGTTGTGTGCACTTACCATAAATGTAGATGTTCAAGTGTGTTCACTGTTGCAGTCATCACACTTGGGTTATCTGCCTGCAGGTAGCCCTCAGTCGGCCCGAATACCAGAGACTTAGTATTTCTGCGTCAATTGCTGTCACTTCAGGACTGACGTCAGGCCGTCAGGGGTATAAAAACAGGCAGCCAACGTCATTACATCAGTTTTTCTTGCCCCAAATGTCAGGAACCCCCCCAAATAGGTAGCTAAGTTATGGTGGAAAAAACACCACCAGTAAAAAGTAAATACCAATAGCCCTGTAAGGGGTGAGTAATAGACATAGAGAGGAAAGAGAGAGAGAGAGAGACAAGAGGGCTGGAGGGTGGGAAACCAGGACTGCAACAGTGAATACACTCAGACATCTACAGTTATGGCAAGTGTACACAACTGTACTATGTTCTTCGTGTTTCACTGTTGCAGTCATCACACTTGGGTTGATTCCCAAAGCTGAAGAATAGGTGGAGGCAGTCAAGAAGAGTTGGGGCTGGCTAGTATGCCCTGCAGGACTGCTGTTGCAAAACCCGCCCTGGATTTGGAAAACATAGGCAGGTGATAATGCTTGGTGAAGGTGTGAACAGAACTCCAGGTAGCAGCTTCCAGAATGTCCCTGGCAGGGACTCCCCTGAGGAATGCTGTAGAGGTAGAAGTTGCCCTAGTGGAATGCGTTCTGACCCCCTGAGGGGTAGGTTTCCCATGGTGTTTGTAGCAGAAATGGATACAGTGTGCTAGCCATTTGGAAATTGTTTGTTTTGAAATGGCCTTGCCCTCTGCCCCTGGTACACAACTGACTAGTAACTGGTTAGATTTCCTGAATGGCTTAGTCTCATCAAGGTAGAATCTGAGCTGTCTGTGCACATCTAAGGAGTGCAGGATCCTTTCCCCTTTATTTTGAGGATTAGGGAAGACGGTTAACAAATGTATAGATTGGTTGGGAGCTACACTGGACACCACTTTAGGCATAAAGGAAGGGTTAGCCCTGAGAGAGACCCTGTCAGCATGAAAAATAATGAAGGGTTCCACAGACATAAGTGCTTGTAGCTCAAACACTCTTTTAGCTGAAGCGATGGCCAGAAGCAAGTCTATTTTCCAAGACAGGAATTTTAACTCTGCTGATGCTGCAGGCTCAAAGGGGGGGGGGGCAGCATGAGCTTTTCCAGTACAAAGTTAAGGTCCCAAGAAGGGGTGGGAGCTCTCCTTGGTGGCCTTAAGTTGTTTTCCCCTCTCAGGAACTGTTTGATAAGAGGGTGAGAGAAGAGAGGTGGCTCAGTGCTGTAATGAGCTGAGATGGCAGAGGCATCTTAATGGAAGAGAAGGATAGGCCTCTGTGGAGTAGATCTACTAGGTAATCCAGGATTAGAGGTAAGGAAGGCAGTGTTGTGTCCTATCCTTTAGATTGACTCCAGGAACAATATCTTTTCCACTTATCAGCATAGGATTTCTTTGTACTGGGTCTTCTTGCTTCAAGAATGACATCCAGCACCTGCTTGCTTAGGCTGGTTACTGGGGGAGAATTCAAGGAATAAGCCAGGCAGCAAGACTCAGGGTTTGCAGTTGCGGATGCAATATGTGTCTCTCCTGCTAAGTGAGGAGGGTTGGGATCTGGGGTAGGTGCCAGGGTGGCACCAGTGTTAGGCTGCGCAGTAGTGGGTAACAGTGCTGGTGTGGCCAGTCCGGGACAATCAGGATTGCCCTTGATCTGTCCTGTCTTATCTTGAGTAATATCCTTGTGAGAAGATGCAGAGGGGGAAAAGCATAGATTGAGAGGTTTATCCACTGGAAGGATAGGGCATCCACTTTCCAGGCCCTGCTGTGAGGTGTCCTGATGCAGAATTTGCTGAGCTGGTGATAGTAGGGGGAGGCAGAAAAAGGTCCACCTCCGGGGTCCCCCATTTCTGGGTTAGAAGGCTGAAAGTGTTGTGGTCTAATTGCCATTCGTGTGGATCTAGAAGATTTCTGCTTAAGTCATCTGCCAGAGAGTTTTGTTTACCTGGCAGGAATTGAACTTGCAGATGAATATGCATGTCCAAGGCCGTGTTCCACAGGGCCATGGCTAGCCTGCAGAGTGGGTAAGAGTGGGTTCCCCCCTGCTTGTTGATGTACCACATAACTGTGGTGTTGTTTGTTTTTATTAGCAGGGGTTCTGGTGAGAGTAGGGATCTGAAAGCTGTCAGAGAATGCTGAACAGCTAGCATCTCTTTTTGGTAGATGTGCAGATGAATTTGACTTGGGCTCCAGTAGCCCTGAATGCACTTGTCATCCAGATGTGCCCACCGTGCATAGTCTGATGCATCTATGGTTAGGGTCTGGGCATTGTGGGGTTGAGTAAAGGAAAGTCCCTTGTTGTGGTTGCATGCTGCTGCCCACCAAAGAAACTCTGTCCTTAGACAAGGTATGATAGGTATGACGGTTTCCAGGTCCTGAGAATGTTGGCACCAAAGACTTTTTAAGTGCCACTGAAGTTTCCTCATATGCATTCTGGCATATGGAATTAGTAGAATGCAACAGGCCATGAACCCCAGGGCCTGCAGGATTTTCCTTGCAGATAGCTGGGTTCTGGTGGCCATTTGAGTGAAGTAGCCTGTCAGATAGGCTTGCTTTTCTGGAGTAAGGAATGCTATCTGGGATGCTGTGTCCAAGCTTGCTCCCAGGAATACAATCTTTTGACTGGGAGCTAATTTTGATTTCTTTTCATTGATAGTGTACCCCTGGGAGGTTAGAAGGTTCTTTACAAATGTCAGGTGCTGCCACAGCTTTTCCTGACTGTCTGCCTGAATCATAAAGGTAAATTTGAAATTTTCTCTGTCTGCAATAGGCAATGGCTGGAGCCAGGCATTTTGTGAAAACTCTGGGAGCAGTGGATAAGCCAAAGGGAAGTCCAGAGAACTGATAATGCATAGATCCTGCCCTGAAACATAGGTATTTCCTGCATGAGTCCCTGATAGGGATGTGCAGACAGGCTTCTTTTAGGTCTAGGGTGGCTAACCAGGCATCTTTGGACAGCATAGGAAGAAGCTGCTGAAGGGTGAGCATTTTGAATTTTGGTACCACCAGGAAGGTGTTTAGAATGGAAAGATCTAGGATTGGACACCAAGTGCCCTCTTTTCTAGGTACCAGGAAAATTCTGGAATAAAACCATTGACCTATCTGTTCTGCAGGAACAGGTTGAATTGCCCTTGTGGAGAGCAGGGATTGAACTTTTGCCTCTGCCCACTGGTTTGGAGGAAGGTCTGGGAACTCTTTTGGGGCTGGCAGCGTGTGGAAGTAAAATTTCTACCCCTGGGATACAATGTTGAGGACCCATCAGTCTTTGGTAATGGAGGTCCAGTTTTCTGCATGATGGAAAGTTTTCCTGCTAGGGGCACGAGCACTTAGGCAGAGGTGAGGAGTGGAGTTGAGAAGTCATTGTGAATTCTTTCCATAAGGGGGTGGCTTAGCACTCCCTGTTTTAGAAGTGGAGGTACTCTATTGCTTAGATCTCTGCATACCCTGAGACTATAATCTGGAGGGGTCTGTTTCCCCTGAGTCTTGTTTGCGATGGCCTTGAGGGGGCTAGAAAGGACCAATGTTATGAGGGGAAATGCCTACTGAATCTTGGAGGCTGCACTTGCAAAAAAATCTTTGACTGTCTGCATAGACTTAGCTTTTTCTTCCATCTTTTTTAGAACCTCTTCTGCTTTGGTGCCAAACAGATTGTCCTTGTTCAAAGGAGCGTCTAGTAATTTAGATTTGACATGGTCTGGCAAGGTCTGCTCCTTAAACCAAGCATGTCTTCTCAGTACAGAACCAGTGACTGCTGCCCTGCAAGATGCTTCTAGGGCATCAAAGCCACATTGCAAGGTATGCTTGCTGACTTGGCTTGCAGAATGCATAAGTTCCTGTAATTTTTAATTTTCTGCACAGTCTGTAAAGGTAGATAATTTTTTCTTGATAAGTTCCATAACATGTTGCTGGTATTTCAGCATGTGAAACTGGCAATTCAATGCCCTAATGGCGAGAGTTGCAGAGGTGTATACTTTTTACCTCATCTGTCTAAAGCTCGGGAATCCCTGTCCAAAGGGGTGGGATTCTTAGCTGTAGTTGCTTTTATACCTTTAGGTCCCTGGGAAATTACCTCTGGGTCAGCAGTAGGATTTTTGAAAATAAATTTGTGAGAATCAGGGACTCTGTAGTACCTGTCTGGTTTCCTTGGAGCATGGGGTAAAGTATCAAGAGTTAGACTGGATTTCATAAAGACATCATCCAGAACATCCAGAACAGGACGGATAGCTAAAAGTCTATGTTGTGGCAAATCTAAAAATTGTCTGAGTCTCTTTTTGGACTGAGGATAATCCTGGCATTCCCAGTGGAAATGCTCTCTTAAAGTATGTAGGGTTTCACCAAAAGAAAAATCCTCTGGAGGGGAAGCAGAGGGAATGGAGTCCTCTGCATCAGAATCCTCATAAGCAGATAAAGGCATGTCTTCACATTCAGAAACCTCAGAGTCATCGTATTCTTTGTCTGTTAAAGCTGCTTGGGACAGGTCTCCTTTTTGCTTAGCAGGGGAAGGCTGGCTTCCCCTAATCAGCATAATCAGGTCTTCTGCCATTTTAAGCATTCGATGTTGTGCCAAGGAAGCAGGTGCGTGAGATTGGGTCGTCGTTTTTTTAGGCATAGCTCGTACTCTTGGCCTTAGAAACTCAGTAGTTTTAGACAGAACTGAAGATGCGAAAGAAGTCGTCGGTTTGTGTCGAATATCGGTAATGCGAAGAACTTCCTCGGAAGCCAGTGCCTGCACAGCGGCTCTGGACCCAGCCAAGGTAGAGACATCCACAGGTTCCGTAATCAAAGAAGAGACTCATGGCATACCGGACTCCAAATGGGTCTTGGTAGTGGCCTGCGAATCCATCGAAGTGAGCATCAGGGGCTGCGAAAGCACCTCACTGCATACCGGTGAACTGGCGACTAGCTTATCAGAAGCGTCATCTGCAGTTTTGGACCTGTGCAGTCTGTCTCTGTCTTTATCCTTATGTTTTTTTGGAAGATTGCTGGTCACATGGCTTACCGAAGCCTTTTCGGAATACAGAGATCAAGAGTGAAAGTATTTAGTGACAATAAGGCCTGACAACGAATAGTTCGGGTGTTGAACAAAGCACAAAACTAACAGTGAGGTACGTCGTGGTCTGGGCCTAAACAGGTGACGCAGTAAGAATGGAAATCTCGGTGTGGTATTTGCTTTCCACAGGTGAGACAATTGTTAAGTTTTTCTGATATCGGTTAGAGCAAAAAAAAAGAATCCCCAACGGGGTACTTAGCTTTAGAAGACTTCAGGATGATTCAATTCGGAAATAAAAACTCAGGTAGCGGCCGACCGGCACTCGTGCAAACTGCTTCTGCTTCGGGCTCCTCGGCAAGAAAAACTGATGTAATGGCATCGGCTGCCTGTTTTTATACCCCTGATGACCTGACATCAGTCCTGAAGTGACAGCAACTGACGCAGAAATATTAAGTCTCTGGTATTCGGGCTGATTGAAGATTTCCTGCAAACAGATAACCCAAGTGTGATGACTGCAACAGTGAAACACAAAGAACATCTATAAATCCAGACTTCACTCAACAGAAGTAGAACAAATTATATGCAATGGTTATAGCATCAGCTGGAGAAGCTAAGAGGAAGGCATAATCTAGATGAGTGGTACTGCAGAATGTTACTTTTGACTGAGACCCTGGAGAAGAAGCTAAACATAATATAATCAGCAGGTATGTGGTGAATACTTGAGGGAGCTAAAGTCTTTATACAGCAGAGTACTGAGACAGGAGATGAAAGGACATGGCTGAAAGGTACAGAGACTCCAGCATAAAAAGGGCAAGAGGACAGAGATCTGCTTCATGCTGTAACATGGGCATCTGCACATCTTACATTTTAAGTAGGAATGTGTAAAAATGATACTACAAAAAGCTTTTAACAGAGCTTTAACACACCATAGCAGGTTTTCCAAATCAAGGAAGTTTCCTGCTTCAAAGCAGAAGAGGTATTCTGATTAAAATACATTATGTCATCTAACTTTCCCTTCTCAGCAGATCCTGCAGGGTTGGGAGGGTGGCCTAATGGTTAAGGTGTTTGCCTTACAAACACAAGGTGCAGGGTTTGAGTATCACAAGGGATAATTGGCTAGGCTTACAATGACTCGCAAGGGCAGTTAGCCTAGTACTAACCTATGTACCTATGAACCGTTGTAGAGCCCACCATGTTTCAGGTAAAGCGGTCAAACCAGATCTGTCTTGCTCAGCAAAGCAGGGGACTGATTATCTGCATCAGATGTTAGTAAATGTCTTAGCCCCAAAAGTGTGCATCATTCCACCTAAGAAGGCTTCCGTTTGACTTTCTGATCAAATATAGTCTCAAAAGGGGAAGGGGTGAGGTATAATTCTACCTCAGAAAACCTTCACCTGAAACAAGCTCTTGCCTCTTTAGTGCCTTTCTTTCTCTTCAGTGTGTAGGGCTACTATTTTGAACGCTCTTTATATGAATTAAGTAGGTAACAAGGCACCGAGTAGTACCCACTGCACAGATTTTACAGCACTTCTGTGAATGCTGTGAGATGCAGAACAGAAGGGAGACTGCCTTACAAGTCCATGGAGTGTTTTAACATCTGTACAGTGAATGTGCTTATAAGATAGTTGTATGTCTGTCATACATTCAAGTATAAGCACTTTTAAAAGAAAATAATATACTTAATACACAGGTTTCATGTAAAATGAGTCCTTCTGCTAAAAGTTTGACAGAATTTTGAAATGGTGAAATACATCTTTAATTTGTATTGATAGAAAACTGTAGTAACATTCATTTATAATACCTAAGAGCAACTAACATATATTTGCATTTGACTGAGGTATTACATACCTCATAAGTGTCTTTTATTAGGACAGAATAAAGTTTCTACTTTTAAATTAGCCTGTCTCTTGTCCAAGGACTCCAACTGACTTAGTAATATAAGGACTTTACCTCTGAACCAGATAAGCTGTATGTCATATCCATATGTAATGTGCAAACAGCATGTATGACTGACTTGCGACAGACTTCACGAATGTACTAAGATGGTATAAAGTTTCAATTATTAAATTAGTCTGTCTCTAGTCAAGGTATCCTACCTCCCTTAGTGCCTCTAAACTTTCATAAGGAATGTACAAGCAAGAATGGTATAAGATGACATCTGTATTATGCAAATTACAGTATAAAGGGTCCAGCACTCACAGTACAAATACTCATGTGAACTGGCATATGCAGTCAGTCACATTTTAACTCAGAAACAGTTGCTTCTGTCCCACTAACCCAGTAGTTTTACCCTCACCAAACTTTAGTCCAGTGAACTTTATTTAGCACATGTAAGTACTACACTAGTGATTTGACTATGAAACATTTAACAAAACCCCAAGGATCAGAAATACTGAAACTAAATTCCCAAAACACAAAAGGGTGAAAAAGTAAAACTTTTTTTTCTGGGCAGTAAGCCCCCACCCTCTGAACTTGTGCTTTCAAACTCCATGGTCTCATCAATTTAAAGAAGGGGAATGCTCTCGTTTAAAGGACTCATTACCAGTACACACTTAGAAGTCACACTGCCAGGAATTTCAAATAGGAAACAATGACTGGTGTCATGTTGCTCAGCATACTTCAGGCAATTGAGACCCCAAGAATTTCACCTTAGCCATCTGTAGATATATCAAATAATACAGCAACTTGTGCAAACCAGAACTGTTTCTGAATTCCTGCTAAAGTACGGACGGTTACTGTTAATGTGAAAGGTTGCCACCATCTCCAATGTGTGTAATTCGCTTAGGTGGTATTAAAAAAGACCTACTTTCTATTAATTTTTACCTTTTTCAGTTCACTGTGTACTCCATGGTTTGTGTTAGAAAAATCTATATATGCTGCTTAGAAAATATATTTACATACATGCTGCCTAGAAAAATATATTTACAATGTGTGCTGCTTAGGAAGATGTGTATTTAATCATTCAAACATATATAAGTTGTGTGATCAAATATATAGAGAAATGTGTGCTTTAGTTAGGAATAAATGTACTCAAATCCATAATGTAATGCATTTAATTCTGTCTTACTAGATTAACAGTAGAAATAAACCTGCATATTATTGCTTGAAGTACAAGCTGCAGTGTAATCAGAAATTTGACCTTGGCAGCTTGCAGATGCAGTCTGGCTCATGTCTTTCAAGTAAAGATTATTTTGCAAAGTTAGAAAATAATAAATCTGTTCGCATGTATGTCCTCTTTCCTGCCTCCACCAGGGAAGTAACTATCTCTGATAGTGCAGCTGGGGACAAGAGAAACAAAGGGAGGCTTTAAGGAAGACATACATCTATTGTATTTGAACTAATCAGAGAACCTTGAATTGGCTACATCCTCAGGAGGTCATCGTGACTGACCAGCTGTTTGCAAGGCTGCAACATTCTCATGGGAAAAGGACTTTTGAAAAACACAAACTCAGCACTTTTATGAATTACTATGATGTAAAGACCCTGTCACTGACCACACCAGTAAGGTGGGCAAAACTGATAATGAAATGTATATAACCAATGTGTTTTGGTCAATAAAGCAGTCAAAATTCTATACAAACTTTGTGTATGGTTTTGCCTCCTAATGTACATTAGCTTTAAGATGCTCAAGCTTTCCTGCATTATTGTTTGTTATTAATTGACATTGTGTTTGAATAACTCAATGATTTTTACAGTCTGACTCTAACAAATTTATTTAACATCTTGGTGGTAACCGTCCCGGAATATCCTTGGTACGCTACAGGTCAGAATATATAGGTGGTATTGAAGTCTGTGCAGAAGAAGGAAAGACCTCCGACTGAATTGTCGTGCCTAAAGAGGCTGTCCACTTATCTGATCTGTGGCAGCGGAAAACTGGGTCCTAAAAGCCTATCAAACATAAGCAGGAGGCTCGGGTAAGCAGAATTCCTCTCTTTGTTTTTGTTTTAGATCAGGGACCAGGTGACACTGTGCTATTGCTAAGGTTTGTGATAGCAGGGAGAGAGGTAGTAAGTATTGTATCTTGAGTCATAGATCAGGAAATAAAGCAAAACAAAGTAAACAGTCATTCTAGACACTACTGTGAATACGGGAATAGAGATACCACGTGGTACAAGAGAAAGGGTTACGTAACAGTTCTGTTGTTGTTTTTCTCTCTCTCTCTCTCTCTCTCTCTCTTTTTTTCTTTCAGAGACATGGGAAACATGCACTAAAGGGTCACGTGACCCCCTAACAGAAGATGCAAAATATATGCAATTACAGAGAGCAGATAATGTGAGATATTTTGCAAAATGTGTTAACAACTATAAATTTGATAGTAAACTAGATAAACTTTCACTAGTTAAACTCCTTAAACAAGTTTTAATCTGATGCAGGGCGTCAGGCAAAAAAAAACAGAAGCTTAAAAAATTCTGAAACATTTTTAGACAACAGAGTAAAAGGTCTAACAGACAGAATCTCTGAAAAATGAAAACTTAGAGTAGACTGGACTTGCATTAATTAATGCCTACAACAGGAAAATGAGACAGTAGATGGATATTATGCTAGATTATTAAAATGCTTAAAATAACAATTAAAAAATATATATATATATATATACATTTTTAAAAGGTTGCATTGCCTCTGTTAGTAGTTTTATTACAAGGCATATGATAAATCACTGAACAAGCAGGCTGCAAGCCTTACTTGAGTATGCTAGACGTACTGAAAGACACTTTAATAGTAAAAAGAGAAAGGGCCCAGGTCTTCATTGTTGAAGACGGAGGTGAAGTGTTTGTAGTACAGTCAGGTAAAAGGGCATCTAGCTAGGGACTATAAACAAAATAAGAAAGCAATAACAGAAGATAAAGGAGATGTGGACTGACTATATAATAGTGATAATAACCAAAAATCATCAGGAAAGGTTAATAAACAAAAAGAAAATGTGAATGTAGTAGAGGGAATAGAGGAAGTACAAACAGATGTAACGAATAAAATGAAAATAAAATTTTAGATTTAGCATTGTTGAGCCTGGAGCTCTACCTAGCAAATACAAAACCAGAAGTAACACTTCTGGTGGAGGGAAGAAAGGTCAAATTCCTGTGTGACTCAGGAGCGCCACGGACTTTGATACACCCTCCAAGTTACCAAAACATTCTAAATCACCTAATTATATATTAGTAAAAGCAGCAAATAGACAGCTATACAGGGAACCACTTTCCCATAATATAGCAATAACTGACCCTGTTTCAGGTATGACTCAGAAAAGTAAAATTGTAGTTTCTGCAAAAATATCCAGTAAACTTACTGGGAAAAGACCTTGTGCAGATATTTGGCATAGCAGTAGTTCCTACCATGCAGGGTATGGAAGCACAAAGACGAATGAATGCTCTTGTGGTGTGATCAGAGGGTGAAGCCTATTATTGGTACAGCCAGGACCTAGTTATGATTGGTCCAGGGCAGTAACCAAAGAACTGATAAACGTAGCCATCAGTAAGGTACCCTCCCTTGACACTGATCAGCAGCACTTGTTACATTGTACTCCATACTACTGTAGCACACCAGGACCTAACAAAAATATAAGTAAAAATCCTGCTGACAAATTAATATTACAAACTTTATGCTGGGATACTGAGGAAACAGTGTAGTAAGCTGTTCATTACCTCAGGAGTTCATGAGATTGTATAAGTCCAATAGACTGCCACATGTCAGCTTGACAAAAACAAAAGTTTTAAATGGGCAGACTTAGAAAAAAAGGTAACAAAATGGGAAAACAGACTGATTTAAAATGTCAGGACAAGGGATATGAAAACAAAACTGAATTGGTTGACACAGACACATACAGCTGTACACTTGCAATCTAGTAAGGACAGCTGATTAGCATTTTATTAAAAGAAAAGAAAAGGCCTTGTGTAAAATTCCAACAACTCTGTGGTCAACAGGCAAGTCAAATGTAGGGCTTATTCAAGCAGCAGGACCAGTTACAATTACCCCAAAGTCAGCTTTTAGACCACAGAAAAACAATACATTTTGGGAAAGAATGCAAAAGTAGAAATTAAGCCTATAATAAGCAGCATTACTCAAAAAAGGAGTACTGGTAGAATCTCCTGATTCACCATGTGATACACCCCTATTTCCTGTTAAAAAAAAAGCAAACGGGGAATGGCAGATGGTACAAGATTTATAAGCTGTGAATAATGCAGTAATACCAAGAGCACCTACGGTGCCAGACCCACATACCTTGTTAAATGATTTAAAGCCGCAACAGAAATATTTCACTGTGGTAGATATTAGCAATGCATTTTTCTCAATACCTATCCACCCTGACAGCCAGCATTGGTTTGCATTTACATTTCAGGGCAAAAGGTATACGTACACCCGACTACCACAGGGATATAGTGAAAGTCCAACGATATTCGCACAAGAGATGGCTAGCAACCTGGCAGGGTTTTCTCCACCAGGGGGCAGCCAAGTACTACTTTATGTAAATGACATCTTGCTAGCAGCACCCAGCAGCAGTGCAGGGTGAATACAGTAGCATTGTTAAAATTTTTAGTAATACAAGGACACAAAGTAAACAAGAGTAAGTTACAAACTTTGGGAAAAAAAAAAAAAAAAAACACAGGTTAGATACCTGGAATATGTGATATTCAGTAAAGGTAAAATACTAAATAGTGGGAAAAGAGAAAAGGGAAAAAAAACAGCAATTTTGCAAGCACCCAAACCAACAACTAAAAAAGAAATAATGTCTTTCCTAGGTACAACTAATTTTTGTTGGAACTGGGTACCAAATTATTTTACAATGAAAACAAAAG
Source organism: Protopterus annectens (assembly GCF_019279795.1). Classification (NCBI taxonomy): domain Eukaryota; kingdom Metazoa; phylum Chordata; order Ceratodontiformes; family Protopteridae; genus Protopterus; species Protopterus annectens. The sequence continues at coordinate 1,315,921,824 of NC_056728.1, read as the reverse complement.
CAGAAATGGCTTTCTGCAGGTTGAAGCAGTTAATAGCTTCTTCATTAGTTTTAAGACTTCCAAGTTATCACAAACGTTTTTTTAGACCATAGATTGTAAGCAATGGTACATGACATCAGTATTAAAGCAGCAACATGGGGATAAGCAATGCCCCATAGCTTACTATTCATTACAGTTAGACCCAGTGGTGCAATCTTTGCCTCACTGTGTACAAGCAGTAGTTGCAGCAGCAATGGCAGTACAGGCTTCAGCCTCAATGGTGTTATTCCACCCTCTCACATTGAGAATGCCTCATGCAGTTGCAATAATTCTGCCACAAGAAAAAGTTGCATACCTTTCTCCTGCTAGACATCTTTCATGTATGACCATACTGCTGAGTCAACCTCATATAAACAGTTAGCTTTACCTAGACAAGATCTTACAGATATGCCCTTGGACAATGCTGAGGTGACATATTACGTGAATGGCTCATGCAGAAGGGGTCCTACAGGAAAAATCTGGTGGGGTATGCAGTAGTTACAGACACTAAAATTTAGAAGCACAAACTTTGCCACACAACTTGTATGCTCAAGCAGCAGAACTGGTAATCTTGACAGAAGCATGTATTTTAGTAAAAGGCAAAAAGTAAACATATATACTGATAATCAGTATGCTTTTTCTACAGTGCATGTGTTTGCACAATAATAAAGAAAATAGAGGATGATTACATCCAGTGAAAAACCTATTAATCATGCAATTTATTTTGGAGCTATTAGAATCTATTCAGTTGCCTACTAAAGTAGCTATTTGTAAATGTGTAGCTCATACAAAACAACAGGATAAGATTTCAAAGGTAATGCACGAGCTGATGCAGCTGCAAAGCAAGCAGCCTCAGACTCAGGAACTTTATTTTTGAAAAATTACAGCCCTTTGAGATTTTAGATTTAAACATGTTAAAACAATGCAAATGCTTACTACAACAGCAAAAAAACAAAACTGGGTAAAACAAGGTGCAATTTAATATTACCGTCTAATTTATTTAAAAATGCAGCTTTGTTGAGCCATGGGCAGAGCCATGTCTCAACAGGGGGGATGGTACAGTTAGTAAATAAAATATTCCAAACATATGGATACATAAATTATACAATAAAATTTTGTGCAGCTTGTCATACTTGTAACAAAGCACCATGCACAAGGAGCATTTAAAACAAGCAAGGGAGTTTCCCTACACCACCATATCCATTCCATACTATTTGTATGGACTTCATAGAGTTGAATAAATGTGGAGGAAAAAATACTGTTTAGTGATCATAGATATGTTTTCAAAATGGGTAGAAGCTTTTCCTTAAGGAACCACTGTGTTTACCACCCACAGTCAGCAGGACTGGTGGAGAGGTACAATGGGATTTTAAAAAAACAAGTTAAGAAAGTTGATGAGTAAGACTCAGAAGAATTGGATTTGCTGTTTACCTCTAGCATTGCTGAGCATGAAAAACAGTAACAAATGTAAAGGGTTTGATCCCCTTTAAAGTAGTATTTGAAAGGGCATATTATGTGCCTCAGTAAAAGCTCTCATGCCTGCAGGGCTGGAGGCTGACAGTTCACTAGCTAATTAAATAAAGAAACTGTTATAAATAAGACTGTTTTGCAGTTGAACTCTTTTCAGATAAACAAGAAACAAAACCAGAAGCCGTGCTGACCCGGGGTCCTGGATTTGGCTGAAAGTCATAAAGAGAAAGAACTGGGCGAGTCCAAGGTGGGAAGGTCCGTACCAGGTACTGTTGGCAACACCCACTGCAGTAAAATTGCTGAGAGATCATCTTGGGTTCATTTAACCCACTGCAAACCTGTTAAGAAATTCAGTTTGGACATACCACAGGAACAGAATGGCCAGAGGCAGAATAAATAAAAATGTGAAACAACCCCAGAGACATTGGTTCACTGGCCTACTGATCATACACTTAATAACTATGTTTGTAGTAACCTTTTGTTGTTATGGTTTTTCTTGCATATAACTACAGAAGTAAAATTAATAAACGTGATGAAGGACTGGCTACAGACTGGCACCCAAACTTTAACACATACCTGGCTATGAAACGAGTTTATGTAGAGACTATGAACGTTTCAAATTGCTGGGTCTGTACTGCAATACCCACAGCATATGGAGGACTTTTAATGTCTGCTGTTCCCTTGGGAATAAATGAAACTTGGGAAAACCTGTTATTTGACACAGGCACCGTGAGATCACAGGACAAAATTGCTTTATTTTTACCTGTTCACACAAAAAGAAATTGTATGAGAGTAATACCCTCCAGGTGGGCTGGAGTAATGGTAATATAACAATGTCTTATAAATGTTACATTAAAGTCAAAAGTGGGGTACTGTTTGTAATACAAACCATGATTCATATCTGAGTTCAATGAAAACTACATTAAATGCAGTATGTGACAATCTAGTCTTAACTAAGCAATTGTCTATTAGGAATAGGAAAATGTTTCATGCAGGGATAACACGTATCAGTACCAAAGTAATGATTTTATTTGTGGGAAAAAGGCATATAAATGGTTACCTGAGAATTGGTCCGCAGTTGTTTTTTGGGTTATCTGGTTTCAGCAATAAGACATACTGCAGAATTACCTTTGGGTAAAATATGAAACGTAAGGGAAACAGCTCGAGAATCTGAAGGTCCAGTGAAAAAACCTGTGAATCCAGTTGGTAAAATCGAAGCTGGTTAAAAGGCCATAATTCAGTGAAAGACAAAAGTAAATTGACTCATATGAACCTGGGCAACAGTGTTATATCCAGGGCAGGAATGCCACCAGCCTATGGAGCAGTCAAATCGATCTGGGAGCTGAGAAAGCTGTCAAAAAGTCATGAACAATGCAACTTTTTCCACCCTAGAATTGGTGACTAATGAACTGAATGCAATAAAACTGTTGTGCTACAAAATCGAATGGCTCTTTACTTCACCCTAGCGGCAAGAGGTGGTACACGAAGAAGAATGCTGTGCATATTCCAGACAACCAACATGAAATCAATGACCACCTAGAGGTAATTCAGCAAGTATCAGCAATGACTAAACCAGGCCCAAACCCACTGACGGACTTTTTCCAGAATCTGTTTGGGGGGGTGGGGTTCCATCCTATTAAACATTTAATTGCTATTTGTGTGGGTATACTCCTAATAGGAGCATGTGTTTACTGTGAAATTCCTGCATGAAAAGATTAATCAAAAATTTGTTGATATATCTGCTACTGAAACTTTTACCAAAGTGTTGAAATTAAAAGTTTAATTTCAAATGATGCTTTTCTGAAATATAAAACCAATGACTTACTTAGCTGAAAGCCCTTGAAAGGAAAGGCTGAGGAATGAAATAATATTGTTTATGTTTTAAACAGAATAAAATGCATTAAGAGGAGGGAGAATGTTAGAAAAATCTATATATGCTGCTTAGAAAATATATTTACATACATGCTGCCTAGAAAAATATATTTACAATGTGTGCTGCTTAGGAAGATGTGTATTTAATCATTCAAACATATATAAGTTGTGTGATCAAATATATAGAGAAATGTGTGCTTTAGTTAGGAATAAATGTACTCAAATCCATAATGTAATGCATTTAATTCTGTCTTACTAGATTAACAGTAGAAATAAACCTGCATATTATTGCTTGAAGTACAAGCTGCAGTGTAATCAGAAATTTGACCTTGGCAGCTTGCAGATGCAGTCTGGCTCATGTCTTTCAAGTAAAGATTATTTTGCAAAGTTAGAAAATAATAAATCTGTTCGCATGTATGTCCTCTTTCCTGCCTCCACCAGGGAAGTAGCCTTGTGCGCACTATCTCTGATAGTGCACAGCTGACAAGAGAAACAAAGGGAGGCTTTAAGGAAGACATACATCTATTGTATTTGAACTAATCAGAGAACCTTGAATTGGCTACATCCTCAGGAGGTCATCGTGACTGACCAGCTGTTTGCAAGGCTGCAACATTCTCATGGGAAAAGGACTTTTTGAAAACACAAACTCAGCACTTTTATGAATTACTATGATGTAAAGACCCTGTCACTGACCACACCAGTAAGGTGGGCAAAACTGATAATGAAATGTATATAACCAATGTGTTTTGGTCAATAAAGCAGTCAAAATTCTATACAAACTTTGTGTATGGTTTTTTGCCTCCTAATGTACATTAGCTTTAAGATGCTCAAGCTTTCCTGCATTATTGTTTGTTATTAATTGACATTGTGTTTGAATAACTCAATGATTTTTACAGTCTGACTCTAACAAATTTATTTAACAGTTTGCTATCTCTGTCCAAAGAAAAAAAACAATGTTCCTGACCCACAATAACTTTGATAGATGGAAACTGAAAAACACCTACGACTTCAACATTTATAAAAGTAAGCTCTGGGTGAGGATAAATGTAAGTGATTTGACAGTAACAAAATTATTTTTCACAGATGCAGAGTGACTATTTACTAACCCCTTATAGCCCAGTGAATATCCTGCCGACACCTAATATTGTCTGTTCACATTTATATTCATAATTCCAAAACTAAGATATGTATAGGATATTGAAAATTTTCATCTTAAAGCTTAAATGATGGGCAACACAATTGCTCTGATACTTAGCCTCTGTCTAGTGCAGCCAAAGAGAAATTAATTGTTGTTAATACACTATTTACATTATCATCATTTTCACATCTCTCTAAATATCTTAACAACAAATAGACATTGATAGATCTGCTTAGCCTCAAATGAAAGTTCACAGCTAGATGAAAAAAAACTCTGCTGACAATATATGTGCAGTCTGAGTGGCTACTGAGATACTGTAAGCTGTTTACAAAAATATTCCAAAATGAATATTTACTGTGTGTATTATGAGTTACAGAACCCAGTTTAAGACCCAGAATCTGAGGAAAGCTGCCATTCTAAAGATTAGCTTGTGCTGAAAAGTTTGTCATATATAATTCTTTAGTAACCCTTACTATTCCAGGGATATGGGCATTTGCTTAAAATGTGAGGACATAACTAGATTTTTGATGAAAAGCTGAGGGTGCATCATTGGTTAAGTAGTTAAGAGTGCAAACGTCCAAAACTCCATTGGAGTGAGCAAGTTAATACTGTGACACCAAGAATGTTTTATAAAGAAAGCTATTTGTATGTTTTAATACGTAAATATGTGGGACATTTACTTTTGAGGATTCTACCCACACATTAATTCATGAATTGTGCAGTTCGGACAAAACATGCATTTGCTATTTATTAACCATGGTATACACTACTGTCAAAAAATCCTGATGGTTTGCTTTGAAATCTCATTTTATTACACTGTTTAAATCTGCAAGTATCCATGATTCCTCCATCAGGATTACCTGCAGATTCTTCTACCTCTGTATCACATGATCAACAAGTTATAATAATTGGATATGACATTACAGTATACAGCCATAAGAGTAGCATATTCACAGCCACATAACTATGACTTGAAGACTGACGTCAGTTACACAAATTAATGTTAGTGGTGTTTACCATGACTTAACAGAATGCATACACGTTTGACTTCCTGTGCCTGAACATACATGAATCCCTGAATTGCTGTGGTTGAGTAATACATGCAATCAGTTTCACGCATATTTGACATGGGCTGAATAAAATATCTGTATAACCTACAGTGAATAAACAACACACACACACACACACACACACACACACACACACACACACACACACACACACACACACACACACACACACACACACACACACACACACACACACACACACACACACACACACACACACACATACACACACACACACACACACACACACACACACACACACACACACACACACACACACACACACACACACATGGTAAACAATGTACATATGTGCACATGATTTACTATGGCTCGCTAACATGAACACTTACAATCTGCTGCAGACTGTCCTTTTGGAAATGCAGGAAGACATTACTGCTTCTAACAGCTGATATGAAAGCAGTGGCTTGCACTGAAACCAACAACAGTACTTTTCAAAGCATTTTAATAAACTTGAACTTCTGATTATCCTCGTGTAAGATCTGCATAGATCTGCCAAGTCACGTGTTTCTCAAAGAGCCAAGTCATTTACCTCTATATCCTAAAAGACAAAGCATTTGAGAGAAATCAGGTCTCCATAAATAAAGTGTGCATTCCTAATTTACACCCTGTTAGTCACAAACACCTCAACGTTTCACAGGTAATGGCATACATTCAGACACTCAGAATGCTCTAGCAGAAACTATCACAGTTAGTGGTTCTTTGCTATTTATACCATAATTGCTTTGAAACATAAATTCATACTTTTCTTCCACAATCTCCCGATAGGTCTTGATACTTTTTCTTCGTCCCAGTGCATCTTCCTCCCCACTCATTAACCTTTCCAGCTTCTTCCTTTCTTCTTCTTTCTTGATCAGGTCCTGAGAAGCACTTCTTCTACGACTCTTCCAACGTGCCAGGTCCTATGTCAGGAAAAACAACAGAGAAATTTCTCAAAGACTGGAGAATCTCTTTTTAGTACAGGTTAAATAGACTAAGTCAACATTTAATATATACATATATATATATATATATATATATATATATATATATAAACCGAAAAACAACGTCAAACAGCATACTAGTAAACTCAGAAAAATAAAAAAATGCCGCTCAGGGTGAAACAACCTACTTTTAATTTCAAAAACAAGGTTTAAGCCCTTGCTGATGAAGTTCAGTATTTAATGAACGAAAGCGCTTAAACCTTATTTTTGGAATTAAAATTGGGTTGTTTCACCCTGAGCAATGTTTTTTATACATATATATATATATGAGTAAACTGTGCACAAATCGTTATTTTGCTGCTCACTTCACTACTCATTCCATCTATACCCAAGGATGCAGCCAGGCCTACTTAAAGGGTGAAAGGGTAAAAATTGATTTTGCAGCCACATACTTAGATTGTATGTTGATCATATATGAAAAAGAACGTTATTATAAAAACAAAAAACATCCAGTAAGTGCTTTCATGTTAATTAAAAGACTTATTCAAACTGAATGCAAACTTCAGAGAACCAACTTTTATACAAAGCTGAGTCACATGACTGAATTAATCAGTCACTGTTTCATTTTCTTATGCTTTAAAAAGACTTTAAAATTCTCATTGTCGTTAAGTCCTGGAGGGTGACAAGCATCTAATTTCATTTGCCACAGATACTCCCTCCAGTCTAATTCATTTTCAGCATCAAATCTATCTTCAAAATTGCACTAGTGAATACAAGACAAGGAAGAAATTTGAATCAATGAAATTAGAATCAAAGGTGGAATGGTCTGAAAGCCAACACAAGGAAATGATAGGTATGTTTGGAAGGGTCCCCTACACATGGTCGAAATGCCACAAAGTCGAAACCCAAATGGCCAAGCCCATATGTTCGACTTTTGGAATCCCGACCATGTGTAACGGACATTTCCATGCAGTGTGGAATGGAAATATTTCCATTTCCGCACTGTAGTGCAATCTCGGAGTTGGTATATTAAAGTTACGGGGGGGGCTGTAACCCCCCTGTTAACAATAAGAAAGTGTCTTAATGTTGTGTATTTTTATTACATGCTTGAAATTGCAGAAGTCGAACATACGGTCTCAGCCACATGGGTTTCGGCTTTCTGCAGTTTCGATCATGTATAGTAGACCCATTTGGACATGGTTTTAAAATAGTGAATCTGTCCTCTTTTATTCTTGATTATGATTCTGTTAATGTTTTGAAGAAAGGATGGACTTTTGTTCCTGCTTGTCGAGCGGATAAATGTGACACTCTGAACTGCTTACAGATCTATGTTTTGAAACTGAATTTAAAATTTTTATTTTCTGATGACATTAATGTTGGTGTTGGGCTCCGTAAACCTAGTGTTTCCAACCCCCCTTTGTGACTAGAATTAAAAGCATTTCTAAATACTACAGAGATGTAGTTGAAAGAACCTTCCAAGTGTAATTCAGAGCATAAATTTTAAACTCTTACTTGTAAAGAGAGGACAGCTTTTTATCAATTATTAAATAATGAAAACATTATTGTTACCAAGGCTGACAAAGGTAATGATGCTGTCATTCTAGATAGACAGTTTTATTAAGACAAGATGTTAAATATGCTGCTTGATAATAAGTTTTATATACCTGTCCTGTTTCGTGACTTAAAAAGGGCTTACTCTCTGATAGATTCCTTTATAGAAGAGTGGCTGTGTGATGGAGTCATCAGTTATGAAGTAGCCCATTTTTAAGTATTAATAATCCAAAGAAAAGCAGAATATTTGGTTTATCTAAAATACATAAGAACTTGGATGATCTGCATTTTAGACCAGTTGTTGCCAGTGGTAGAGGTAAAACTGAAACCATGGCTATTTATGTAGACACGTTTCTGCAAAAAGTTGTTGAACAGAGTGTTTCTTTTGATAGGGATATATTCAATTTCATGCAGAAATTAAAGGAATTGACTGTGTTGGAATCGGACTATTTAGTCACTTTGGACATTCAGTCTCTTTATACAGTTATACCTAATGAATTAGGGATGGATTTTGTGAGATTTGAATTATAGGTTCATAGGAAGTTACTACGCTATTGGCCATAGGGCCTTTATAGGCCTAGCCATGTTATACCCTTGCTCCCTTATTGACCAAGTTGTATGGTCTATATTTGCAGCATGAGTCTAAGATCAGTACCAACTGCCCTTATCCAATGTCCACATAGGTGACACCTCCGGGGTAAATTTATGTTCTCCCATCCAGTTGTCTAAGTTATGCTTAAAGAGGGTCATTGAGGAGCCCTGTTTTACGTGAATTGGGAGTTTGTTCCAGAGGAGTGTCAATCTCTGGGAGACATATCTGTCTCTCCAGTACGTCCATTTAATGTTGCAGGGCAGATTAAGATCCCTAGAGGGAGCAAATCTTGTCCCATGTAACTTGCAGATGTGCAGAACTTCCATTAGGCAGGATCTGAGACTGGTCTGTAGGCCAGGCACAAGTCATCTCTCAGCAGCCTTTAAGGAACAGAGTACAGTTTTAGGCCCTTCAGTCTGTCCATGTAGGTCAAGCATTAAAGGCCCTGCATTTTCTTGATGAGAAACCTCTGAGGTCTCTCCAGCTGCTGCAGGTGTCTGGTGAGATAGTTCCAAGCTTTTTTCTGACAATACCATCCGTTTTATTATGAAAATGCTTGATGTCATATTCAGTTATAATTTCTTTGAATTTAATTTGGTTTTCTTTCAACAGGTGAATGGGGTTGCCATGGGTGCTGCTATGGCCCCTAGTTATGCCAATGTGTTCATGAGTGCATCGGAGACAGAATTTACTTTTAATAGTGTTTTTTTTAATAATATTGTCTTTTATAAGCTCCTTACTGGGAGGGGTAAAGTTAATATTTATGAATCATTTTTAGAATATGTTAATAAAGTTAGTACTTAGTTAAAGTTTACATCCAAATGTGATATTAACAGCTTAGATGCTGTGGTTTTAAAACAGAACAACAAGTTAGTAACTAGAATATATAAGAAGGAAAGCCAAAATAATGCCTGTCTTAGTTATGATAGGATGCATTCAAAAAGAATTAAGAATAATATTGTTAAATGGCAGTTAATGAGAATAAATATGCTCACTAAAAGTGATGAAGATTTTATGAATGAATGAACACCCTTATGTTACAGATTATTAAATAGAGGGTATCCAGAGAAGGTGGTTAAGCAAAGAATTGCTGAAGTTATAAATATAAGAAGGAAAGGTATGATAAGTAAAAGAATAAGATGTTTAGTGACAATAATTTTAGTACGTGTAAGTGGGTGAAGAATACCTTAGACAGAAGAGCTATTAAGAATATTATCAGGAATAACTGGAAAGTTCTTAGCAGTTTTCCTGGGGTTAAGAAGGTAGTAGAAGAGCCAATATTTGTTTATAAAAGGGGAAAGAATTTTAAGGATGTATTTCGGTCTAGGTTGTTTTTATCCCAACAAAAAGTATAATAAAGTAGGAAAAAGTGTTTTAATTGTAATTTTTGTCAGTACTTGTATACTGGCTTAACTAAATTAATTGTTAACAATATTAAGATAAGAATTTATGGGCATTTTACTTGCAAATCAAGATTTGTAGTTTATTTGGTTTTGTGTATGTCTTGTCCTGACTTTTATATTGGCAGGACTACTGGGCAGTTACATCTAAGAATCTATGAACATAAGTATGCTGTTTCAGTGGCTGATAATAATAATGCCCTTAGCAAACATTATTGCAAAAGTGGATGTAAAATTTCTTTTAAGTTTGTCGTTTTAGATCAAGTGTACATTTTTGAAAATAAATTTGATGCAGAAGATGAATTAGACTGGACTGGAGGGAATTGGGAGTATCTGTGGCAAATTAAATTAGATGCTTTTTACCCCCCAGGACTTAGTGACAAAGAGAATTTTAAAGTGTTTTTAAAGCATAAGAAAATCAAACAGTGTTTGATTAATTAAGTCACGTGACTCAGCTTTGTATAACTGTTGGTTCTCTGAAGTTTGTATTTAGTCTGAAGAAGTCTTTTAAATAAGACTAAAGTGCTTACTGTATATTATTGTTTTTATAATAAAGTTATTTTTTTGTGTTTAATCGGATTTCAGCCATTTGGTCAGTAATTATTATATATTTTATGGTTTAGCTTTCTGCTTTTGTGTTAATATGTCGATCATATATGACCAGTGGCAGAGGGCCATCAAATTCTTCAACATTGCATTAATATCTCTGAGATTACTATTCCTGGGGGGTTGGGTATACTAACATATCCCTTGGACATATGGTATCTCTGCTCTACAGCATGACAGCACATCTTTAGTACTGAAGTATTACATACTCAGTGTAGTAGCAGTAAGAATGACGCAACAACACATCTTTAGGACTGCAGTACTATATACTCCACTTACCAGCAGTGAGAATGACATGACAATATATCTTTAGAACCAAAGTACTACACACTCTCTGCAGTAGCAGTAAAACTGACATGACAGCACATCTTTAGTACAACAGTACTACATACTCACTGTAGTAGCAGTAAAAATAACATGAGAGCATATCTTTAGGACTGCAGTAATACATACTCACTGTAGCAGTGGTAAGAAGGCTGACATTGTCTCCCTCAGCCTCCCTTGCTTACAAAAAGAGGAAAAAAATATAATGACAAAGATGAGTGGTCCAGGGACTGAACCCTGGAGTACACCACTAGTGACAATTCTTTTGGAGGAGATAAGCTGTCCACCCTAATTTCCTGAGTTCTATTTGTGAGCCAATTTGTTATCTAGTGAGTTACAGAGGGATTAACATTTATCAGGGATAGTTTATCTATAATACCTGGGTGTGGGCTGACGTCAAATGCCTTTGCAGGTCTAGATATGCAGCATGTACTGATCTGCCTTCATCCACTGCTTTAGTAACCTTCTCAAAGAAGGCAACCGTGTTAAATAGGAATAATCTGCCCTTAAGAAATCTGAACTGGTTTGAGTCGAGAGTTTGTAGATTATCTATGTCATTATTTATTAATTTCAAAATGATCCTTTACCTAGCCTTACATATGAAGGTGGCCAGACTTACGAGCCTGTAATTTCCATTGTTTATTGATGCCCCATCTTTGTGCAAAGGGTTCATTTATGCCCCATCTTTGTGCAAAGGGATGACAATTGTTGTCCCTCATTCATCTGGAATAAAGCGCTTTTAGGGGTTGACATCGAATAACCTCTACAGGAGGTCTGACAGGTCCTGATTCAGGCTGGCTAGTAAGCATCCCAATATCTTATTCAGCTACCTAGAAGTAGTGTTCTTGGGCTTGGATAGTGCCCTTAGGACTTGCTCATGGAAGATTTGAGATGGTGTTAATGTGGGTATGAGATCTGGGAATATAGGATGAGGGAGGGGTGAAATTAGAGCTAAATTTATCCGCTACTAGACTGGCTATGTCCTTTGGGTCTGAGTATGTGATATCATATACTACTAGCTTTGCACAGCTCAGGACATTGTTTCTAAGGTTTCTAACATAGTTAAATAAACTTTGTGGCTGTCCTTTGCCTGGGCCATAATTTTCATCTCATATTTTGCTTTTGTTGATTTGATCAGGGTTCAAAGTTCACTGCTACATTTAGCAAAAGCTTTGTCTGCATATTGAGTGTAACATTTACTTTTACGTGCAGTGAGTTTACTTATTTAATTAAACAGGCCGTTTACATTTGGAATCCACCACATGGGTTTATTTCTGAATTTGGCATTGTATTTACTTTGGATGGGGAACAGATATAGCTATTTATCTAGATACAACTATTCACAAGTGTATATAATTTGGCAGTAAAGGATTCTGCATAAGCAGTGGGGTCATCAAGTTGGAAGATAATGGTGAATTTAGCTCGGTCATCACTGAGTTCCAGTAGATTAGCTTTGTCATAACCTCTGAATACTGAGATATTGGAGGATTCTTCTGGCTTGAGTCTGAAAGTGAATGTGACTGATCTGTGGTCTGATTTAGTCAGGGAGATAGTTAGACCTGGTAGAAAGCAAAGCTATCCCATACTGGTGAGGACCACATCCGGCATTTTATCACCTTTGGTTGGGGTGCAGACTAACTGGTCCAGAGACTTTGTATTGATGAAGCCCAGAAATCTCTGGGAATACATCTTAGGGGATGTATAAGTGTCACAGTTAATGGAAGGGTAGCTGAAGTCTCTTAGGAGAATGGTGTTTGGCTTAATGCGTAGGGACTCCATACTACTTAGGTAGGAGTTATTGGCTGATGGAGACAGAGGCAGACCCACAGTTAGTCATGATGTGATAAGGAGTCTTGTTTATGGATGTGGAGAAGTTCCAGATTGTTATTTTGTCTAATCAGTATGGATCATAGGAGATTACTAGGCTAATGGCCCTGCAGCCCTTACAAGCCTAGCCAAGAGTTTATCCCCAAAAAAGAAACCTCAATCAGCACCCGTCACCTCTGTCAATGAGGGATACAGATGGAACCCCCTGGGACAAATTTGTGGTTTCCCATCCACTCATCAAAGTTGCACTCTTGAAGAAGGTCAGCAACATACTTTGACGTGCATGTGGAGTCTATTCCAGAGATGGGGCAGCCTCTGGGAGACAAACCTGTCTCTCAAGCAGGTTTTGTTGATGTCACATACTAGATTTAGGCCTTTTGATGAGGTAATGCGTGAGGAGTTAGACTTATGGATATGGAGCATCTCTAGTAGAGCAGAGTCTGAGATTGCCTTGTAGATGAGACACAGATTACCTCTGAGCAATCTGTATGATACCGAGTAGAGTGATAGTGATTTGAGCCTGTCCACATAGGACAGGTGTTGGAGGCCATGGATTCTCTTTGCGAGGTATTTCTGTGGCCTTTCCAGTTGATGCAGGTGTTTGGACAGGACATTGTTCGCAATTATTGGCCTAATGAGGGAGGAGTACACAGAGGTAATAACCTCCTTTTTTTTGGATGCAATCCTTTTGCTTATGAGATGAACCAAGTAAAAGGCTTTTCTGACCACTGCCACTACATGATGGTCGAATGTGAGATTATTGTCAACCTGTGTACTCAGGTCTCTCACCACAAATTTTGTGCTTAGGAGGTTGCCATTGATGTGGTAATCAGGAGAGGCCATGTTTTTGTCGAATGGTATGATAATACATTTTTTTGTGTTTAACTTAAGGCCATGACTTTGGCACCAGTCATTTGTTGCTTTGAAACCCTCTTGTAGTATATTAACATCATTTGGGGAGACAGTGACATCACCCAACTTACAGTAGTCCACAAATTTGGTCAGCCATGGGCCTTTTGTCTTTGCCTGGACCTCTGAGAAGTAGATGGCAAACAGTAGAGGTCCCAGGACAGATCCCTGGGGAACACCACTAGTGACAGTTCTGCTGTCGGAGGTGGAGGCACCTATTTTGACCTTGTGGGTCCTATTGGTGAGTCAGTTGGCCACCCACCTAATGAGACAGTGATTTACGCCAAGTTGTGTTAGCGTTTCGATGCTGTCTGAGTGGGGGATTGTGTCAAAGGCTTTGGTTAAGTCAAGGTAAGCTGTATGTACTGACTTTCCCTTATCCAGTGCCATGATGACAGTCTCAAAAATGTCAACCAGTTTCAACAGGCAAGATCTGCCCTTGACGAATCCTAATTGGGTGGGGTCAAGTGAATGAAGATTGCCTATGTCCTTGTTTATGAGGTCCATAATAATACACTCTATGGCCTTACAGATCAGACTTGTCAAGCTAATGGAGTTATAGTTGCCAGGGTCAGTAGTGGCACCACCTTTGTGCAAAGGGATGACAATGGCAGTTCTCCACTCTGCTGGAAAGAAGTGTAAACTTAGGCTATGGTTGAATAGGGTGCTCATTGGCAAGGCTAGTTCTTGCTGGAGATGGTGCAGAATACAGGTCTACATTAGAACATCGAAAGTTTAATGGTTCAAATCACTAAAGGTCAACCTTTAATGACTGAACCATTAAAATTTCGAATGTCCAGAGAAAATAAATAAAAAAAAAAAGAAAATCTAAAGGGTGTAGGCAGAGGGGGCAAGCCCCCCTGCACCCCCCACACTACTTAAATATACCAACTCCGGGATGGCACAACATCTCCGTAAGGGGAGATTTCCATTTACCCATTCGACGTTCTGCACTTTGCTATTCTCGTGTCGACAATGTCGGATTCGACATTGTCGGCTTTCGAGAATATAATAGGTAACCACAGAATATAGCTTGGGACACTATTAGGTCCCATGTAAGTTGTGTTCTTTGTCTTGGATAGGGCCTTTAACACTTGATCTATGGAGATGTGAGGTGTGGGACAATTGTCAGGGATGTCAAATGGGCCTTTGGGGGAGCAGGGGGGTGAAGTTTGCACTGAACCTATCTATCAGGTTGGCTAAGTCAACAGGATGAGCATAAGCGGTACTGTTAAGAACTAATTCAGAACAAACCTAACTAAAAAGGCTTTGTGGTTAGCCTTTCTTTCAGAGGCTAGTTTCGATTCATAACTGGCTTTGGAGGTTTTCACTAGTGATCTCATTTGCTTGATGAGGCTAAGTTGGGGGGTTTTCCCATTGGGAATTTGTGCCTTTTTACTCTTGGACAACAGTTTCTTCCTTTTGTTGTAAAGCCTGTTGATAGAGGATGTCCACCAGATAGGTTTGTGTTTCCTTGAGGAGCAGGTTTTAGTTCTGTTGGGTACAGCTGAGTCCATGCAGTCATACAGGTGCTTGTATACTACACTGGCATACTGTTCAGCATATTTGTCTGTATCCTCTGAGGGGGTGGTGGTGTGAAGCTACTGATACCCTTCTTTATCCTGGTTATGGCTGGGGGGGGGGGTTCGACAGAATAGACACTTCAAATGAGACAGACCAATGGTCTGATCTCACCAGGGAAGAAAGATTAGTTGTGTAAAATCTTACCATAACCATAGATGTCCTTCTCTTCCATGTTGCAGTATTCTCACTTGTGGGATCCTCCACCTCAGGCGACTCAAATGTTTGGATCCTCTACCAAATTTTAAGCCTGGTTGTTGTCATGTATATGGGACATCACGCACAGGGCCATAAACCGGGGCCATAAATGTGATGTCCGCATGCACAGACCTCAGACTGACTGCCCAGTTGAACAATAGTCTAAAGAAAAGGAAGGATGACATCCAGACAGGGAAAAGGTCCTTTAGGGGGATAGGAGGGAGGGAAGGAATACTGCAACATGGAAGAGAAGGACATCTATGGTTATGCTAAGATTTACACAACTAATATATGTCCTTCTATTCTCATGTTGCAATATTCTCACTTGTAGGAGAGTACCACAGCTCAAGCAGATCAAAGGGTGGAGGAAGAGGTAGCAGTCTACAGGAATCTATGGAAGATGGCTTTTGCAAATCCTGCCCTGGCTTTGGAGATGTTATCCAATTTATAGTGCTTGGTGAAAGTGTGTACAGGGGAACATGTGGCTGCCTCTAGGATAGTGGCCATATCCAGGCCTTTGAGAAAAGCCCCTGAAGAGGCCACTGGCCACTGCTCTAGTGGAGTGTGCTTTAACTGCCTGGGGTAACTCTCTATAATGGAAGGAGTAACAGAAGTTTATTACTTTGCATATCCATGAGGATATTGTCTGTTTGGATACAGCTTTCCCCAGGGCCCTGCGGTGAAAGGATACAAAGAATTGGTTGGACTTTCTAATGTCCTTGGTCTTGTCCAGATAAAACCTCAGTTGGTGTGAACATCAAGGGAATGGAGCACTCTCTCATTGTCATTCTGTGTTGAAGGGAAGAAGGTGGGTAAATGGATAGACTGGTTAAGGGACAACTCATTGACCACTTTGGGCATGAATGAGAGGTTAGTGCTAAGAGAAACCCTGTCACTGTGAAAGATAGTGTAGGGTGGGATAGCCATGAGTACTTGTAGCTCACAGACTCTCCTAGCTGAAGTATGGGCTACTAACAAACCAGTTGTCCAGGTACACATCTTTAAAGTGGCAGAAGCTGCAGTTTCTCCAGAACAAAGTTCAGGTCCCAAGGAGGAAGGATAGGTTTCCTTGGTGGTTTGATGTGGAGAACCCCCTTAAGGAAATATTTCAACTCCAGTCTGGATAATAAGCGTGGATCAATAGGTAAGCAGGCTGAAATGGATGACAAATGAACTTTCACTGAAGAGTATGAAAGTTCTGACTTTAGGAGCTCACATACATAGGCTAGAACTAGAGAAACATCCACTTGGAAGGGGTCTAGTTGCTTCTGAAGACACCAGCTGGAGAACCTTTTCCATTTAGATAAATAGGATCTCCTGGTAGTAGGTTTCCTGGCCCTCTGCAGGACAGATAGCATGTCCTCAGAGTAAAGGTGTCTGAAAGGTATCAGAAGTTTATCACCCACAGGGTTAAGCTGAGGGTTTCCAGATGAGGATGGATGAGGGATCCCTTCTGTTGTGTGAGAAGGTCCACCTTGTGAGGCAACTTGTGGTGATTGCCCTTTGCAAGAGATAGAAGAAGGAGGGACCAATGCTGTCTTGGCCAATAGGAGGTCACCAGGAAGATTTTTGGTTTGTCCCACTGAATCTTCAGTGGGACCTTCAGAATGAGAGGGAAGGGTGGGAAGCATAGAGGAACAGCCCCTTCCAAGAGACTGAGACGGCATCTACTTTCCACGTTAGTGGCAAGGGGAGCCTGGAGCAGAATAGCTGTAGTTATTTGTTCTGAGGGGAGGCAAACAGCTCTATCTGTGGGGTGCCCCATTGGTGGACAATGTATAAGAAAACATACCTAACATCCATTCGTGATGTTGAGAGAATGATCTGCTGAGAGCATCTGCCTGATGGTTGTCTTGTGATGAGATGTAGACGGCCTGCAGTGTTACATTGTACTGAGTTACCAACTCCCATACCAGTAAGTATAATCTGCCCCCCCCCATCACTGTGATGTTGTCTGTGAAGACTTATAGGGGACCAGGTTGTAAGAGCGGGAGGAAGGTCTTTAGAGCTAGAAGGAGAGCAGTCATTTTCCTCACATTGATATGTTTTTTTTCTGGAGGGAGGGCTCCCATAGACCCTGTTCCTTGAGAACTTTCTTAGTGGCCCCCATCCCCGATCCGAGGCATCTGTGTGCATGAATTGGACTGGCTTGGTGGGTTGTAGAGAGAGTCCTGGATTCTGGCTTACCTGTTGGATCCACCACTCCCACTCTTTTTTCAGGTAGGACAGGAAGGGCACCTTAAAATCCAGGGGTGGCTGTGTTGGGACCAGACATTTTTCAGGTACCACTGGAACTTCCTCATGTGCAACCTGGCAAGGGGCAGCATAGGAAGAGTAGCTGCCATTAAGCCCAGAAGAAAGAGAAATTCCCTGGCTGAGATGTGAGTGACTAGAAGTAGGTCTTGGAAGAAGTAGTTTAGAGATGTGACATTGTCTTGTGGGAGGAAGGACTTTATCAAGTCTGTCATTCTGCATCCCAAGAAGATCTGGTCTTCGGATGGAGACAGGGGGACTTCTGAAGGTTGAGAGTAAACCCCAGGCTTTGTAGGAGAGACATAGTGAATTACAGGTGTGCCTGAATAGTACTTTGTTCTTCTGCTTGGATGACAAGGTCATACAAGTAACAGTAAATCTGTACGCCCTGTGTTCAGCAGTAGGCTTCTGCTGTGGCTAGGCACTTTGTGAAGATCCTTGGTGCTGAGGACAAACCAAAGGGCAAGGCAGTAAATTGGTAGTGCAAGGATGGCACAGAAAAGCGCAGAAATTTCCTGAAGTCTGGGTGGATAGGGATATGGAGGTATGCCTCTGTCAGGTCCAAAGTGGCCATGAAATCACCAGGTGTCAACAGTGAAATAAGGGTTTGAAGGGATAGAATGTGGAAAGAAGGTACATGCAGGAAAGGGTTTAACAGGGACAGGCCCAGTATAGGCCTCCAAGGGCCCTCCTTTTCTGGGACCAGGAAGAGCCTGGAGTAAAACCTAGACCCTCTTGCCCTGTTGGAACCCTCTCTATGGTGCCCTGTGATAGTAAATTCTAGATGATATAGGGTATCAGGTTGATTTGATTTTTTGAAGGGAGGGGTATGCCTTTTGGTCCTATTTTTTTCCTGCCAGGTCATAAAGTACCCTTTTTCCACTATTGATAAGACCCAGTGTCTGAGGTGATATGCTGCCATAGGGGAAGACAGTGAGAGAGGAGAGTAGAGAATGGAAGATTGTGGAGGGGATTGAGGGAGTCACTCATTGTTTGGTCTGTCTGGAAAGGACTGCTTGGGGGTAGGTTAGGAGGAAGTAGTCCTAGGGGATGAGGGTTTCCTAGCCCCTTTCCTGTGTTTTGAGGAGGAGGAGGAAATGGAAGGAAATTGTCCAGGGGAGCATCAAGGATCTTGTTCTTGAAGTCATCAGGGAGGATTTGAAGTCTGAGCCAGGAGTACCTGTGCAATACAGAGGTAGAAGCAGCTGATCTGGCTGAGGCTTCAGCAGCATTGTAACTGCACTTTATGGAATACATGGCTATCTGTGCTGCTAAGGACAGCTTGGAAGCAACCTAGGGCTTTGTAGGGGAATCAGGCAAGGAAGAGAGCAATGTAGTTGCCTGGGAGACCAGATCTAGAGCATACTTTACCATATGTGTCTGGTAATTAATGGCCCTAAAGGCCAGGGTGGAGGAAGTGTAGATCTTTTCCTCTGTCTGTCCATCACTTTACTATCTCTGTCAGATGGCAGGAGGGAAGAGGAAGGAATCTGCCTGGATTGCTTGTCTGGTGCCACTGCAATGACCATAGGGTCTGCCATGGGTGGTTTGATTAGGTACTTGTGATCATCAGGGACCTTATAAAACCTATATGGCCTTTTAGGAGCAGGAGGTTGGGATTCAGGGGTTCTGGAGGCTGAAGCAAAGATCCAGGTAAGCTGGAATCACAGGGGGAATAGCAGAGGGAGAGGAAGACTCCATCTGGAGCAGTTCAGTCATTTGTGTGGCATCCCACTTGGTGTTTTCTCATTTTAGAGATAATCTCCCCAAAGGTGATATCTTCAGGTGACGAGTCTCCTTCCAGGGAGTCTTCTTCTGGAGAACCGTACTCCAGGGGAGAGGCCAACTGAGTGAGCGACTCATCAAAGGAGGAGGAAGAAGAGTCTTCCTCCAGAGGCCGATGAAGGGGAATAGAAGTGGCAGAGGCAGGCCCAGGACTAAGGGCAGGAAGAGCTAGAGTATGAGAAGCTGTAGGTCTGAGGGTCATAAAGGCCTGAACCAAGGACTGGGAGAATGTTTGCCAGTCTGGCTGGTCTTCCAGTGGGATAGACAAATGCCTAGTTTTCTGTTTTCTCTTCAGAGAAGGGGACTTGGTAATAGTTTGAGAATCTGAAGGCATCAAATCAGGTGTCTGGTCTGTGAGTGAGGAACCCTGTTCTGAAACTGAAGACGACCATCCGGACAAGCCAGGTTCCCCCTCATCATCTGCAGAGACCAATGACACAGAAACCTCCATGGACATGCCAACTGGAGAAGTTAGGGAAGCTTCCGACATGGTACCTGCCAAAATCGTCAGTTCTTCCGGAAGTCCCTCGGCCCCTAGATCGGTAGCTGTTGGGACGTCCGACATCAGAGGTGCAGCAGTAGCAGGCCTTGAAACCTAGGCCTTTTCTTAGGTGGCTCCCCCTCGATGGACGGTTCATTATCCATTTCTAGGGCCAGGCACTTAAGTCTCTGGTTCTCCACAAATATAATTAAGGGTTGCCAGATAACTATGTAGGGTCTTAGGGACAAACAACTGACAGATAATACAGATCATATGGTCGTGGGACTAGCCTAAGCAGAAAACACAGAGTTTGTGAGTATCTTTGTGCAGAATCTGCCGACCGCACTTACATTTTCCCTTCCTAGATGACATCGGCTATTAAGAGAGCAACAGCAACATAAGCCTTCAACAAAAACAAAGAAGATTCCCCAATGGGGTATTTATCTGTATCATCTTTCAAAGCATGGTGTGGAATGAGCAAGCTGACATTCGACTGCAGCAGAGAACTTCTGAGGTCTTTGAGTGCGGAAGTCACATTTATGGCCCACAGTTTATGGCCCTGCGTATGACATCCCATGCACATGACAGCAACCAGGCTTAAGCTTTGGTAGAGGAGCCAGACGTTCGGGTCACCTGAGGTGGAGGATCCCACAACTGAGAATACTGCAACATGAGAACAGAAGGACATCTTACTATGGGGGTGGTGCAGCGGTCACCCATGTTGGTGAGAACCAAGTCTAGAATCCCCCTTGTGGGGGATGAGACAAGCTGGTCTAGTGCATTAGAATTGATGAAGTCAAGGAATCATTGGGTGAGTGCATTAGAGCAGTAATAGTTCACCCAGTCTATGGTGAGGTAGTTGAAGTCACCATGGATCAGGGTATTAGAGGGTACTCTGATGGAGTCAAGTAGGTCCAGGTAGGAGGAGTGGGTGTCCTGAGTCATGGAGGGGGGGTCTATAGCTAGCTATAACTTGGATGGGTGTCTTCCCAACTGTCAGTTGCACCTGGAGTAGTTCTGAGCTGATTTTTTTAACAACTATGGAGGCAAAACACTGCATTTTGTGCCTAGTTTTGTGGGTCTGAACATGTAGTAGACTTTGAAACCCTGCACTGATGGAGTGCTCTCAATGGTCCTGAACCATTTCTCTGTAACAATGTTTTGCAGTGTTTCTCAGTGTAAGGAATGCTTAGTAGGAGTGAATTTTTTCTGTTAAGGCTACTAGCACATAGCCTTTAGGTTATCCAGATTTTGTTTTGTTATGATGGAAGCTTTTGGGAACAGACATTACCTAAAAAAGGCACTTTGTACATGGACATAGATTATAGCTAATATACAAAAGTTTTGGGGAAAGAGGTGTAGGCCATGCTACTATCTCCTATCAGGCTGATTTATATATTTAACACTTTACCACAGAACTCCAGCCTATTCTTCTTCTTCCAGCTTTTCCCGATTAGAGGTCATCTCAGCGGATCACCTGTCCGCTCATGACTGGCAGTGGAGTTTTGGCACACACAGGCATGCAGAAAGTACAGTCATGTGCACTTACCATAAATGTAGATGTTTGAGTGTATTCACTATTGTAGTCATCAAACTTGGGTTATCCTGCCAGGGGTAGCCCTCAGTCACCAGGACTGACGTCAGGTCGTCAGTGGTATAAAATCAGCCAGCTGATGTCATTACATCAGTTTTTCTTGCCCTGTCAGGAGCCCCCAAATAGGGGGCTAGGTTATGGTGGAAGAACACCACCAGTAGAAAGTAAATACCAAAAATTCCCTGTAAGGAGAGGAAGAGAGAGAGAGAGAGATCTAGAGAGAGAGAGAGAAGGGGGGTGGAGGGGGGACCATGATTGCAACAATGAATACACTTGAACATCTACATTTATGGCAAGTGTACACAACTGTACTATGTTCTTTGTGCTTCACTGTTGCAGTCATCACACTTGGGTTCATTCCCAAAGCTGAAGTAAAGGGTGGAGGCAGTCAAGAAGACTGGGGGCTGGCTAAGATACCCTGCAAGACTGCAGTGGCAAAGCCTGCCCTGGATTTGGAGAAGATATGCAGGTGTTAATGCTTGGTGAAGGTTTGAACAGGTGTCCATGTTGCAGCCTCCAGGATGTCCCTGGTTGGAACCTGAAAGAATTTTAGTATACACTGTCTTTTCAAGCTGTTGCTAGCATTGATTATTAGCTTGAATAAAAACCTGCAAGAATGATATGAAATATAAAGGGTTAATTTAGAAATAGCAAAAAATAGTAAGTGTGCTGGCAAGCATATATAGCTTAGTTAGATTTTGGCATCCATGTTAAGGAGTATGTTATTGAAAAACAAATTCTGTAAAAATAACTGCACAGATGGCAGCTGGAAGGACATCAACAAAGTAAAGAGATGTAACATCAAGTTTCAGATAGTGCTAGAATACCACATTTCAGATAATGCAAGACTGGGTTTCCATGAATCATCAAACTACAAAGAACCAAGGACAAGGGAACAAAAGAAAACTGTTATACAAAGAAAGAATTGTTACACATCAGACTCTAAGAAAAAATATCAGACTTTTTGGTATATATATGAGTGTAACAGTTAACAAGCTTTGGGAATTTGCCATAGAGAGCTGACAGCATCTGTGTTGCATGCTTGTAGATCCAAAAGGAAAATGTAATAGAAAGTGTATTAACTGAAGCAGTTGTCTTAGTGTATGTATTATACTTAGTACAATACAGTAATAAGACTAGTTGCACACAATATGCAAGAAACAAACAGAAAGACGTCATATAATTCTTCAATGGCTAGCCACAGTTGACGGACCAAATGAATTCTTATTGTGACAACTACAGCTTCTTTTTTATTTTATTCAGTTAGTATGTTCTGTTCCAGTGCAAATGTTTGCCTCCTTCTTATGCACAGTATCCAGTAGCACAACAGTGCATCTCTGCAGATTCCACAGGTCCTCTACATTCACAAAGCTGAATCTGTCAGCTGTGTTTGACCACCTTTTGAGAGAATCAATGAGAAACTTTCTATGCTTTCTCAATGGAAGACTTGGCCACCTTTCACACAGAAACTCGTAATTTTCTTTTTGTTTCACATTCTACAGCATGGATGCCATAAACAAAAAAACTGTAAAGTTTAAGGCTACCTTTCAGGTAGATAGTAATAATAGTCCAGCACATGTATGGTCAGGATTTAAAGACTGGTATAAACAGAACTGTAGCATATGCAGTACTTTATTAGTTAATGCTGATGTCAATGCTTTATTTAAATGCATTACATTTGATTGGTATCTTAAACAGCAACATCATTTGTATGACAGTAAATGTTTATTCTGCAAGTTATATGAAACTTCTTTCTCTGTTCAGTGTCATAAAAGTAATGGTAAACAACCAGATGGATTACATCCTGTCCACATGTAAAATGTTAATTTCAGAGTTACAATATCAGTCAAGTCAGTTATTTACACAATCTTCTGTACATCTTGCTAGACAAAAGTGGCATAAAACCACTGCACATTACAAAACAGATAAGAACAGAGACGAGGTTCATGGTGAACTAACAGAAAGATTTAATAAACTTCTAAGACACAGTCAGAGTGAGTTCAAAAAGTTCAGACAACATATGCAAACAACTTTTCAAAAATACATAAGAGCTTTAAAGTCAGCAAAACAAAATACTGACAAATATAATCTGGTTAGTAAAGAGTTAAAGCAACAGCAGTTAACTGTGCTGATAAATAATTTACGACGTACTATTCTATGTTTACAAAATGGTTAATCGTACACAGCACAAACTTTCATTAAGTTAAAGCAAGGCACTTAAATAGTGATTTTAAAACCATTTCAAATAACAAAACAGTTCTAGGGTATTGAAATCAAATAAAGGTAGTTAAATGCAAAAAAGACATGACGTCACAAGACTGACATGCATGTATTTACTTTTCATCTAAAGTGCAGCAAAAGGCACACAACAGCAAATGTAAATCATATAAATGTATCTGTTTTAAGCATGTGTTAGTTAAGTCAATATCTCTTTTGTTTCTTACAATATTTTGTAATCGTATGATAGCATAAAAACAGCATAGACTCCAGCAAAAACAGTATTCAAAAGCAATATTATGCATTATTATAATTCTAAGAGTTTTACAACTGCATTCTACTATCAAGTTGCAAGTATATTTCAAGTTGCAAGTATATTAACGAATGACTAAAGGTACGAACGAGTAAGTGCTAAAGGAGTTATGGGTTAAGCATTTGGAATGCGCAGAAAGAAAAAAAGGTATGTGAGCTCAAATCTTTCCAGGCTGGAATGGGTAGTTACAAGGAATGTTATATAAGGTAAAATGTTACTGGTACTGAAATTTATAAGGTCAAGGAAACAAGACTGGTCACCAGGCCAATTGGCTTACGTTTTTCTAAAACATTATTGTTAAGTATTCACATGCAGCATTAAGCAAACACAACAAAAGTCTGCAAGTAAATACTACACCATGTACAGTCAGTACATGGGCTATGGTATGCAGTTAAAATAAATTATGCAGGTCCCTTTACAAAAAGGGAGGGCACTAATAGCTAGTAGTAACAGTAAACATCTTTTTCAAAATGGGTAAAAGCAATTCCTACTACAACTTTGACAGTATAGGCAACAGCAAAAGCTTTATAAAAATATTTTCTGTTTTTCAAAATGGCCAAAAAATTATCAAATCAAAAAACAAATGTGTAAGACCAAAGTGTCACAGTCTATGTAACAGCCAAAAGGTAAGCATATTCTCACAACATAAAGCTTAATAAACAATACTGCAATAAAATTATGTATACTACAGGGGGAAGGGCATGCTTTCAATTTTATACTAACTGTGTAAACAATACTGCAAAAGGGACTTAAAAGTACAAAGTGTTAATACGTTTCAAATAATGTAATTAGCAGGCTTCAGTTTAATGCTAAGTTTGGAAATTGGACTGTGTACATTACAGCCAAGTATATACAAATGCACAAACAATCTGTACAAGCAAGTGTATTCTGTACAGTATATAGCAAATGGTTTATCTATGTAAATAGATTAACAAGTCAAAGCTTGACATTTGTGACATATGTGGATTTTTTTTTCAAAAAACAAGACTGCAATGCCTTTGCAACAAAATACTCAAGCATTGTCAATAAATTACTGTCTACGACATCACTGTATAGAGTCATATTCCGATTAATCCACTTCTAATAGTAATGGTTGTCATCATTGTGTTGACAATATAAAACTGTGTTAACTTGCTGTATTAAATGAAAACTAAAGGTTTTGTTTCCCAATGAGTTTCTAGTTAATAATAATATAACAACTAAAAAGTACATACTAATAAAGACAGTTTTATTTAAAATAAAACAGAGGGAATGTATAGAATGATAAATATGGTTAAAAATGTATAAATGCATGTGCACATCTATTTGCTAGTTAGATGCATATACACATCTGATGCTATAATATATGTAGAAATTATATAGTTAATTAAATACATGTATTTCTGTTTGCTAGCATACATATATTCTGGTACAGCTTGAGACAAGCTGAATGTTCAGTGTCTGGAACATGCTTCAAGGACTATAGATAAAAATGTGGCTGCGAGACAAGGCATGCAGCATTCAACACAGATATCGGCATTTCATTTGCATCATTCTGAACATCAAAACAGAGGGAATTACAGTATTTCACGAATAAAACTTAGTTAAAAAAATACTACACAAAACAGAACACAAGACAATTTCAGTTGTAGAAAGCATAAAGCATGTACTTTTGGGAGGATAATATTTAACACAAAAGGAAAATGTAATAGAAAGTGTATTAACTGAAGCAGTTGTCAGTGTATTTATTGTACTTAGTACAATACAGTAATAAGACTAGTTGATCACAATAAGTAGTTAAATATACTTTGGTATGCTTGTATGTAAATGCAAGTAACAGCAAAAAAAACAAACAGAATGCAGTATATAATTTTTCAGAACCCCTCTAAAAAAAGCTGCAGAGGTGGAGGTTGCCCTGGTGGAAAGTGTCGTGACCCCCTTTGGTGGCGGTTTCCCATGCTGTTTGTAGCAGAAATGGATGCAGTCTGCTGTCCATTTCTAGATTGTTTGTTTGGATATGGCCTTGCCCCTGCTGCAAAGCTGACTAGCAATTGATCAGTTTTTCTAAAAGATTTAGTCCTGTCCAGATAGAATCTGAGCTGTCTGTGCACATCTAGAGAGTGCAGAATCCTTTCCCCCATGTTTTGTGGGTTAGGGAAAAAGGTGGGCAAATGAATGGATTGGTTGAGAGCCACACTGGACACCACTGTAGGCATGAAGGATGGGTTAGTCCTAAGGAAGACCCTGTCACCATGGAAAATGATGAAGGGCTCTTCAGCCATGAGTGCTTGTAGCTCTGATACTCTTCTAGCTGAAGTGATGGCCAGAAGCAAGGCTGTCTTCCAACAGAGGAAGCTGCAGGTTCAAAGGGGGGTAGGGTGAGCTTTTCCAGCACAAAGTTAAGGTCCCAAGCTGGGGAAGGAGCTCTTCTGGGTGGCCTTAAGTTGTTAGCCCCTCTTAGGAACTGTTTGATGAGAGAGTGTGAGAAGAGAGGTGGCTCTGTGCTGTAATGAGCAGAGATGGCAGAGGCATGAATTTTAATAGAAGATAAGGATAGACCCATGTGTAGTAGGACTGCTAGGTAATCCAGGGTGAGAGGTAGGGAGGACTGTGCCACTCCGGCTCCCTTAGCCTGGGTCCAGGTGCAAACCTTTTTACACTTGTCAGCATAGGATTTTCTAGTGCTGGGGTGTCAGGCCTCACGTATAACATCTAGGACTTGTTTGCTTAGGCTGGCAGCTTGAGGAGAGGTTAGGGAATAAGCCAGACTGCCAAGGTTGAGGGTCTGCAATTGGAGATGCATGAATTCTCCGTTCATCTGGGTCAGGAGTGTTGGCATCTGAGGTAGGTGCCATGATGGCAGGGGTGACAGGCTGCACAGCAGTGGGTACCAGTGCTGGCATGGCCAGTCTGGGGCAATCAGGATTGCCCTCAGTTTTTCCTCCCTTATTTTGAACAGGACCCTTGAAATGAGTGGTAGAGGGGAGAAATGCATAAGCAGAGAGGTTTACCACTGGAAGGATAGAGCATCCACTTTCCAGGCCTTGCTGTGAAGTACCCTGGTGCAGAATTTGCTGAGCTGATGACTGGAGTGGGAGGCAAATAGGTCTACCTTCGGGATGCCCCATTTCTGGGTTACAAGGGTGAAGGTTCTGTGATCTATCTGCCACTCATCTAGGTCTAGCAGGTTTCTACTTAAGTTGTCTGCCAGAGAGTTTAGGGAGCCTGGCAGGAATTGTGCTAGCAGGTGTATTTGCATGGCTGAGGCCATGTGCCAAAGGGTCATGGCGAGCCTGCAGAGAGGATAAGAGTGAGTCCCTCCCTGCTTGTTGATATACCACATTACTGTGGTGTTGTCTGTTTTGATCACTAGAGGCCCCGGGGAGAGTAGGGGTCTGGGGTTGTGAGAAGGGAAGTCCCTTGTTGTGGTTGCATGCTGCTGCCCACCAAAGAAAATCTTTCCTTAGACAGGGTATCATAGGTACGATAGTTTCCAGGTCTTGAGAATGTTGACACCAAAGGATTTTTAGGTACCACTGTAGTTTCCTCATATGCAGTCTGGCATATGGAATGAGTAGAATGCAGGAGGCCATGAACCCCAGAGCTTGCAAGATTTTCCTTGTGGATAACTGGGTTCTGGTGGCTAGTTGAGAGAAGTAGTCTGTCAGGTAGGCTTGTTTTTCTAGATTAAGGAATGCCATCCTGGATGCTGTGTCCAGGCTTGCTCCCACAAATACAAATTTTTTTTGTGTAGGGACTAGCTTTGATTTCTTTTCATTGACAGTATACCCCAGGGAGATCAGTAGGTCCTATACAAAGGTCAGGTGCTATAACAGCTTTTCCTGACTGTCTGCCTAAACCAGGCAGTCATCTAAGTAGGGGTAAATTTGAATATTTCTTTGTCTGCAAAAGGCAATGGCTGGAGCCAGGCATTTTGTGAAAACTCTGGGAGCAGTGAATAAGTCAAAGGGAAGCGCAGAGAACTGAAAGCGCATAGATCCTGCCCTGAAATGTAGACATTTCCTGCAAGATTCCCTGATTGGGATGTGTAGGTAGGCCTCTTTTAGGTCTAAGGCAGCTAACCAAGCATCCTTGGAAAGCATAGGAAGAAGCTGCTATAGGGTGAGCATTTTGAATTTTGGTAGCACCAGAAAGGTGTTTAGAATGGATAGATTGAGGATTGGGTGCCAGGTGCCCTCTTTTCTGGGTACCAGGAAGAGTCTGGAATAGAAACCTTGGCCTATCTGTTCTGCAGGAACATGCTGTATTGCCCTCATGGAGAGCATGGAAAGGACTTGATTTTTGGCCTCTGCCCACTGGTTTGGAGGAAGATCTGGGAACCCTTTTGGGTTTGGGAGAGTATGGAAATAAAATTTGTATCCCTGGGACACTATATTGAGGACCAATCGGTCATTGGTAATAGAAGCCCAGTTGCTTGCATGGAAGGAGAGTTTTCCTCCTAGGGGCACAAGCAGGTGGGCAGAGGTAAGGGGTGTAGGTATAAAGTCATTGTGAGTTCTTACCATAAGGGGGAGGCTTTGCACTCTCTGTTTTTGAAGAGGAGGAACTCCATTGCTTAGATCTCTGCATTCCCTGGGGTTGCTGTCTGGGGGGTCATCTTCCCCGGGGTCTGGGCTGAGCTGGCCTGGAGGGGGCAGGAAAGAACCAGTGCCTGGAGGGGCAATGCCTACTGAACCTCGGAGGCTGGACCTGTAAGAAGTCTTTAGCTGTCTGCATAGATTTAGCTTTTTCTTTCATCTTTTTTAAGACCTCTTCTGACTTGGTGCCAAATAAATTGTCTTTGTTCAATGGTGCGTCCAATAATTTGGATTTGACATGGTCTGGATAGGTCTATTCCTTAAGCCAAGCATGCCTTCTAAGGACAGAACCAGTGACTGCTGCCCTGCAAGATGCTTCTAGGGCATCAAAGCCACATTGCAAGGTGTGCTTAGAAACTTGACTTGCAGAATGCATAAGCTCTTGTAATTCTTTATTTTCTGCACAAGCAGGAAAGGAAGATATTTTTTGTTTGAGGAGTTCCATGGTATGCTGCTAATATTTCAGCATGTGGAACTGACAATTTAATGGTCTAACAGCAAGAGTAGAAGAGGCTTACACTTTTTTACCCCATCTGTCTAAAGCTCAGGAATCCCTGTCTGAGGGGGTGGCATTCTTAGCTGAGGTTGCTTTAATTCCTTTAGGGCCTTGATAGATGACCTCTGGGTCAGCAGTAGGATTTTTGAAAAGGAATTTGTAAGAGTTAGGGACTCTGTAGTACCTGTCAGGTTTCCTGGGAGCATGAGGAGGGGTGTCAGGAATCAAACTGAATTCCATAAAAACATCATCCACAACATCCAGGACAGAAGGAATGGCCAAAGGTCTGTGCTGTGGTAAATCTAAGAATTCCCTGAGTCTCTTTTTTGACTGAGGATAGTCTTTTAACATTTTCACTGGAAATGCTCCCTTAAAGTATGAAGGGTTTCCCCAAATGAAAAACCTCAGGTGGAGGGGCAGAAGGAATGGATTCCTCTGCATCAGAATCCTCATAAGCAGAGAGGGGTTGCATGTCTTCATATTCAGAAGCATCAGTCATCGGACTCCTCTTCAGATAAAACTACTGGGGACAAGTCTCTTTTTCCTTTGGAAGGAGTAGCCTGGCTTCCCCTAATAAGCATAATAAGGTCTTCTGCCATTTTAAGAATTTGAGATTGAGGCAAGGAAGCAGGTGTCTGAGCTTCGGTCATTGGTTTTTTGGACGTAGTTCGAACCCTGGGCCTTAGAAACTCTGTAGTTTTAGAAAGAACTGAAGACGTGAAAGAAGTCGTCGGTCTGTGTCAAGTATCGGTAGTGTGAAGTACTTCCTCGGAAGCTAGTACCTGCTCAACAGCTCCGGACCCATCCAAGGTAGAGACATCCGCAGGATCCTTAGTCGAAGAAGAGCCTTGCGGCATACCCAACTCTGAAATGGTCTCAGTAGAGGCTTGTGAATCCATAAAAGCGGGCATCAGGGGCTGCGCAAGTGCCTCACTGAGGACTGAAGAACTGACAACTAGCTTAGCGGAAGCATTGTTGGCAGTTTTAGACCTGTGCAGTCTGTCTCTGTCTTTATCCTTACATTTTTTCAGAAGATCGTTAGTCGGATGGCTTACCGAAGCCATATCGGAATTTGAGGACTGAGAGCAAAAATATCTAGCTACAATAAGGGCCCAACAACATATGGTTCTTGCGTTGAACAAAGGTCAAAAGTGACAGCGAAGGGATGTCGTGGTCTGGGCCTAAACAGGTGATGCAGTAAGAATGGAAGTCTCGGTGTGGTATTTGCTTTCCACAGGCGAGACAATTGTTAACTTTTTCTGACATCGGTTAGAGCAAGAAAAAAAGGATCCCCAATGGGGTACTTAGCTTTAGAAGACTTCAACTTCAATTCGGAAACGAAAACTTGGGTAGTGGCCAACTGGCACTCATGCAAACTGCTTCTGCTTTGGGCTCCTTGGCAAGAAAGACTGATGTAATGGCATCGGCTGCCTGATTTTATACCACTGATGACCTGACGTCAGTCCTGGAGTGACAGCAACCGATGCAGAAATATTAAGCCTCTGGTATTCGGTCCAACTGAGGGCTACTCCTGGCAGAATAACCCAAGTGTGATGACTGCAACAGTGAAACACAAAGGACATCGATGCTGCCTTGCCTGGATAAAGGCATGGATTTGACAGCTTTTCGGGCATACCATAAAACTACTATTATTTATCCTTAAAACATAGTTGGTCAAGCCTCAAAAAAATTGGGCAATTAATTCTACATAAAGCCAGATCTAACTGAAGAACAGACAAAAACAAACTCCTTTCATGCTGAAACCTCTGTAGTTCTGTTGGAAAAAAATGTCACAGCTCTGCTTGGATCCCTTCCCCCAAGTCAGCTGTCAGTCAATGAAGTACTACATATCAGTGCTAGATTACTATTCACTGTTTTTTCTGAAGATCCTGGAGGTTTCTTCTAAGTTGCTAAAAAGTGCAATAAAAATGTCATAGCTCCAGTGAGGCCACAATCCTCATTCGTAACTCCAGTCAAAAAGGTCAAAAAGTATAGTTTGGGTATTTCGGGCTACTGCTTATTATCACATAGTAGTACTACCTTGTTTAAACTGTGCTTCATGTGATAAAACAGAAAGGAGAATGTCACACCTCCAGTCACATCAGTATTAAAATGCAAATGCAATTTCATAAAATTAGTATAAAATGCATGCACAGACATATACACAGACACACATGCACAAACATACAGACATAAACAGGTATAGGAATAGAGTCCCCGACACTGGATAAAGTAACCAGCGATTGAAACAATAAAGAGCACTAATGTTGTGAGTCCTCAAAAGATAATTTATTCCAAGTTTAAAAATTAAGTGCTTTCGTCAATGCCAGTAACCAGCAATAGTTGAGAAGAAACATTAATAAAATAAAACTCGCTGGATACACATGGCAAGTAACTCTTTAATAACAAAGTGAGCACTTTCGCAGATTCCTCTCTGCTTCATCAGATATATTATAACAGTTAAAACATCATTTAAATAGTGATGCATCATGGTATCAACAAATCAATTCTATGTTAAAGTTAGTAAACCAGTTAATAGTGCTTATAGTATAAAAATACACATATAAATATATATGAATAAAAAGCACAAATAAAAAACACATATAAAAGCAATATAAAATGTGAAACACATCTCTAAATTTTCTGAGTGCAATGTTAGAAACTATAAAATACTAAAAAAGCTGGAGCATCAGTGCTTTAAGGCTCTGTTTCTAAGGAATGGTTTTAAAGATATCTTGGAGTTTAGACCAGGTGGTCTGTCCACTTGGAACTTAATGATCCAGTCTTGTTCCAAAGCTTCAGTACTATTAATAATATTTCCACCTTTTATTTCTGTGAACAATATGAAGAACCAGGAACTTAAACGTATGTGTGTTTCCCTCTTACATCACATGCATTGCTAGTACATTGCTTTCTATATTGTTTCTGATATCTCTCATATGTTCTAAAATTCTGTCCTTCAATAATCGATTCGTTTTACCTATATAATAGGCAGGACATTTTGTGCAAAAACTAAAATATACTATATTCCCAGTGTGACAGTCAGCATAGAAGTGTGTGTCAATAGAGAAACCTCTGACAGGATGTGTATATTGTCCCCCACCAAATATGAATGGACATGCAGTACATCTCCTGCAGGCAAACGTGCCCAACCTATCAGACTTTACATACTTTGGCTCATCTGTCTTTTTGTAGCACAATTGTCTTTTAAGAGACTTAATATTTTTGAAGGAGAAAGATGGTGTATCTCCTATTATTCCATCAAGTTCTTTCACACTCGATAGGATATCCCAGTTGTTTCTAACTATGTCACAAACTATATTAATGTTACTCGCAAAAGTCAGTGGTACTCGCAGCATATTACTCTCTAGGTTTCTTGCTGTGTCTGAAGTTGTTGTCATAGTATTCACATTATCCATGGGTAAATCATTTACATGTTTTCTTCTTTTATTATAATAAGATTGACATTTCCCTTCTCTTTCATTCCATGCTAAATCAATCTGCCTTTCAATATCTCTCATTTTATACCCCCTTTCACTAAATTCATGCTTAAGAAGGGTCAATGCTTCACATAAAGTTGTATCATCATTGTGTAACCGCATACAATGGACTTTCTGTCCTTTCAAAACATTGACTTTTGTAAACCCAGGGAGCATACTACTATTGTGTAAAACATTATTTTTTCTGATAGGTTTCCTATATAATGAAGTCAGAATGAGTTCAGGAGCATCTCTTTTAACTTTCACATCCAAGAAATCAATCTCTTTATCGAAATACTTATAAGTAAATTTTAAAAATGGAGTAATGGTGTTAATGTAATCTAAAAATTGTTTAAGATGAAGCGCATTGTCATGCCACAGCAAAAAAATATCATCTACAAAGCATTTATTCCAAATGAAAGATTTAGCAAAAACATTTCCTGTGAGGATATTATCTGTTTCCCACTGCACTAAGGGTAGGTTGATGTAGCTATTTGCACAGGCTGTGCCCATAGCCACGCCAACTTTCTGTATAAAATATCTATCACCAAACATAAATATATTGTTCTCCAAGACTATCTCCAATAATGTACAAATTAGTCTTATCTTATTGCCTTCAGTACCTCTCCTGACAAGTAATTATCTAACATTTTCTATCCCCCATGTATGGGGGATCACTGTGAACAATGACTCTATATCAAGTGTCACTAGCCGACATGGGTCATCTAGCGCGTCAAGGTGTATACTTAAGTCTTTTAAAAACTCCTTAGTATCTAATAAAACAGTTGTACATTCATTTAAAATAAGATGCAAGTTCTTTTCAATATAAATCGATAGCAGCTCAGTCGCCCATCCTCGGCTAGATACTATAGGCCGCATAGGTGGGTTCATTAAATCTTTATGGATTATAGGCAAGCCATAAATTATTGGCACACCAGGAAAATCTGTTTTAAAGTACTCAAAACGTTGCTCAGAAATCATTCCTGTTATTAGCAGATCTAACAATAATACTTGTAACCTGTCCATCAAAGCTTTCATATAGGTATGGGAAATCTCACAGTAAATATTAACATTGTTTAAATGTGTCTGTATATTGTCAACATAAACCTCTCTGTCTAAAATAACAATTCCTCCACCTTTATCGGCAGGATGAATCTCAATACTGTTCAAATGTTTAAGGTCAGCAAGTGCTTGCTGTTCAAGACTAGACAAATTGTGGAAGATGCTGGTTACTTTATCCAGTGTCGGAGACTCTATTCCTAGACCTTGAAGTTTTTTACCTCTACCTGGACATGACAGGTGTGGATGATACTACAACTTATGCTGGGGCAGCCACGAATGTGGGGCCGATGGACTTGAAAATGTGCCAAACAAGGATGAATGAATGACTAGATGCGATACTTAACACCCATCCTATTTTAAATGAATGTACAACTGTTTTATTAGATACTATGGACCTTCCAGGAGTGGGATTGCCCACTGCTTATGCTGTTAGGTGTCTCAGCACTGTGGAGCAGTCTGTTATTTTCCTACAATGCCCACCCCTGCTGGGTATTGCTCTCTACTTATATCCCACTGCTCCTAAACATTACAGCACCCATTCTTCAGGACAAAAAGCCTCTCCATGTCTACACTTCCTACAGACAAAAACTGCGGCATTACAATCACTCCATGTAACTGTCAAAGTGGGTTGTCAGAACAGCTTTCTACTACAGTCTTGAAATTATTTCACTCAGGTCATACAAGAAAGCAATTCTGTTCCGATGTAAAAGAGACTTCAGGACTTCAAGCATTTTATTTATTATTTATTTATTTATTAATAGATATTTGATTACTGGGAATGAACCACTGGGACCCATTTTCAGTGGAGGCTCGGGAGAACAGCTCCAAAGTATTACAAAACCTTTTAAGAACAATAATTTTATAGTCTTTAAAAATACTACAAAGTGAGAGTAAAGCTTGTTTATTGTATATTTAGAGAGAAAGCCAGGGGAGGGAAAGTGATAAAAGTAAGTAAGTAAGTGAAGAAGGGAGAGTAAGGAGATGTAAGTTATGAATAAGTATTGCTTTCACATGTAGGTATTAGTTTATCATGGCGTTGAGCAAAAACAGAGCTATCCTTTGGCCAGGAAGTCTTTCAGAAAGATTTTGAAGGATGGGAGGGAGGATATTGACCTGATGGACAGAGATAAGGAGTTCCAGGCCTTAACATCACAGTATGAGTACAGACAATGGCCAGCAGATTCGGTAGGTTTGTAGACAGCAGTTTTTGGTCATTGGATTGCAATGACTAACTAGAAACACAGTCATGTAGAATGTCATTTAGTGCTGGACAAGCAGATGGATTCTGGATAATTTTACAGGGTGTAAGAAGCTGTATATATTTTAGTTGATGGGGTTGTTCTACCTAGTTTAGGCTTTTTAGTGCTATATAGTGGTGGGTTCTGAAAGGGCTACTTGCTGCAAATTTAGCAACTTTGTTGCAGCATTCAAGTTTTGATTTTTGTGATGCCTGAAGGTTAGTGAGGATGGCAGCACCATAAAGACACATGGGGAGGAGATAAGTAGTGACAAGTGTACTTTTAGTTGCATCAATCAGAACATTTTTGGCTCAATAAAGCATTCCTAGCTTTTGGATTTTTTGATGAGTTTTTCTTGTGCAATTTTGTATACGCAAGTCGAATTTAAGATTATCATCCACTATCAACCTATCAATAATTGCTATGAAAAGTAACTACAATGGCTGTATTATTAAGAGAGAGGATTCTAGATTTTGTTTTTTTAACAGAAGAGAGATTTTGGGAAAAAGTAGTAGTTTTTTTTTTTTAGGGTTGAGCATGAGTTGTGAGTTACAAAACCATGTTTTAGTCACTGTTAAAGCTTCCTATGTGTTTTTTTGGAGTGCCTAGTTGTCAGACGTGCAAAAGAGTGTGGAGCCATCTGTGTACTGTATTAGGCAGGCCTGTTGTGTGGATGTGTGGAGGGTGTTGGTGAGAACGTTACAGAGGAGAGGACAAAGGATAGAGCCTTGTGGTACACTGGTGGTGACTGAGATGTATGGAGAGAAGGTGTAGTGCCATTTTACTGACTGATACCTATTGGATAGGTGGCATTTGAAGTATAGAAGGGTGGGCTGAGACAGACCTAATAAGGACATTTGAAGTAGAAGTTTACTGTGACAAACTGTGTTGAAGGCTTTAGACAAGTCTAGAAATAAGTGGGAGACTAGTTTGTCTTTATCTCTAGAATTACTGACAGCACCTATACAGGTTAGATGTGCAGTGTTTGTACTATGGGAAGAAGCCATGTTGTGTTGAGGGATAGGAATTCTTCCTGCAGGAGATAGTTTTAGTAACTGTTTTTGTATACATTTTTCAAGTATATTGGAGAGAGAGAGAGAGAGAGAGAGACAATATTGCTCTAGGTCTAAAGTTAGTAATGTCTGTTGAATTTCCTCCTTTGTGCAGAGGGACAATGTGTGATTTTTTCCAGAGAGAGGGAACATGGGATTCCTGGATTGACTTATTTATAAGGAATCATATTGGCTGCTTTTTTAAGGTATTCACTTGGAAGGTCATCAGCTGAAGTAGAGTATAGTTTCAGTTTGTGTAAGAGTATGGGCACAGGTTTGAAGATGAAAGTGAATGTGGTGATATGTGGGTGCTGGGGAGGGTTAGATTTTGGGGAATTTTTGGTTACAGATGCTATACTATCTATGAAGTAAGAGCTGAGCTGTTTTGTGGTTTTGAGTGATGAGTTATTGGGAGAGCAGTTATAGATGAATTTATGGCTGGGATACAAGATTCCTTTAATGGTTGTCCAGAATTTTTTTAGGGTTTTGTTTGCTATTATTCTGAAAGTTATTATAGTACAATATAGTTTTTGTCTTCATTAATTTACTTTTTAGTATGATTGTGAGGCTTTCTGAAGTTTTCAAGATACTGAGGTGTTTTATATTTTTGCCACTCTTTCCATGCTTTTTCTCTATCCTGCATTAGCATGCTACTCTTTTTGGATACCCAAATTGTATTATTTGTTTTCAGTCTCTTCCTTCTAGGAGGAGCAAGGCTATTTAGGATATTCAGGAAATTTGTATATAATTCATTTACAGCATCAGTAAGGGGAGGATTCTTAGGAAGTTCCAATTAATAGATTATAGGTTACTGATGAACATTTTTGGTTAAACTTGGAAAGGTTTCATGTGTTTTTTTTTTTTTTTTTTATAAACATGCTACTTAAGTTGATGTGTGAGATGTCTGGTTTAATTTTTCCAAGTCTTTTGGGATTCTAATACCATGATGGGAATGGATTCATTTGATTGTATAGACTGGGAGATGATCACTGATACAGTCAGACATTGTACCTGTGGTGGCATATTTGCTAGGATCCGATACCAGGATCCAGTCTAATACGGAATTTGATGTCTTGCTGTAATGTGTGAAACCAAATAAGTTCACTCTAGATGTAGAAGAGTTAAGAGTTTATGTCCAACTAAATGACATTCACATCACCTAGTAGTATTAGTTCCTGTAGAACTGTTACAGATATCCAATGTGGGATATCTTTCAGTATAGCTGTATTGTCGCCAGAAGGGTTGTAAAGAACACTAATACATATTTGTTTATAATTGTTTAATTTCAGGAAAATTATAAGAAGCTCTGCTGAACTGAATTTTGGTATTGGTTTGTTCTATGGAGGAATGTGGCAATTGTTGGCAAACATTAGAGCAATACCAACACCTTTCCTCTTTATACGGTCATTATGGATGATATTATGGCCTTGAGGAGTTGTTTAAGCTGGGTTTAAGCCAAGTTTCAGTTACAGCGAGAATGTCTAATACAGGCAAGTAGTTCAGCAGTTTTATTTCTTATGCTTCTAACACTTATGGCAGCAAAAGTTAGATTACCAGGTTGCGGGTTGACCACTGTATGGTTAGAGTAGTGTATGAATGAGAATTGTAATAGGAGGGGCCAGGATTAGGGTAAATGTCTCTTCCTATAAGAATTTTAGTATATTGGGGAAATTATTAATACCTGTTTTTTAAGAGTATTTTTCCACTTAATTTTGTTTTGGTTAGAGATGAAATGGAGTTAATCAGTCTATATTTG
Organism: Protopterus annectens; assembly: GCF_019279795.1. Lineage (NCBI taxonomy): Eukaryota > Metazoa > Chordata > Ceratodontiformes > Protopteridae > Protopterus > Protopterus annectens. The sequence goes on along the minus strand of NC_056728.1, from coordinate 1,315,884,021 downwards.
GAGTAATGGTGAGGGGCATCATTAAATAGGTTTGGTGTGATGTGTGGAGAGTGGAAGGAGGAAGTAAGACTAGATGGTTGGGACAGAGTTGGAGATATATAGAGAACTATTATAAAGTTAAACAATATTCAATATTCAAATATACAGGCAGTAAGCTCTGGTGCAAACATCCTGCATTTCCATACTGTAGACAGCCACTCCAGCAGAGAGATAAACTCCTGACTGAATCCCAGGTGACCTGACTCTGACTAGTGGTTCAGGAACTTGCTGAAGATGGCAAGTGGGAGCAGGGGAGTGATGAGGCATGGGTTCCTTATCTCTCCTTAGAGTAGGGTTGCCACCTTTTCAAATGCCCAAAGTGGGACATTTTTTTCAGAAATGTGAGATTTTGCAGGATAAAACATACCTAAGGCCAATGCAAAGGACAGAACTTCACTTTTTTGCCAAAATTAAAGCTTATTTTTGAGCATTTGAGTTGCTTATGCTATTTCATATAGCATTTATGTGTTCCAGATACAAAATAACTGTTTTATGCAACTATTAATGAAAACTTAAGAAATATATTTTGTCTTAAAAATCTCAGGACGTTTGCCATTTTTTAGGTTTTTTCGCAGGACACAATTGCCCAAAGTGGGACTGTCCCTCGCAAAGAGGGACAGGTGGTAACCCTACCTTAGAGAAGAAAAATAAAACAAATAATGTTCCAAGCTTTAATTTTCTCTTGGTGGCTGGAAACATATTGTAAAAAATATATCTGGAGATGGGTAGGGATCCAGAGAACATAACAGAAGCTGGGATGTTCTTTGCTACAGCCCATTGCATGCTCCACCTTCTTAAGTAAAGCTCCTGCATGGGAAGTTAGGACTTTGCAAAACAAAAACAGTCAGCTGCAGTATGACTTGCCTTTGCCACTCCACTTTCCAGCCCCCAGGACCTAATGTAGCCCCTGTACTCATGTGGAAAGACCCCAGTCTGGTAAGTGGAAGAGTGAAAATCTGTCCCAGATACATGACAAGTAGTAGAATGCAGGGGTGTTACCTGGTATGGGTCCCCATTTGACAACAGAAAGAACTCGGACTGGTGCCAATGGGTGATGGGCACCAGAGATGACTGGTGCTATGTGAAAGGGAAAAACTAAACTAGGGCTTCTACTTGTCAGTAAAACAGCAATATAACTGCACAACAAAACTGAAAGGAGGCAACCCTGGGATAAAAAAAAAATACAAACTGAATGCCACAGGATTATTCAGTAAAACAATAAAATTTTAGGTCTGTCCTTTGAACATAAAACTGCGGATCTTGGCAGTGTTGAAAACATGGTGGAAACCATGTATCCACAACAAAGAATAATTATTCCAGGATCATCTATATGCAGAAAAGATTAGGCAGGTTCAAGGGTAGGTTGAGTCACCATCATGATGAACAACACACTTAAAACTTGATGAAGATGAGCCACCTGAAGTTGTTTAGAGAAGTGCATTATTATTTACACATTTACAGCTGGAATACACAGAAACCTGGATCCATTTACACAAGAGAAGACAGGGAACCTGGATCCATTTACACAAGAGAAGGCAGAAAAATGTGTGTGCACTAAGCTGTCCTGCTTAAAAAAGACGCTGCTGAACCTTTCCTACTAAACGAGTTCCACAAGCCCTGGGATAGAGAACATTGCAGTGAAAATAGCACTGCAGTACAGCTCTGGGCCACCACCCAGTATCACACAATAGCTGATAAATGAAACTGGACATCAGCAAAGATCTCTGGTAACTATACAGTAGGCAGCACAATGGCCAACACTCTTAGCGACCAACTACTAAACTTCACTTGCTGGAAGAGTGCTTATCCCTCAACCAAAACTATCACCAAAGACAGCAGGAAACAGCCTAAAGCTAAATGCCAAAGCTAAGAAATTAATTATTATTCCCTGATTACTAGTTAACCTACCAAAAATGATGTGCTGCTAGAAGTTAGACAAATGCTGATTCCTGAGACTTTCTCCTTAAGTCATTCTCACCTATAAGACCTTTTTCCTGTATACTTCCTGTTAACACATTATGGCATCTTGACATTTTGGGGGATTTTTAGTCCTTAACTAAGTGACTTCACAAATAATAATAGGCAGCCTATGCAAGTGCAAGGTATAAGAAACAAAATGTCACCATGGCTGTTAATCTAGGATTGCACTTCAGGTAACATATTAATCACACTGTTTGTCACTTGTTGCCCATGCTCTCACATTTACATCCTTATTTCATACCTCTCAAATGTGCAGATTTTTGCAGAATGTCCATATTTTTGTCTAATATTCCTTGTCTGGTCCACATAAAATCTGTGGTTTTCTGGCAAATCATTGAGGATTGAAAAACCCTTTATTCTAGCAACTTTCTAAGTTTTTAAGAGCAATATATCAAACTTTTCCCTGTTTTGGGGCATTTGCCCCCGACACTTTTGCCTTTGTCCAGATTTCTTGTACTAAGATTTGAGAGGTATGATATTTTCATATCTGAGAGAGTTTTATGATTTTGAGTGCAGTGTGAAATATAATCATCGGAGACAGAAAATAAATTGGATAAATTGTTAGTTATTTGCTAGCAGCAATAAAAACAGGCGATATTTCCATCTACACAGTAATACTCGGGAAAGCAACTTTCTTACAAACTATTGCACTGCATGTTGTACAGCTTCAGAAATACTGAGTATTATTTATACTGTTGATTATGTAAATAGGTATCTTTCTTCATATTTTTTAAATATTAAAAAAAAATCAGAATTTCTTTCCCTCTAAAAGTTCAAACATCCTGATTAACGGTGCTACTAGTATACATCTAAGTTGTACAGTTTCTAAAACATGAATTTTTTTTTGTGTAAACTTAGAGAACAATATGAATGCAATGACTTCTACGGCTGTAAAGATTTTCTGCTGCACACATTGCTGTTTAAGCCTTTTTAATAGCATTTACTGTTCATGAAATATTTTGATTCAATTAGCTTATGTTCTTTAACTTGTTTTGCAGAAAATGCCCATGAGTCTAAGAATGTGTATGTGTAGGCTGCTGAAGATGTAAAACTCTGCATCTAAGTGTAAATCAGCCAAGACAAAATCAGTACAATGGATAACTTCTATGGTCAGAAAATTAATTGTTGAGAAAGACGCTGGATGGGAAGCGTACGAAACTGGGGGTGAGTAGCACGGAAACCTGTACTGTACTTTGAGAAATAACAATGCTAACAGCAGATTACACTGGCCAAACAGAACTACTACTCAGTTTTATGGCTGGAGAATTTCAATAAACCAGCAAAATTCTGGAAAAGGCATCAGTGGCACAATGGGAAATAAAGAAGACCAAAATGGCAGCACATTCTCATTGAGAACCCAAACAGAAATAGACAAAAAGGTAAATCATTGTGCTCTCTTTATGAGTTACATGGCATATGACAGCTATCTTCTACAAGTCCCCTCTGAAAATGAGTCTTGCCTAGTGGGGATCAGAAAATCTAAGTATACAAGCAAATAAATAAACTTTTCTTTATTACTGCACAACTTTATTTACTATAAGGCCACAGTTAGTAAACAGAATGGTCTCACACATAGTATTAGACAGGGTTACATTATTCATGCATTAGAAACAAGTCACTCCATGAACATATAGCCAGTTGAGTGCAACAAAATGTATAAGGGAATGCAGATTACATGTATGTTGGGATCTGAAAGTGCAGCTGTTTAGACCAACAACAGCACAGCCTGGGGGCCAAAGGTGGAGGTCTCAATCTCAATGTCTCAGTCTGCATTAGCAACAGACATATCTTCAGGTTGATGAAACAGTATCACACTTGATACCATGCAGCTCATCACATGCAAGTCACCATAAATAAGGTCCCTCATCATATCATGGCTAGCTATAGGTTCCCATTATATCCCTAGAGGCTCACAGCTCTTACCTAAACCTACTACAGGTACTCACCATCCAAACAAACACCCTATTCATGGCTGACTTTAACTATCCCTCTATAAACTAGGAAATGTCCACTGCCTCAAACTCACAGGCACAATGCTCCCAAGACTTTATTAACACAGACACTCTGGAACAGACAGTGCGCACTCCAACCAGAGGCTCAACCATACTGTATTTGGTACTCACATCCTCACTAGTTAATTCAGATCACAAAGCCGTTTCTCCCAAAGTAAAAATCAACCCAGAAAACCCAGCTAAACTAGTAACAGTTAGGAACTACTCTAAGACAAACTACATCCTATTAAGTGACAGTTCATCAAAAAATTCAAGGCTCTCCCTAATTCTAAGACTACAGGTACCTAATGCAGAATTAATCACAAAGATCCTATCGCACATCGCACATGTGAACGGCTACACTGAGGCTGCCAAACCTACCAGAAGTAAACCCAAAACAAATACTAAAAGCAAACCCCACTGGTGTGATCCTCACCTAAACAGAGTATATAATAAAAGAACTCATTGTCAAAATCAAGAAGAGCAATTCTATTAAAAACAATTGCTCTTTTATACAACTAAACAAGAAATTAAGAGGTTTAATTCAGCTCAAATTCACCACCCTCAGCTCCACCAGGTGAAATCTCCTCCAACATGCTACCCTCAACTATTAGCAGGGACCAGGTGCTGGCAGCACTCTCTAAATCCAAGAACACAGAATCCATGGGGTCCCAAAAACATCCACAGTTGCTTTCTGAACAGTCTAAAACATGACCTATAAGGATCAGTTGAGGCACTCTTCAACTACAGCCTTGAAACAGGCTACATTCCAAGTGAATGGAGGACAACAACAGTCATTCCCCTCCACAAGAATAGACCATCAACCAGTCCAAGGAACAACAGACCCATCAGTCTAAAAAGCCTAACATGCAAAGCCATGGAATGAATTATCATGGAAATGACAAACAAGGGCACTGGCAACCTACAGACACTGGACCCATCCCAGTTTGGCTTTGTTAAGGGAAGGTCATGCATACTTAACCTGGTAGACTTCTTTGAGATAGTCACCAAGGGTAAAACAGTGCATACTGTGTAACATGAGCTAGCCAAGGCATTCAATATAATACTCCACTCAGGCATTGTTGAAAAGTTCTCTGAGCTAGGCATAAATCCCTACATAACTTGCTGGATTGCTTTCTGGCTCACAGACATGACCCAACAAGTCAGGATCAGTGAAACCACCTCCACCAACAGAATGGCCACCAGTGGAGTATTCCAAGGCTTTGTACTAGGCCTGCTCCTGTTTGGCATCTACTTCTCAGAATGCAAGGCTCAACAAATTTGCAGACGACTGTAAATTATCCCCCAAGTCACCAACATCTTGCAAGAGGGTTTAACACAGACAAATGACTGGTGCCAAAGCCATGGCCTAAAAATTAATGCCAACAAATGCATTATAATGCCATTTGGGAAACTGTCAACCCAAGTTAATTACTCTATCAATAAAACACCCCTAAGAGTTCACCCAGTAGTAAAGGATCATATTGTATTCCTGACTATTGATGTAAAAGACCTTTACACGGTTATACCCGCAGATGTTGGCATTGAATATGTATCCAGTTTCATGATGGAGAAGGGTAGTACGACAGGGAAATTGAACTTGTTCAAGAACTTTTGGATTTGGTTTTGACTAACAATTGTTTCATGTTTGAAGAGAGGTACTATTTGCAAAAGACAGGTGTCGCAATGGGCTCTCATTGTGGGGCAAGTTTTGCCAACCTTGTGATGGCCCATTGGGAGCAGCACTTTGTCTTTAACAATAACACATATAGGGGTAGTATTTATTATTATATCAGATATTTGGACGATGTTTGTATTATGTTTGAAGGTGAAATTAAAGACATCCCCAAGTTTGTGAATTACTTGAATGATTCTACGCAATTCCTGTCTTTTACTTACAGTTCAGGTACAGAGAGTACTGCATACTTGGATGTAGAATTATACAAGGACAGGGATAGTAAAATGTTTAAAGCAAAGATCCACAGGAAACCCACTTATTCCAACTCATTCCTTCATTTCACCAGCAGTCACCCTTACCAACAGAAGAGATCTGTTGTTAAGGGCCAGTTGGTGAGGGCGGCCCGTATGGTGTCCAATGATAAGGAATTCAGGGTAGAATGTCAAACCTTGTTTGACATGCTTTTAAAATGAGGGTACCCAAGTAAATTATTAGAGGAGCTGGTGATTGAGGTGAAATATAAGAGAGCTAATGGAGTTTTCAGTCCTATTCTTACAACTAGACCCAAACTTAATGATACATTGGCACTTTCTAGTGAGCAAAATCAACCTGATAGGTCAAATTTATTTAAGGTCACATTTATTACATCATTCAGTCTAGATGCCCCTATTATATGACAAACTCTGTATAACAACTGGAGTTTACTTGTCTCAGATGAAGACTTGGATTCTATTGTTGAGTCGAGGCCTAGGATTGTTTATAGAATAGGGTCCAATCTTAAATGTCTGTTGGAAAGGGGAAAGATCTCAGCAGTGAGAGCCCCTAGCATGTATAAATGTGAGAGTTGCTCTTATTGCAGATTCATGGAGGTTGGGAATACTTTTTCTATTAGAAGAAGAAAATATTTTATAAATAAAACATTTAATTGTGCATCTAAAGGTGTAGTATATTTGGCCATCTGTAGACTCTGGCCTTGTTTCTACGTCAGAAAGACTGATCGTAGATTTAAGGACAAGGTTTATGAGCACATTTACAGTATTAAGAAATTGAAATTGAAATTGGAAAATGCGTTGGCCAAACAAGTCCATGAACATCCCCAGCACAGTTTCAGTTTCAGAGGGATAGATCAGATAGAGCAGGATCCTAGGGGGGACCTCTCCTCTGAAATTGGAACTATGTGAATTATTATGGCAAATAAAATTAAATGCTTATAACACACCAGGGTTAAATGACATGTGCTCCTTGTCTTGTGTTTTAAAGTTATGGAGTTTACAAAGGTAACCTGGTGTAATTTTTAGAATCCCAGGTATATTTGATTATTAATATATGATTGTTTCACCTTTCATACTTGGTTTTATTCTTGGTTGTTTACACCAGGATCATTTTATTTGGCCCAGTTAGATTTATTAATTGTGTATTAATTGTGCCATAATGTCATTTACTACTTGCATTTATTACTTGCTTATGAGAATTCTGGTATTATGAACATTGTAGGGCTACTATAATTATTTTGCTCTTGATTTTATAATAATTTTACATACAGCTTTCAAAACTTAATAAGGTTGTTCACGATCGCATTGTTTATACTAAATTTATACTTAATTTATATTTAGTATATTTATATTCAGTAAGTTTACCTTTTGGGACTTAATTAACATAGTCATGTGACATGATTAGCTTGTTTTTATATGGTTGTACTTTTGTGAGTTCTTTTTCTGAAGAAGTCTTGCTCATTGAAGCAAGACGAAAGTGCTTACGTTATAGTCTTTTTTTGGAATAATACATTTCCTTTTGTGGAACTTTGTCGCTGCCAGTGGCCTTTTTTCAGTTTTCTGAAATAAGTGCTGTCAATGTCCTTGTTCAAAGTAGCTGATACTCACACACACACACACACACACACACACACACACACACACACACACACACACACACACACACACACACACACACACACACACACACACACACACACACACACACACACATACACACACACACACACACACACACACACACACACACACACACACACACACACACACACACACACACACACACACACACCACACACACACACACACACACACACACACACACACACACACACACACACACACACACACACACACACACACTCTCTCTCTCTCTCTCTCTCTCTCTCTCTCTCTCTCTTTGACATTGGATTTTCATGCATACACCCACATGGGAAAGGCTGGCACAGCTTAGCCACTCACCACCCCCACCCAGACTAGAAGGTAGATTCACTGCCACCAGAATACCCAAAGCCAGTTGCCTTAAGGCTATTACAAGGGTACCCAATTACACTTAATAAAATTAATACCTATACAAATGGTAGTATTAACCAGGCAGCAAGACTTTCAGCAATGTGGAGACACATTGCCACTAAATAAATGCAAGTACTCTCAAAGGTTAAATATTTTCTAAAAGACCAGCCACAGAGAAAGGTTTAGATATATTTCATACTAAATAATAAAAAACATGAAAATACTGAATATCTATTTACAATAAAACTCAGAAATATAAAAAACAACACAGATGGAAAGACTTAGATAGATACAGAAAAAACATTTAGCTGTTCTCACTATTTTTCTAAATGACTGAAGAATTACTGTTGCCTAGTTACTTACTAAAGTGAAGCAGGATGAAAGTGGATGAGTGTCTCTTGTCAGGTCCAAAAACAGAGTGCACTTATCACATCTCCCACTAGTATTTAAGGAAAATTTCAGTGATGGCTACAGAATGACATTGTGCCTGGTCACCTGACTCTGTGGTTCCCACACTACCCTCTCATTAGAAACTGAGCCAGGATCTGGCACCGATGTGTCAAAATACACACATATAAGTTTAGCTAAGGTTTATTACAGCATCTGGAAACTGTAAAACAATTCCAACACTTTCACCCTTCCTGCATAGCTAACAAGTCCTTCTCTGGCACCTTAGGGTAGCATTTATTTCACCAATAAGGACAACAGAAGAGGATCCCTGCCCTGGCTTTTCACAGACATTGCATCTCTAGCGGCATTCAGACCTGTGAGATAAAATCTTTATGGCCTAAACCAAGTCATTTAATTTCAGGCTATTTTTCTTAAGGTTAGCTGGGCTGAGCTTAACCTCCTCCCTTCCAGTATCCTCTGTTAAAATATATACATTTCATCAATTACAATACAGTCTGACATACATGCATATTTTTTTTCTGTCCAGCAGGACCCACTGTTGATATATTTTTTTTAACACAAGCAACTTTACAAATACATTTTAACACAAGCATCTGTACAAATCAATTCGATATCCAAATGACAGATAATTCTTTACAAAACTCCAGTTAGCTATGCTGGCATCTGTTACACATGCATTGCCCTACTCTCTATGGCACAGCTGACACTACCTCACATCATCACAATCAGTAAAAAGGAATAATCCAAAATAGGAAAAAATGTTAAAGGTGTGGTCCCAGCAACTTTAATAACCATATGGCTGCACATCTGTCAAAAGACCCCTGAGGTAAGCCAAAGGCCAAAGCCTAGAACCGGTAATGGTCCTAGCAGGATCCTTGACAATAAGAGAAGACCTAAATAGGTGGGTGTAAACAGCCAGAGGTAATCTTCTCTTATGAGGAGGGGACAGTGTCAATAGAGGTATAATCTGACAGAATGTATCCATTATGAACATATCCAGGGCACTCCAGTATAGAGATGACTTTGAGGTCCCCAGTTTCTCAAAAGTAAACAAGATGTGTGGGCCCAATTTCCAGTAACAGGATCAGCCCGGCACCATTACTGAACAGTGAAGGTACATGGACTATCAGCTAATGAATGGGAACTTACATGTTTTTTCTAGAAGTGGCATCCCACGGCCCAAGATGCAGCTTTCACTGAGTAGAAAATCCCACACCTCCAGTGACATTGAGCCTCACTGCCAATGACATTGAGCCTCACTGCCAGTGACATTGAGCTACCCTTTGAACCATACAAGAAGAGATGATACAAAAGCTGTTACAATAAACAAGGATGCCTGGGAGAAGTTACTAAGTACCTGTGTTTCTTATCAAAGGAAGCCATGACTATGGGTACAGTGTTTCCTATGAAAGCATACCATGACTACGGGTACAGTGTTTTTTCATTAAAGGATGTCATGACTATGGGCACAGTGTATCTTATCAAAGGATGCCATAAGTACAGGTACAGTGCTTCTTATCAAAGGATGCAATGACTATGGGCACAGTGTTTATTAGCAAAGGATGCTGTGACTGCAGGTACAGTGTTTCTTATCAAAGATGCCATGACTATGGGCACAGTGTTTCTTATCAAAGGATGCCATGACTACAGGTACAGTTTTTCTCCCTTACTGATGGCTGTCTTGCTGTCTTAACTATCTTGGAGCTAGGCAGATGGCAGCAAAGTGTTTCTTGGCTACATGATACCAGTCCTGTATATGGAAAAAAAAGGGCCTCCTTTTCTTTTCAAAGTCCAGGATATGTCTGCATCAGCCCTCCACAAACAGGATAGTACCAAAGCTCTCTGCAAATAGGATGGGATCTAAACTGCTGGTGTTCACAATGGATGACTTAAACTAGTTTACAAGACTGTACCACAGAAACACATAGAACACAAGTACTAACACAGAGTGTCTTTACTCCCACAGATGGTATCTAATATATATTTCAGATGAACTACAAAGTGTGAATTTCTTCACTAAAGACAACTGTAAAGATTATCTCAAAAAGAGACAAATCTTCTACATCTGGTAGATCTACAAGCATTTTTGACCTGTTGAGCAGATCCTATGGTATGTGAAAATGTAATGCAAATGTATCAGGGAACAAACTGACAGGATGCAGAAAATCACAAGTTAAAAGCAAACTCTGTATTACTAACAAGATGAAACATTCAGTCCCTGGTTTGCCTAACTAACAAGAAGTTCAAATAAATAATTAAAGAAAAACAGTACTCTGACCTTGAAGGGGAAGAAAAAGATGATGAGATACATTAGATATAAAAATAGGCATTGTTTGCAGGAAGTAGACATGAATGTTTTTCCCCCCAAATTTGCTGAAACTTCTATGATGTTTATGTTAGTACGTTAATATGTTAGTATGTTAGTATATTAAAATATTAACTCGTTTTGATAAAGATGATACCATCTGTATATCTGTAGATTTAAAATGATTGTAATTAAAAATGCTTGACCATAGAGAATTGCATCAATTGGAAAATAAGTACAGTGAATCAGTGCAGCATCAGGAAAAGGACAAAGACATTACAGGGAAAGTAAATCCAGAGACCATAACAGCAGCACTGAAACCAACATCTGCAACTGCTGGGCAAAGATGCCTGACTTATGCCCTAATTTACATTAGAAATCTCCCTTGAAGACCATTCTGAGAAAAGATACACCTGTATAGGAGTGAAGCTTTAGTCTGACAAACCACTGCTCACCAAAATACATTTGATGAGTGCTGAGCCTAAGCTTGTCCAAAGAATGGAGCATGGATTTAGCTGGAAAAGCTGACATTCTCAGAGAAGAAGCCTTGGACTTAGCCACATTCCTCTGCTAATATTTCTTATGTTTACTACTACTTAGAAAAGTCCTCATGGGAGCAGAACCTTTTACAGAAAGCATAAAGTAAAAGGATCTCATAAGGCCTCCACAAAACACAACAAAGCATGTGCCAACATCTACCTCTTCAATCTCTAAGATTAATTATTGGAAAATTATCTTTCAAATCCATGTAGTACTGAGATGGTATGACTATTATATAGTCATCATGTCTAGACAAAAACACAGACTTCATATAAGTTAATTTTGGTACATGTCTTCAGAAAATCCACTTCTGCAATAAGAGAAGACTTACGAGGAAAATGAAACAGGCTAATCTCCAGAAACACTAAGTTTAGCATGTAACATAAAATACTTTGGGCAATAAGCATGACCACTAATGGAACACATAACAGAGTGTCACAAGGACATAACACAAAATTAAAGTTTTGTACTTACCATAAATGTAGATGTTCGAGTGTTCACCCTGCTGCAGTCATCACACTTGGGTTATCCTGTCGTCAGGCGGTCCCGCAGTCGGCCTGAGTTCCAAAGTCTTGGTCCGGTGTCAGTTGCTGTCGCTTCTTCCCTGACGTCAGAGCACCAGGGGTATATAAGAGGCATCCGACGTAATTTTCTTCAGTTTTTCTTGCCCCAGATGTCAGGTGCCCCCAATAGGTAGGCAAAATATATATATATATATATATAGCTAGATAAAAATAAAACAATACCTTTAGGCACAAGCAAATACACCACAGAGGTTGAATAGAATAGAGTGGTATAGATAAGTTCAGCTAGTTTAGAGGGGATGGAGGGAGGGTAATTTGGACTGCAGCAGGGTGAACACTTGAACATCTACATTTATGGTAGGTACAAAACTGTACTATGTTCATCATGTTACCTTGCTGCAGACATCACACTTGGGTTGAATCCCAAAGCTAAGGATGGGAGATGGAGTTAAACAGGGTTAGAAGGAGCTAGTAGGCCCTGCAAAACTGCAGTGGCAAAACCAGCTCTTGTCTTAGAATATAGAGGTAAGTGATAGTGTTTGGTGAAGGTGTGCACTGAACTCCAAGTTGCAGCTTCCAGAATATCCTTGGTTGGGACTCCCCTGAGAAAGGCTGCTGATGTAGCTGTAGCCCTGGTGGAGTGGGACCTAATGTTAGCAGGTACCGGTTTACCATGATGCGTGTAGCAGAAACGTATGCAATGCCCTATCCATTTAGAAATGGTCTGTTTTGAGATAGCTTTTTCTTGTGATCCTGTAGCATAGGCTACAAAGAGCTGGTCAGAATTTCTGAAAGCCTTAGTTTTATCCAAGTAGTAATGTAATTGCCTGTGAATGTCCAAAGAGTGCAGAAGTCTTTCTCCTTTGTTCTGGGGATTTGGGAAAAAGGTGGGCAAATGAATGGTTTGGTTTAGGGCCACACTGGATACCACCTTTGGCATAAAGGAAGGGTTAGTTCATAGAGAGACTCTGTCTTGATGAAAAATGAGGAAAGGCTCCACTGCCATTAGCGCCTGTAGCTCTGAGACTCTTCTAGCTGAGGTTATTGCTAGTAGCAGGGCAGTTTTCCATGAAAGAAATTTTAAATCAGCTGAAAAAGCTGGTTCAAAGGGCGGCAGTGTAAGCTTTTCCAGAACAAAGTTGAGATCCCAAGTAGGTGTTGGTGCTCTCCTTGGCGGTCTTATGTTCTTAGCCCCTCTGAGGTACTGTCTTAGGAGTTGATGTGAGAATAAAGGAGGATCCGTGTTGTAATGAGCTGAAATTGCTGAAGCGTGGATCTTAATAGATGAAAAGGAAAGACCTTTGTGCAACATCTCAGTTAAATATTGTAGAATCTGAGGAATGTTTGGATCAAGGGGATTTTGGCCTTTAGCCTGGTTCCAGGTGCAAAATCTTCTCCATTTGTCTGAATAGGTTTTCCTGGTGCTGGGCCTCCTGGCCTCCAGAATGACATCCATAACTGCTTTGGATAGAGGTATTGGCTGGTTGTTTAGGTAATTTGCCATGCAGCCAGGTTTAAAGTCTTGAGCTGGCTGTGTAGAATCTGATTGTCTCGCTGGGTGAGCAGGTGAGGAATTTGTGGTAAAATCCATGGTGGGCCATGGGCCATGTTCCTTAAAATTGGATACCAATGCTGGCGTGGCCAGTCTGGTGCAATGAGTATCATTTGTGGCCTCTCTAATCTGACTTTCAGCAGTACCTTTGCTAGAATAGGCAGTGGAGGAAAGGCATACACTGTTAATGTTTTCCAACTGAATGACAGGGTGTCCAATTTCCAAGCTTGTGGATGGAATGTCCTTGTGCAAAATTTTTGAAGTTGGTAGTTTTGGGGGCTTGAAAACAGATCTATGCTTGGGCATCCCCATTTTTGAGCTATCATTGAAAATACTTGTGGATCTAGTTTCCACTCATGTGGATCCATGATGTTTCTGCTTAGGTTGTCTGCCAATGTGTTTTTCTTTCCTGGCAGGAATTGTGCTTGCAATTGAACCTGGTAAGACAGTGCAGTGTTCCACAAGATCATTGCTTGCCTGTATAGAGGGTAGCAATGTGTGCCCCCTTGCTTGTTTATGTACCACATTACTGTGGTATTGTCCATCTTTATTATTAGTTGTCCTGGGTGTAAGAGGTTCTTGAAAGCTGTTAGGGCATTTTGTACTGCTAGCATTTCTTTTTGATTGATATGCAGATGCCTCTGATCTGTAGTCCATTTGCCCTGAATGCACTGTCCTGCCATGTGTGCTCCCCAGGCATAGTCCAATGCATCTGTTGTCATAGTTTGCCTGGCTGTGGGTAAGGTGAAAGGCTGACCCTTGTTGAGGTGACATGCCTGTGCCCACCATAGAAACTCCTGTTGAAGGCAGGGAATGAGTGGTATCATTGTTTCCAAGCTGTGGCTGTGCTGAGTCCATACGCTTTTCAGGTACCATTGTAATTTCCTCATATGCAGTTTTGCAAATGGTATTAGTAGTATGCAAGATGCCATGAATCCCAAGGCCTGCAGAATTTTTCTTGCAGGGAGTTGCCATTATTTTGAAATATTGAGTCAGCTGTTGTTTCTTGTCTGGCGTGAGATAAGCCATCTGGGCCGTTGTATTCAAGCTGGCACCCAGGAATATTATGTTTTGTGAGGGCACTAATTTTGATTTCTTTTTGTTTACTGTGTACCCTAGGCAACTTAGAAGGTGTTTGACAAATGCCAGATGCTTTAAAAGAATGTCCTTGCTTTCTGCTTGAATAAGGCAGTCGTCCAGGTATGGGTATATTTGAATTCCTCTTTGTCTGCAGTATGCAATTACTGGTGCCAGGCAATTTGTGAAGACCCTGGGTGCAGTAGATAAGCCAAAGGGCAGTGCAGGGAATTGATAATGCGTTGAACCTGCAATGAAGCAGAGGTATCTTCTGCAATTTTGTCTGATAGGGACATGCAGGTATGCCTCCTTGAGGTCCAACATTACTAGCCAAGCATTTTTGCCCAGCATGGGAAGAAGCTGCTGTAGTGTTAGCATCTTGAATTTTGGTACTTGCAGATAGGTGTTCAGAACTGAAAGATCTAGAATGGGTCTCCATGCTTTGTCCTTTCTTGGGACTAGAAAGAGTCTTGAGTAAAATCCTTGTCCTTGCTCCTGTGTAGGTACCTGTTGAATGGCTCTCATGTCCATGAGAGCTGTAATTTGTTTTTGTGCCTCTGCCCATTGATTTGGTGGCAGGTTTGGCATTCCTTTTATTCTTGGTAATGAAAGTGGAATCTGTATCCTTGAAAGACAATGTCTAGAACCCATTTGTCTTTTGTGATGATGTGCCAGTTGTCTGCAAAAAATGCTAATTTTCCTCACAAGGGAGCTGCCAGGCGAGATTTGCTTGGTATTTTGAGGATTGAGTCATTGTGTTTGTCTTCTGCTAGCCTGGGGCCTGTCTTCTCCTCCTTTCTGGGTAGCAGTACCCCATTGGTGAGGTTTGTAAGGGCCTTGTGACTGACCTCTGCCCCTTGGGCGTCTGTATTTGCCTCTCTGTGCTCTGTCAGATGCTGGAAAGGACCAGTTTTTTGTTGGCCAATTTCTGCTGAAACGAGGGGGTTGTACCTGCAAAAAATCCTTGACCGTCTGCATAGACTTTGCCTTATCCTCCATTTTCTTTAAAACCTCTTCTGCTTTGACACCAAATAATACATCCTGCTGTAAAGGTGCATCCAATAATTTTGCTTTAACATGATCAGGAAGGGTTTGTTCTTTTAACCAAGCATGTCTACGTATGACAGAGCCAGTAACAGCTGCTCTACAGGAAGCTTCCAATGAATCAAATCCACATTGTAAAGTATATTTGCCCACCTGTTCAGCTGCATGCAACAGATCCTGCATTTCCTTGAATTCAGACTGTTCAGTATGTGTGCTCATTTTTTGTTTTAATTGAGACGTTAGGAATTGCTGATATTTCAGCATGTGAAACTGACAATTTAATGCTCTCATAGCCAGAGTTGCTGAGGTGTATATTTTCTTTCCCCATCTATCTAGGGCTCTGGAATCCCTTTCAGAGGGCACAGGATTTTTAACCATAGAAGCTTTAGCTCCCGTAGGACCCTGGGAAATTGTTTCTGGGTCAGCCACAGGGCTTTTATAAAGGAATTTGTGTGAGTCTGGTACTCTGTAGTATCTGTCTGGTTTGGCTGGAGTAGGAGGTAGAGAGTCTGGATTTAGACTAGACTCCAAGTAAACATCATCCACAATATCCAAAACTGGAGGGATAGCAAGAGGTCTGTGCTGGGGTAGTAAAAGGAACTCTCGGAGCCTTTTCTTAGAATCAGAGTAGTCCTGGCCTTCCCAGTGGAAATGTTCCCTCATGGTATGTAAAGTTTCCCCAAAGGAGTAGTCTTCAGGGGGAGATGCTGAGGGAATAGAGTCTTCAGCATCAGAGTCTTCATAAGGTGTAAAAGTGTAATCCTGTTCCTCCGAAGAATCTGAGGAAATTGAAACCTGATCAGAGGAAGCATAATCCTCCTCTTGTCTTGGTCTTTTAATCAGGAGGGGGATGGGAACCCCTGATTAGGGTAATCAAATCTTCAGCCATCTTAAGCATCTGTTTCTTAGGCATGGGGCCTTGAACTGTAGACTGATGTACAGTCTTCTTTGGTTTTAAAGGAGTTTTAAGCTTAGCATAAGATTTAATGATGAGTGTAGTCGGTCTGAAGACACCTTCTGCAACCGAAGGTGTTTCCACTGCACCGGGGTCTACTTCTGCTCCAGTGACGGAAGGGCCTAATCAAGATGGCTGCGTCGGCCTAGTAGACTCCGCTTGAGAATCCGCAGCTGTCTGGGGTTCCAGTTCTGCAGTCATCAGGGGCTGCGTAGGCGCCTCACTGAAAACCGGAGAACCGGCGACAGGCCCAGCAGAGGCCTCGGAGTCTGGCTTGTTCCTAGGCTGCCTGTCCTTATCTTTGTGTTTTTTATGCATGCTGGTCGTCGGCTGCTCCAACGGCATGATATAATTAAATTTCCTACCAAAGTAATTTTGTGCGAAGTCAAAACGGCGTTGGATAGTTTGTTTATTAAACCTAGCACAAAACCGACAACCTGTGATGTCGTGGTCTGGGCCTAGTCAAGGAATACAATATGAATGAAAGTCCTTATGAGGTATTTGCTTCCCACAAGAAATGCAATTGTTAACTTTTTCTGACATCGGACTGAGGCAAGAAAAGGTTCCCCAATGGGGTACTTAGCTTTATTGAAGACTTTGAACTGAAATTCAAATCGAAAATCGCAGGTGTCGGCCGACCGGCAGTTGCGAACTGCTTCTTCTTCGGGCACCATGTGGCAAGAAAGACTGAAGAAAATGGCGTTGGATGCCTCTTATATAACCCTGGCGCACTGACATCAGGGAAGAAGCGACAGCAACCGACGACGGACCAAGACTTTGGAACTCAGGCCGACTGCGGGACCACCTGACGGCAGGTTAACCCAAGTGTGATGACTGCAGCAGGGTAACATGATGAACATCAGCTGACAGTAAGAAACAACCAGCCAGTCAGTAAGGTACTGCCCAGTATCTACATACAGTTATCCCACAGTTGTAGACTATGTCATGAGCTGGCAGTTAAGTAATAGAAAAAGTAGTAACAGAACTCACTGATGTAAGAATGAGTGCTAAAGAAAGAAACTAGCAACTGCAGTGGGCCCCCCTTCAGTACAGCAGGCAACATTTCATCTGAGAAGTAAGGACTGTCTTGTATAAACAGAAATACCCTCCAAGATCTGTACATTACCATAAACCTTAGAACACTGTTTCTTCGTAACAGACCTTAATTAAATTTTTCCTTTCATTTTCAGAAAGTGTCAAACATTTATAAATGGAACATTAGGAGCTACAGCTGGCACATAAAGACTTCACTGTATACATACATCCTGCCACTTGTCTTCCTCTTCCTTCATCTGGTTGTGTATGTTCTGCAGATGTTCGTACCGTGCCCTGCTATGAGGTTGCATCATTTCATCTTCAAGCCTCATGTCATACATGCTGGCACTCCTGAAAGACAAAAGGTAGACTCACAATATTAGAGCAGGAATATTGTCCATAATACGAAAATCTGCTACTACTATGTAGCAGATGAAGGTAGTTTAATTAAGGTGCGAGCTACAATCTGTAGTGACTGCACCCACTTACCACATTCTACTAACTGCTCTGTAGTGTAAGCAAACCCTAACATTTTCATCCCAAAATTAAGTGACATTGTTCCTTATAAAACAGGGCATGTAATCACATCAGAGAAACAAAGACTCAGAACATCAAAATAACCAGGTGCTCTGACACCTATAAAAATAATTATGAATTAACTTGACGTAACAGCTCTTTGGAGGGTTGCTTTAACAGTTTACTAGAAGAATAACCAGAATGTCCAATCTTACAGCAACTTGGATTGTTCTCCCTAGTCTATTATAGACTTAAAGCAGATCTCATAAGTGTTTATAGGGCATTTTATAAGGATTTCCAGTCTGGATACTACCGCTTGACCTAGACATAAGGAGAAAGCAGTTAAAACTGCACCAAACCAGAGCAAATAAATGGTGATTATAGTTTAATAAAATAGTAGTAAGACATTGGGTAAGGTTGTCACAAAATGTTATAATGGTCAAAAATGTGACTGCCACTAAAAAGACCTTGCGCTCTTATATGAACTAAAGGGTCTTCAAGGCAGGCATATTACAGTGTTTTCTTACATCTCTTTGTCCCAGTTTTATATACTGGGATTTAGGATCACCTAAGAAGCTGATAGCCTGCTCTCCACAAGGACAGAAGAGAAGCACTGAAACATTAGGTGCAACTGCTGGGTGTCAAAACCTCTGACAGTGACAAGAAGTCCTGTAACCAATCTTGGAAGTGAAGGAAGCATGGTGGAGAGCCTGAAAGGTATACATAATATGACAGAATTCATGGAAAATGGATTCTTAATGCCCATGATACAATGGCCAACCATAAAACAAATAATTGTATAGATAAATAATATAATTCAGTGTTGTTCTGAAAAGTCTTACTTTAAACGGTGTAGCACTATTGTTATGAACAAGCGAAGAAACCATATACAGCAGAAATCATTTAAGACAAAAATAAAGACTCAGCCATGTGAAAAGTACAGTTGTGTAAAATCTTACCATAACGGTAGATGTCCTTGCCTTCACCACTGCAGTATTCATTACAAATGCGGATTCCCTGCCATGAAGCCCACCATCTGGCCAGTTTACAAAAGTCTACCATTGCTTTAAGGTATGCTGGACGTCACCTACACACTACTTGCGTAGTGTAGTAGGAACAGCAGTCCAGGAAAAACCAAAGAGAACCTGCACAACCAGGAAAGAAAAAAGACTAGGGGGATGGAGGGAGGGAGTGAATACTGCAGCAATGAATGCAAGGACATCTACCATTATGGTAAGATTTTACACAACTGTACTATGTCCACACATTCACCTCTGCAGTATTCCTTGTGAATGGGAGAGTGCCAAAGGTGAAGAAGAAACCTAGGAGTAGGAAGCAATAGCAGAGTCCTCTAAGAAGCCATGAAGAATGGCATCAGCTAAACCAGCTCTAGCTCTGGAGATACCATCCAACTGGTGTCTGGTAAAGGTATGCACAGTCATCCAGGTAGCAGCGTCAAGAATAGAACTGGTGTATAAGCCTTTGAAAAAAGCACCAGAAGAAGCCACAGCTCTAGTAGAATGAGCCTTTACAGAAGAAGGAAGGCTCTCGCCATGAAAAGTATAACAAAAGGAAATAGCCTTTGAAATCCAAGTGGAAACAGTTTGCTTGGAAACAGCCAAACCTAAAGACCTAGGATGAAAGGAAACAAATAACTGGTCAGATTTTCTGATAGCTTTAGTTTTATCCAAATAAAATCTGAGCTGTCTATATACATCTAAGGTATGCAGCATCCTCTCACTGTCAGACTGCGGAGAGGGGAAAAAGTAAGAAAATTAATAGACTGATTAAGTGACAACTCATTAACCACCTTGGGCAGGAAAGAATGATTAGTAAGCAAGGACACCCTGTCATCATGAAATATCAAAAAAGGTGGACAAGCCATAAGGGCTTGCAACTCAGACTCCCGTCTGGCAGAAGTAAGACCTAACAAAAAAACTATCTTTCAAGAGCAATGTTGCAAGGAAGCTGAAACAGCAGGCTCAAAAGGAGTCTGAATCAATTTTTTCCAGAATGAAATTAAGATCCCAGGGAGGAGGAACAGGCTTCCTGGGAGGTCTAACATTAAGGAGACCTTTAAGAAATTGCTTAGCCTCAAATCTAGAAGCTAACAGAGGAGTTAAAGGCAGACAAGCAGAAAGAGCTGATAAGTGGATCTTAATAGAAGAATAGGCCAAACCAGCATTGAGCAACTCACACAAATAAGAAAGAACCAAAAGAACATCTACAGAAAGTGGGTCCACGTCACGAGATAGACACAAAACAGAAAACCTCTTCCATTTAGACAAGTAGGATTTCATAGTAGTAGGTTTCCTGGCCTCCTGCAGGACTTGCATCATGTTCTCAGAAAAAAAGGTGTCTATGAGGGATCAAAACCCTATCACCCAAAATGTCAGTTGAAGCATGGACAGGTGGGGATGGATGACAGACCCCTTGTCTTGTGAGAGGAGATCCACCCTGTGAGGTAACGTGTGATGACTGCCCTTGATTATTTGCAGAAGTAGGGGGAAAGTACAGTTGTGTACACTTACCATAAATGTAGATGTTTGAGTGTATTCACTGTTACAGTCATCACACTTGGGTTATCTGCCTGCAGGGAGCCCTCAGCCGGCCTGAATACCAGAGTCTTTGGCTTTCTGTGTTGGATGCTGTTGCTTCTTCCATGATGTGAGGTCATCAGGGGTATAAAACATGCTGCCAATACCATTACATAAGTTTTTCTTGCCGCAGATGTCAGGTGCCCCCACAATAAGAAGCAATTATATGGTATGGAACACCCCCAGTAAAAAACAAATACACATGATATAATATATGCCAAACAAGGAGGAAAGGTAAAAGTCAAGAGAAGTCAGGGGGCTGAAGGGAGGGTAACCAGGACTGCAACAGTGAACATACTCGAACATCTACATTTATGGTAAGTGTACACAACTGTACTATGTTCTTCATGTTTCACTGTTGCAGTCATCACATTTGGGTTGATTCCCAAAGCTAAGGAAGGGTGGAGGTAGTTAAAGAGCATTAGGGCTAGCAATAAGGCCCTGTAAGACTGCTGTGGCAAATCCAGCTCTGGATTTAGAAAAGATAGGCAGGTGGTAATACTTAGTGAAAGTATGTGCAGAGCTCCAGGTTGCAGCTTCCAGGATGTCCCTGGTATGGACTCCTATGAGAAATGCAGTAGAGGTAGATGCAGCCCTGGTGAATGTGTTCTTATCCCCTGTGGGGTAGGTTTTTCCATGGTTTTTGTAGCAGAAATGGATGCAATGAGCTATCCATTTGGAAATGGTTTGCTTTGAAATGGCCTTCCCCTCTGCCCCTGCAGCAAAGCTAACTAGCAGCTGGTCAGATTTTCTGAGAGGCTTAGTCCTGTCCAAATAGAATCTAAGCTGTCTGTGTACACCCAGAGAATGCAGTATCCTTTCCCCTTTATTCTGAGGATTAGGGGAAAAAATAGGCAAATGAATGGACTGGTTTAGAGCCACGCAAGACACTACCTTGGGCATAAAGGAAGGATTAGTCCTGAGGGAAACCCTGTCCGCATGGAAGATAATGAAGGGTTCCACTGCCATGAGGGCCTGCAGTTCAGACACTCTTCTTGCTGAAGTGATGGCTAGAAGTAAAGCTGTTATCCAAGAAAGGAATTTCAACTCCGCTGTAGCAGCTGGTTCAAAGGGGGAAGAGTGAGTTTTTCCAATATAAAGTTAAGGTCCCAGGCTGGAGTGGGGGTTCTCCTGGGGGGGTCTTAAATTTTTGGCCCCTGTAAGGAATTGTTTTAACAGGGTATGAGAGAAGAGGGGTGGCTCAGTATTACAATGTGCTGATATGGCAGAGGCATGAATCTTAACTGAAGAGAAAGACAGGCCCTTGTGGAGCATTTCTGTTCAATAATCTAGAATATGAGGTTAGCTGGGCACCGTTGTGCCCATCCCCTGATCCTGGCTCCAGGAACATTATTGTTTCCACTTTTCAGCATAGGAGTTTCTAGTACTAGGCCTCCTTGCCTCAAGAATGACATCCAGCACCTGCTTACTGAGGGATGCTGGAGGTGAACTCAGGGAATTAGCCAGGCTGCAAGGTTAAGGGTTTGAAGCTGAGGGTGCAGAATCTGGCCCACCTGCTGGGACAGCAGGGAAGGGGTCTGAGGCAGATGCCAAGGTTGTAGCACTGTCAGACTGCGCAAAAGGGGTACCAGTACTGGCGTGGCCAGTATGGTGCAATCAGTATTGTCCTTGGCTTGTCCTGTTTGATCTTAAGTAGAACCTTCGAGAGGAAAGGCAGAGGGGGAAAGGCATAAATTGAGAGGCTTTCCCAGGAAAAGGACAGGGCATCCACTTTCTAAGCTTGACTGTGGGGAGTTCTAGTACAGAATTTGTTCAATTGGTTGTTCTGAGGGGAGGTAAAGAGGTCTACCTCTGGTGTCCCCCATTTGTTCCTCAAGAGCTTGAATATTTTGGCTTCCAGTTTCCATTCGTGGGGGTCCATGAGATTTCTGCTTAAGTCATCTACCAGTGAATTTAGTTTGCCTGGCAGGAGTTGAGCTTGTAGGTTCACTTGGTAGCTCAAGGCTGTGTTCCACAGAGCCATGGCTAGTCTGCAGAGTGGATAGGAATGGGTTCCCCCCTGCTTGTTTATGTACCACATAACTGTGGAGTTGTCTGTCTTTACCAATAGTTGTCCTGGAAGAATAAGGTCTTTGAAGGCTGTCAGAGCATTCTGTACAGCTAACATTTCTTTTTGATTGATATGCAGGTGCATCTCTTTTGGGTTACATTTGCCCTGAATGCACTGCCCTGCCCTGGGAGCCCCCCATGCATAGTCTGATGCATCTGTTGTTAGGGTTTGAGCGGCAGGGGGTAGAGTGAAAGGGAGTCCCTTCTTGTGGTAACAAGCCTCTGCCCACCAAAGAAACTCTGCCCCTAGACAAGGAATGATAGGAATCATTGTTTCCAGGTCCTGAGAATGTTGACACCATAGACTTTTTTGATACCATTGAAGTTTCCTCATATGCAGTCTTGCATATGGAATTAACAGAATGCAAGAGGCCATGAATCCCAGGGCTTGCAAGATTTTCCTTGCAGATAGCTGGGTTTTTGTGGCCAGTAGTTTGAAGTAGGTTGTCAAATGAACTTGCTTCTCTAGAGTGAGGAATGCCATCTAGGAAGTTGTGTTCAAGCTTGGTCCTAGGAATACAATCTGTTGGCAGAGTAATAGGTATGATTTCTTCTTGTTGATGGTGTACTCCAGTGAAGTTAGAAGTCTCTTTACAAATGCCAGGTGTTGTAATAGCAAGTCCTGACTCCCTGCCTGAATTAGGCAATCGTCCAAGTATGGGTAAATCTGAACATTTCTCTGCCTGCAAAATGCAATGGCTGGAGCTAGGCACTTTGTGAATGCCCTGGGCACAGTAAATAAGCCAAAGGGAAGTGCATAGAACTGATAGTGCATGGAGCCTGCCCTGAAGCATGGGTATGTTTTGCAGGACTCCCTTATTGGGATGTGCAGGTAAGCTTCTTTTAAGTCTAGAGTTGCCAGCCAGACATCCTTGGCTAGCATAGGAAGAAGCTGTTGAAGAGTTAGCATTTTGAATTTTGGAACCACCAAAAAGGTGTTGAGAATAGAAAGGTCCAGGATAGGATGCCAGGAGTTCTCTTTTCTGGGATCCAGGAAGTAAAAACCTCATCCCCTTTGTTCTGCTGAGACAGGTTGAATAGCCCTGATACTGAGGAGAGAGAGTACTTGTTTTTGGACTACCACCCACTGGTTTGTGGGGGAGGTCTGGCCATCCACTTGGGGTTGGACAAGAGTAGAAGTGCAATCTGTATCCTAGGGAAGCTATGTTTAAAACCCATTTGTCTTGGGTAATGAGTTCCCAGTTTTTTGCATGCAGGGAGAGCTTTCCTCCTAAGGGAGCAAGTAGTTGAGCAAGGCTTGGAAGAGTTAAGGATAAGTCACTGTGCCATTTTCCATAGGGGGTGGCTTACTACTCCCTACTTTGGAAGTGGGGGGGGGCCCACTGCTTAGATCTGTGCATAGCCTGAGACTGAAGGCTTGGCGGTCTGCTGCTCCTGGGTTTGGACTGAGAAAGTCTGGAAAGGGGCTGGAAAGGACCAGTTCTTTGAAGGGCAATGTCTACTGAATCTAGGTGGCTGTACTTTAAGAATTTTTTAACAGTTTGCATAGATTTAGCTTTTTCCTCCATCCTTTTGAGGACTTCTTCTGCTTTGTTGCCAAAAAGGCACTCTTGGTTTAAGGGTGCTTCCAGTAATTTAGCTTTAACATGATCTGGCAAGTTTTGTTCCTTAAGGCAAGCATGCTTTCGAAGTACAGATCCAGTGACAGCAGCCCTGCAAGATGCTTCTGAAGCATCAAAACCACATTGCAAAGTATGTTTACCTATTTGGTCAGCAGAATGCATTAACTCTTGCATATCTTTGTGTTCAGCAAAGTCAGGAATCAACATAATTTTCTGTTTAATTAATCCCATAATATGCTGCTGATACTTTAACATATGAAACTGGCAATTTAAAGCCCTAATGCCCAAAGTAGCAGAAGTATATACCTTCTTGCCTCATCTGTGTAAAGCCCTAGAATCCCTATCAGAAGGGGTAGGATTTTTGGCAGTAGTAGCCTTAATGCCTTTTGGTCCTTGGGAAATGGTCCACGGATCCGCAGTAGGATTCTTGAACAGGAATTTGTGAGAGTCAGGTACTCTGTAGTACCTGTCAGGTTTCCTGGCAGCTGGAGGCAAAGTGTCTGGGGTAAGGCTGGATTCCAAGAAAACATCATCTACAATCTCCAGAACAGTAGGGATAGCTAGAGGCCTGTGTTGAGGCAGGTTTAAAAGTTCCCTAAGTCTCTTTTTGGACTGTGAAAAGTCCTGGCTTTCCCAGCGGAAATGCTCCCTAAGAGTATGCAAGGTTTTACCAGAAGAAAAATCTTCTAGAGGGGAAGCAGAGGGAATGGAATCCTCTGCATCAGAATCCTCATAAGTAGATAAGGGTAAATCCTGGTAATCAGTAGGAGCAGAAATATCAGATTCCTGATCAGAAGAATCAGAAAGAAAATCAGTTCTAGGTCTCTTAGAGGGGGGGGGGGGGAGGCTGGCTTCCCCTAATTAATGTAATAAGGTCTTCAGCCATTCTAAGCATTTGTTTTTGAGGCATATGGGCCTGAGAATGCGGTTTGGTCGTCGGTTTTCTAGGCTTAGTGCGAGCTTTAGGCCTGAGGAACTCGGTATTCTTAGCTTGAAATGAAGTCGTCGGTTTAATATAAAAATCGGTAGGCCTGAATGCACCCTCAGATGCCAGTGACTGAACAGACCCATCCAAGGTAGAGACATCCGCAGGTTTCATAGTCGAAGAAGCATCTCGCGGCATACCGGACTCTGAATGGATCTCAGTAGAGGCCTGCGAATCTGTAGTAGCGGGTATCAGCGGCTGCGAAAGCGCCTCACTGAGTACCGGCAGACTGGTGACTAGCTTAATGGTAGCATCGTCGGCTGTTTTGGACCTAAGCGGTCTGTCTCTGTCTTTATCCTTGCATTTTTTTGGAAGATTGGTAGTCAGATGGCTTAATGAAGCCATTTCAGAGTATGGAGATTGAGAATGAAAGTATTTAGCTACAAAAATACCCCGACAATGAATAGTTCGGGCATTGAACAAGGTACAAAACTGACAGCGAGGGACATTGTGGTCTGGGCCTAAACAGGTGACGCAGTAAGAATGAAAATCTCTATGAGGTGTTTGCTTTCCATAGGCAAGACAATTGTTAATTTTTTCTGACATCGGTTAGAACAGGAAAAAAGGATCCCCAATGGGGTACTTATCTTTTTGAAGACTTCAGATCTGAAACTCGAAAATGAAAATTTCAGGAGTTGGCCCACTGGCACTTGCGAACTGCTTCTGCTTTGGGCACTGCACGGCAAGAAAGACCGATGTAATGTCATCTGCTGCATGTTTTATACCCCTGATGACCTGATGTCATGGAAGAAGCGACAGCATCCGACACAGAAATCTGAAGACTCTGGTATTCAGGCTGGCTGAGGGCTACCTGCAGGCAGATAACCCAAATGTGATGACTGCAACAGTGAAACACGAAGAACATCCAGTGCTGTCGCAGCCAAAAAGGAGTCACCAACAAGATTTTGGGAGTATCCTGTTGAATCTTGAACAGGACTCTTGGAATGAGAGGAAGGGGAGGGAATGCATAACGAAACATCCCCTTTCAAGAAAAGGAGAGGGCATCCACCTTCCATAGCAGAGGACCTGGGACTCCGGCACGAAACAGAGGAAGTTGCCTGTTCAGAGGGGAGGCAAAGAGATCTACTTGAGGAGTACCCGACTGGTGAACAATGTCCAGAAACAAATCCATGTGAAGCATCCATTTATGGGATTGAGTGAAGGACCTGCTCAGATTGTCTGCCACAACGTTATGATCTGAAAGAATATAAACTGCCTGAAGGGTCACTTGTTAGCCAGATCCCATACCAGAAGTGCCTGCCGGCAAAGATGGTAAGATCTTGTACCCCCCCCCCCCCCGTTTGTTGATATACCACATAACTGTGGTACTGTCTGTGAACACCTTGACAGGCCCCAGAGAGAAGAGAGGATGAAAGGCCTGAAGAGTCAGCATAAGAGCTCTCATCTCTTTGATGCTGATGTGCTCCTTCTGCTGATGAGGCGACCACAATCCCTGAACCCTCAGGGAGCCAAATGTTGCTCCCTTTCCCACACAGCTGAAGCACCTTGTGAACACATCCTGAGAGGGAAGAGGATGTTGAAAAGGGAGCCCTGGATTCAGAGACAACTGCTGAATCCACCACAGAAGTTCTTTCTTGAGACACGGGAGAAGAGGAACTGGAAAGTCTAGAAGATGCGCATGTTGAAGACACACCGACTTCAGAAACCACTAGAACTTCCTCATGTGGAGTTTGGCCAGAGGGAGCATGAGAATGGTGAAAGCCATGAACCCTAGAGCTCTCAGAAACTCTCTAGCTATAATGGAAGCCAGGGGAAAAAGAGTTTGAAAGTAAGAAATGACAGTTAAGGCCTTTGGAGGAAGCAGGGATGCAACATTGGTACTGTTTGAATCCTGCAACCCAGAAAGACATGATCCTGAGAAGGAGTCAGGGAAGACTGTTTGAAGTTTATTGTGACCCCTGGGCTCTGAAGAAGAGAAATGGTAAAACAAAGATTTTAAAAAAGGGCCTCTGGAGAGGATGCCTGAATCAGCAGGTCATCCAAATAAGGAAAGATATGGATCTCTTGAAGCCTACAAAAGGCAATCACGGGAGCGAGACATTTGGTGAATATCCTTGAGACAGTAGAAAGACCAAAGGGCAAAGCATAGAACTGAAAATGCCAGGAAGTAACAGAGAAACACAAAAATCTCATGAAAAGATGGAGATAAGCATCCTTGAGGTCCACAGACAAGAGAAAGGCCTGAGGGAACAAGCGAGGGAAAAAGGGACTGAAGGGACAACATCTGAAAGGAAGGCACCTTCAGAAAAGTATTTAGATGACAGAGGCCTAGAATAGGTACCTAAGTACATTCTTTTCTGGGCACTAGAAACATTTTTGAATAAAACCCTTTCCCCCTTTGGGACACAGGCACCTCCTGAATAGTACCTTGAGACAAGAGGTCTCAAAGAATCTCTGGTAAAAAAGGAAGCTGTTCCCGAGGAGGCTGAGGAATGCCCATAAAAGGAGGGTGGGAAATCCAGACCATTAAGTACCGTGCCGAATGATAGACAGAATCCAAGAATCCTGGGTGATTCGGAGCCAAACAGGAAGAGAAAGAGAAAGGCAAAGAGAAAGAGGAATGTGGCTGGGAACAAGTGGATAGTCAGATAGCACCTGATTTGTCAGGAAAGGAAGGCTTAAGAATTTCTGCAGTCTGATTGGCCTTAGCAGAAGGAGTCTGTATACCACCCTTTTTATCTTTAGAAGGAGAGCGAGATTGCCTATGAACAAAGGCTGGCTTAGAAGGGTAGTTTCACTGAAATTAAGGCACAGGAGAATCAGACATGTTTATGCTCATGTAAAAGCCCCCCCTCCCCCCATCTTGAAGAGACTTAAATAAACCAGCAGCCGCTTCTCCAAAAAAAGTTTATTATCCAGAGGAGCATCCATCAACTTAGCCTTAATACCATCAGGTAAAGGTTGAATCCTAAGCCAAGAGCACCTCCTCAGAGCTGAACCGAAAGCAGCAGCCCTAGAAGAGGCATCTGCTGCATCACAACTACATTTGATAGAATGATGATCTACTGGAGAGGAAGTCCCTAGGAAGGAAAGAGCAGAAGATTTACTCTCAGAGCCTGGAAGATCAGAAAAAAGTTGACAAGTCTAAGAAAGAAGAGCCAACACATACCTACACATATGGGTCTGATAATTAATAGCCCTAAAAGCTAGGGTAGCCGAAGTATTAACCTTCTTACCCAGCTTATCCATGGTTCTACTGTCCTTGTCAGAAGGCAGTAACATGAATGAAGGATGCAATTAAGATGGCTTATCCATGGCCACAGACACCACAGAGGGGTCAGCAGCAGGGCATGTAAACAAAAAGGAACAATCCTCAGACACCCTATGAAACCTATCAGACTTCTTGGGAGCAGGGGGCTGAGAATCTGGTGCTTTAGAGGCATTGGAAAAAACATCCAATAAAGTAGCCAAGACAGGAGGAATGGCCGTAGGTTTAGGAGATTCCATCTGCAATAAATCATAGTACCTCTTATGGATATCCAAAACCTGGGCACAATCCCACTTAAAAAATTCCATCATCCTAGTGACTACGACCCCAAAGGAAATTTCCTCAGAAGGATTATCTAGTGTATGACAGTCCTTCTCCTCAGACCAGTAGTCTAAAAGAGAAGGAATCTAGATAGAATAAGTAAGGGATTCTTCATCAGAATCCAACTCTTCCTCAGAAGAATTCAATAGTCTGGGCCTTTTAGGGGAAGAAGAGGACCAAAGGGGAGCAGAAACGGAATCCCCTTCAGGAGGCCTTAATGACAGTAAAGCACTAAATAACCCCTGGGTAAAGGCCTGCCACTCACTTTGTGGATCCCTAGGAGCAGAAGAAACATGATTAGTTTTCTGTTTCTTTTTTAAGGGGACATCTGTCCTAGAAACCTGAGAAGGCCCTGTGTCAGGACAGCATTCCACAACTGTAGTAGGAACTTCATCCCTAAAGAGAAACTATGGAACCCCTCTAGACCCCTTGGAAACAAGCAACCGTGGTTCCCCCTGAATGTCTGAAACAGATGCCTGCAAAGCCTCATCAGACGTGTTGCCCACCAGATGCTCACTGGCCTATAACCCAGATGTGTTACAGGAATCTGACAAAACAACCAGGCAAGTCTCTGGGTTCATAATACCCTTGGGAGAAACTCCTGGCAGAGGCTGGACAGCGGAAGATTCCCGTCTTACATTATGCACCTTTTTCTTCCCTGATGGCTGACCCTCGTGGCAGGAAGTTACATCCATAGTATCTTTAGGAAGAAGCTTAAGACACTTGTTCTCCAGATACAATGAAAGGGAAGAAAGCCGACTACTAAGGGTTTTATGGACCAACACCTGACAAACTGAACAACACTTATGGTCATGAGCAGCACTTAGGCAAAAAGGACACTTATCGTGGCAGTCTTTATGGGGAATCAGTCTCCCACACAGGCATTTACCCTTCCTGGATGACAATAACCCCCCCCCCCCCAAACAGCACAAAACAATTAGAAAAAGAACAAAAGAGCCAACTGGATACTTATCTGCAATGGTGAGTACTTCGCAAACAGGAGTAATCACCAAAATGGCAACAAACAGAAAAAAAAGCAAAAAACGGATGGAGGTAACAGACCGATAGTTAAAAAAAAGTGTTTGGACTGGTGGCAAAGAAGTTCTGAGGATGGTACACCTGAATGTCACCTTTATGCCTTACACTATGCAAGGAGTATGCAGGTGATGTTCAGCGCACCTAAAAGCAACGGTGGACTTTGGTAAGCTGGCCAGATGGTGGGCTTCATGGCAAGGAATCCCCATTTGTAATGAATACTGCAGCAATGAATTTAAGGACATCAAATGATCCAGGATTGTAAAATCAGTGAAGGTCTCCCTACTATACAGAAAAAATAGATTTTGAGAAGAAAATGTGGAGCTTCTCACAATTAATAAACTAGCCATGAAACAAAGCAAAAGGATCAAAAGAGGCTATCTCAGAAAACAACAAAAACTATATACATATCAGTAAAACATTTAAATTATTGTCAGCTTTCATGCTTAATTAGTTTGGTGAACAGGAAAGCTAATCAACACTTGTGCACTATCATAATATTAACAGGTTCGAGAAATATCCCCTTTCCACATTATTCCGCAATTGCAGAATTGGTTTATTTAATTAGCAGGGGCAATGGGGGTCAAGGGAGCAAGCACACTGTAAAAAAGATACATTTTTCTTTGCATGCTTTGAGGTTATACCTTGAGGCATGTGCAGTTTACAGTCAATTTTTTCAATGATATTATGTCAATGTTTTATTGTCGATATTGTGGTGTTTCAACTTTATATATATATATTATATATATATACATATCGAGAGAGAGAGAGATTGACAGGTATATTCATACACATACACATACATACATAGAAGACTGTGAGAGACTTTCTATTTAGCAAAACTGGAGACATTCCAAGCAGAACAGAGATCCCCTTCTCCATGAAAAATATTTATCCTAGTGTGAAAAAGAATCTGTTTAGTATTTATCTGTCTTGCATATACTGAAATGACAAAAACAGGAAACTTAAAAGCACGCCCCATCACCACCCCCAAACACACATAATACACACACACACACACACACACACACACACACACACACACACACACACACACACACACACACACACACACACACACACACACACACAGAAAATAAATATAACAAGTGGAGTCACAAACATTTAACTAAAGATGTGCTAGCTTTTAACCAGGTTAGGGGCTGCTTAAAGACCATGGGAATTTGTTCACATATTTCTGGCTCTGTGAAATCTGAGTAATTTACATATTGCAAAATCCTGGATATTTTAAGATGCAGATGTCTTGTGTAATGGGCTACATGAACTCAAGATATTGTTTTACAAAATGTGACACTGACACTACTTGAAGAGGACTTGAGGTCTATGAAATGTTCTTACCAGCTACTTAAAATCACAACTATAGCTGTTTTGTGCTTTAAACAAAGTAAAGTATTATGGTTTTGTAGTGGGCTAAAAGGATGTAATGATAAGAGTTTCTCTACTGAAAGACAGGGAGTTTTCCTTGCCTTCTAATATGCACAGTTACTAAGCAGTACTCATTACCCGCTGACGCAGTACAATAATGGTACAGAGAAAGGAGAGCGCCTACCGTCTGGGAATTGTTTGCGATTTCACCATAATTCTGGAATTTATTATTATTACATATGAGCTATCACAGAATGAAATTACACAAAAATATACAATAAGGCCTCATCTGCAAATTGAAGGTATCTGGAAAGACATGATGCAAGGCCTACTATGTAAGCAAAGGGACTCTCTCCCCGCTTCATTCATTTTGGCTGGCCATAAGAAAAATGATTTTAAGCAGTAAAAATGCTTGGTTGGCATGCTGAATAATGAAGCCATTCAATATAAAGGTATACAAGACTGAACATGAAACTAGTAAAAATGTTTTTTTGATTATAGTAGGATTATAAGCACTTCAGAGAAAGCTTGTTGATGTGAAGAAAAAGGTTAATATGTGACAACAATGATACCATATACTGTGACAAACAGACCAGGTATAGCTGACATGTTTTTCACTGAAAGAGAAAAGGCAGAACATACAGCTTCCTCTCAAAATGACAGAAAGGGGGAGCCTTACTGCTTTCACTGTACATTCTAACTTCACCTGCTTGGGTGGGAAAGATGAAACCCAAAAAGTCAGCCTCTTCAGATGTGGCAAACATACCTACTGTATGACGGTACTCAGAAAGTACCCAATGTGTCCTAACAGCATGAACACTGTTCCAGTGGTGCAGAGGGATGAAGCCCTGACTGTAGCCAACACAACACAGGTTTCTTTAGAGGCTTGGGTGACTGACTGGGTGCCCAGGTGGACAGTTCCACTGGTGTTCCCTGTAATGATCTTTGGTGGATGCTGGGGACATCATAACAAGGGGGCATGGATGCTGCATTGGGAGGGCATTCATGAGTAAATACTCCCCAGGTGAATGGAGATGGCAGAGTAATGGGGTAGGCCTTCATGAGTAAAATACTTCTCAGATGAATGGAGACATCAGAGTAATGGGGTAGGCCTTCATGAGTAAATACTCCCCAGGTGAATGGAGATGGCAGAGTAATGGGGTAGGCCTTCATAAGTAAATACTCCCCAGATGAATGGAGATGGCTAGTCCCCCAGGATGCTCTTAGGGTCCACAACTGCTCCACCTGCAACACAGTAGGTATGGGGTGCACAGGAAAAGCTGTCAGACCTGGTGATGGATGTGGGGCACTGGGTAGCAGGCCATACGATGATGGAGAGGAGCAAAGAGTGCTAACAAAACACACATGAACACCACTGTCATAAATTACAGGGCTATATGTACATTATATCATTTCACAGTAAAAACAATAACATTTATCTCCTGGCATGTGACTAAATCCACCTATTACTGAAAGGGAAGGGCTTTCCAACTACCTTTCATGGTCACAGATATACTGAGAAAGATGGCTTTGCATACAGAATGAAAGGAACTTGACTAATAAAACCAGGGATCTCCCATATGGAGTAAAAAGATTTTTTTTAAACAGAAAATAAAGGAGGTCACTTTTTACTTAAAGAGGCTCCAACAATAAGCAAGAGATACAAGTAAAATAATGAGTCTTCCATGTGAAACAGCGGACCAGCACATCAAGTAAGGACAAGCTGTAAATAAGGCAACATACAGTACAATGCTATACCGTTGAAGTGACATGGTTATGCTGTAAAATTGGGAAAATGACAACCTTGTTATGCAGTTTTCTTATGTCAGTTAGCACTACAGCTTACATTGTGGCCACCCCAGTATAGTGGCAAGAACTTCTGTTTCTTAATTGCTGAAAAACATTTCTCAAAAACACACAAAAAGGCAGACTCAAATGTTTAACAACTTTAAAAGCTATTATGTCAACCAGAGGGACACATAGCTTCTGGCCGTGTGTGTGTGTGTGTGTGTGTGTGTGTGTGTGTGTGTGTGTGTGTGTGTGTGTGTGTGTGTGTGTGTGGTGCATCTAAGTTTGTTTTCACTTTTAAAGCTGTGAGTTACTTCACACTGTCTTTCTGTAACTTGTAGTACATCAAATCACCAAAGCTCCATGCACTACACAGAATTATGATCAAGTCTCTACAATCATAACTGTTGTCGTTATGTATGTCAAGATTAACTTCTTGAATTTCGCTGTTAAGGGGATTTTTGTGACATTCATGACTAGAGCACATAACAGTCATAATCCTGTGCTGCTATTAACCCCAGATTTAGTATTATCATCTGCAGTGTCATTGTTGTGTGGTATTTGTGTGTGAAAATTAGCACTGGGTAGAAGATGCCACTGTAATATGTGATAGTGCTTTTTTGGATCCAAAGGGAGTAGTGTATGGCAACCAAAGTACACAAATTACACAAAACTACTCTTAAACATCTTCCAAAATAACCAACAGAAATCTATGGTCTCAGTCCTGGAGGTCTCATTATCAAAAATACCTTGAGTGTCAAAGCAGCATCAGCTCTGCACAGCAAAAATGCTGAGTCTCACACACACACACACACACACACACACACACACACACACACACACACACACACACACACACACAGAAATCCAGAGAAACCCTTCTCAGTTTAGTATATAACAGAATTAGTTTCTGTACTCCATTCATGTCTTCCTATCCTAAAAAAAGTGCATCATGCATGAGGCAATGAATCTTTTTTTTTTGTATAGGGATTAAATGATCAGTTTCATCCAAGTTACACAGAAGATAGCATTGTCACCTCACAGCAAGAGGTCCACCCATTCGATTCTTGGCTGGGGTACCTTCTGTGCAGAATCTGCATGTCTTCCATCTATTTTTGTGGGTTTCCCCTAGGTGTTCTGGTTTCTTTCCACATTCCAAAGATATACAGTAGGTGGACTGGACAATCTAAATTGGCCACATGTGTGAGTGTTCATGTGAGTGTGTAGTGTGGAAGACCTAACATGGCAACTCTAGCCATGTAGTGGTGTAAACCTTTGGTCTAGATGATTGTCACTGTTGAAGTGACACACTGACCACATGTAAAAAAATGCTGAAAAAGGGTTATGGGTGGGTGGATCACCAAACCATCAACCTCAGCACTTTGGACATATTGCTACCTCCCATACCAGAAGAAAAGTCAGCATCCTTCTATATTCGGTGTCACTCATCCAGTGATCACGCATCACTTTAACCAATGAGAACAATCTCATTTGCTGATAATGTTTATCCTCACACATCACAGACCATTGTTAATACTTGTATTAGCTTTACATTAGTTTATTATACCAAATATATAAAAATGGAAATATTTCATAATTAACAAAAAAGCACTTAATGCTCAAGGTTACAAGTACAGGATATAAGACGTTAAAGAAAGCAGTGCTCACTTTCTTAGTAGTTACATTTTGCCAAAGCCATGCATGTTTTCACACACACTCACAAAATCATTCCAAAGCAAAAGTTTGTCAAGCTGTGAGAGCATCACTCCAAAAGCATGACATCAAACTGATTAAATACTCCTAATCTGGAGGAGTCACACATACCCTTAGAGCCCAAACCAGTAAAGTTTACTAATATTTTATAAGTCATACTGAAACAGGTGGTGGCCAAGCATCCAAGGTATACATCAAAAGAAGCAGTGAGCACTACAGTGCATGCTAGAGTGGCCTGTGTAGCTTGTGATGTCCATCATGCTTTGCCCAATAAAACACATTAATACAGAAGATCTGCATTTCAAAGAGTATGTTCTAGCTGGCATACTAACTCTGCATTTTATTTTATCAGTTTTGATGCTTATACTAAGAAAGGTGAAAATATACTGTTTTTAAAATATAGTTTAGAGGTGTAATTTTCTCTACCTATCACTGTTAAACTTCTTAAGCAAATGTATGGAAAAGGGGCAACTTCCAATATTGCTGTCTACAACCCTAATGGAACTATCATCACTGGTATTCTAAAAATGAACTGGATAGCAGTTACAAGACGAAACACATATGCCTTCAGGAGTACCACTTTATTATCCAATATTAAAATAATTTCAGTCAATAAGAGGAATAAAAAATTAACCACTTAACAGATATCTTTCAAATTGCATCTATATATGGCAGGTATAACACATTGTTTTTAAGTCGCCATACCTTTTTTAAACAAAAACAGCCATATGAAATATGTTTTCCTTCACAGATGTTTTGACTTCTTGAGTTTTAAGTGCGCAAACCCACCTTCCACCACCTACACTTTTCACTATCTGCCACTCTTTGTGAGTTGCTATGGAGAGCTCATGTCATGTGATCAGGAAGTGAGATGTGCCCCACCCACCCTGTAGACATATTCAAATAAAATCCAAAGGACCTGCAGTGGTAAAAGTGGGCAGCTCCAACCAACCAAAGTTTTCCAAAAATTTTCCCATTTTCTATCTTCTGAATCCTGACAAACTACCAGTAAGCAAGACTTGAGTAGCTTTAAAAGATCACAGGCCACAATGATCTCAGATGAGTTGCTCCCACTGCACAGTGATTATGTTATATTGTGCCAATAGTTTTTGGGGATTGGTACAGCAACTCTACACTTCCTTCCAAAGGAAAGAATAAGCTCTGCCATTCTTATTTCCTATCTACCTGAAAATATTTCAGTCCTATGATGCCTTAGTGGCATCCACTAAGCTAAATCACTGATTAAGTTGTGCATCTCATATGTCCTACATGTAAATAAGGTAAAACACTCTTCATTTCTTGTTAATATTGACAAAACAGTTGTTATAAAAAGCTTTGGGAAACACTCCAGACAGCCAGCACCACTCAAAAGCAGGCATTTGTTGACTGCAGCTCAGTTAGTTTTGTAGAAAAACGCATGCACTTGAAGTTGCTTTTTACATGAGCCAATCATGAAAAAAAGGTGTAACTTACTCGGAGTCATCGGACACTGCAGTCCGAATGTTGAATCTACAAGACCAAATACAAAATTAAGCAATCTTTGAAATGAAATGCCAAGAAAATACAATAAACACATTCAACTGGAAAATAAAACAGTGCAACAATTGCAGTGGAATAATCACTGTAAACACATATGGTGATAAATACAAAGGGTTAAAACATGCAAAAAATGATGCATCAGTTTTATAATCAGATACATGTAATTACTGTTAATGCACCAGTAAAGCAGACACACCTAAAGCCATTTAAAAAACAGTACTGCAGAACACAATTTTTGTCATGATTTCTCCAGTACCATTGTGATTTATGTACTTTGGCTTCACATTTTAAGAGTCAAGTCTTAAGTTCCTATGAACACACAGTTGCCCCAAGTACACTGTAAAACAACATTAAGCAAAGTGGGTTCTGGTCTTGGAGAAAAAGAAGACTCTGATTCAACTTCAGTTGAAAAAAAGTAAGTTATATAAGGAATTATTTAAAGTCACCACTAAGCAGAGCACCAGAACATTTTAAGTATCCAGTACTTTTACCTCAGTATGCACAACAAAACATATTAACTAACAGTCTTTTATAATTTGTTTGCACCAAGTGAGTTAGCCTCCCTTCTTTACCCATAATACTAAGTAATATCCACTGTAATTAGTGCGTCATTATCCACCTTACAGCTTTTTTGTTCTTTTTGCCAGTGCTGCCCTCCTAGCCAGTTATCTTATTTTTTTCCCATGACCAGGCTAATGGTTGAGGGGGGGCTATCATTCAGACACTGACAGGCTTAGAAATTTACTCCTTTACAGTGAAACTCTCACTCACACTCAATAAAGCACTGGGGAAAGGTATGCAGTAGGCTTGGAAGAGGATGTCTTCACCCTTCAGCAAGGGGCATTACCTCCAAGGAGCTCTGTCCCTTCTCCAAAAGCAACAGTGACAGTCTCCACTCTCCACTAAGAAAGTCACACCAGCCATACTGTCCTCAAGCCCTCCAGTGTACACTACTTACTCCATCCCCAGGAGAGGCAAGCAGGCCCATGCCCCTTCACTGCTCCTTGTCCCTGCCTGTATTCTCCAGTGCTAGGACTGTTATTTGAACCCTGGACATCCAGTATGCAGTCAGTGCTCCATCTGTCTGTGCCACAGAAGCAGACAATTATCCACTGTACAGTTACTAAGGTAAAGTCAAGATTCTTATTACATGCACTTTCAGAAAGTAGAGATGTTCCACAAATCAACAGTTTTTCACTCATTAGCTCAACTGCACATCACATTTATTTATGTATTTATTTTATTTTACATTTGTTTACTACGAAAGTCTGACTGGGTTTTAGCCCATTTTCAGTGGAGGCCTGAGGAGAAAAGCTCCAAGACAATTCTTAGCAAGTAACTTACACAATATGTTAAGGTCTACAATGAGAAGTTCCAACAGAAATTTTAGCAAGTAATATACATTATACATTATAGTTTACATAGAGTTTAGAAAACATATCTCAGAACATAGTCTAATGTGATGATCACATTCACATTTCAGAACATAATGTAGTACCCAGTGTGACAAAAGGAGGTACTGCCAGCACAGCTAGCTGGAATTTTATAAATAATTACATGTCAATTGTGAATATCAAACTAATTTATATAAGATGCTTGTGTTACAAATGTATTAGAACTGTATGTCATGTGTATATCAAACTGCTCTGTACAGATGTTTGAGTTGAAAAGGTATTTGTAAAGTGCTGTGTTTAAAATGTATCCACTGTGTGCCCTACTGGAAGAAAACAGAAATGTACATGCACCATTGTAACTGTTTAAATGTATATATATACTAAGAAGCTTTCTGTATTGTCTTTAGGGTGAACTAATTGCTACTTTGGCAGCAAGAAGGAATGCAATTGTTTTATGACTTCCAGCAACTGCCAAAGATCTGAGCAAAAGCCCTTGTATAACTATTTTTACAGGTAGATGCTAAATACTGCTAACTTCATGAGTGGGGATTTTGCCTGGGAACTAGAAGTCAGATGACAAGAAATTATGTCAGTCTGCAAGCTATCCCAGCAGCAATATTTTAGATATTACTTTGAGAAGTCTCTTAGTGAGACAGAGCATTCTGTAGTCTGTCTTGGACCTGACAAGAACCATTCACTACACATCTGCCTTGCTCTAATGAAGTTAGTTTCTAGGGAACAGTATAATTCTCTTAGATACAATCAGAAATATAGTGAAGTTTAGTTTAGATGTTTTACTTTGTTTGTTTGAGCCTGTAGTGCAATGTTATTTTAAATATTTCCTCTGGTTTTGATCTCTGATGTCACTATGAATATATATTTAGTATTGTCTTGTTCTTTTACTATTTATTATTAAATACATTTAAACCTTTCATTATGGCTGATCTTTGTAGAGATATTTAAGTTTTAAGAGTACTTGCATATTTATTTGGTGACACTATGTGGGCCCCTCAACAGCCTTCCTCTTGGCCAAACTACCATTTGTATTAATATTAATATCACACATTAAGATTGGACACCCTTTACTAAGGGCCCTAAAGTAGCTGATAAGGAATGACCGGTGGCAGTGTTAACTACCTTATAGTTTAGGCAGAAGGGGGCATAGTTAGTAAACCTGTGCCAGCATCCCTGTGTGTGTGTGTGTGTGTGTGTGTGTGTGTGTGTGTGTGTGTGTGTGTGTGTGTGTGTGTGTGTGTGTGTGTGGTGTGTGTGGTGTGTGTAACGCAAACCTAAAAGACTGTGTGTCAGCTACTTGGGCAGGGACACAAATCACTGGTTGAACAGAGAGGGTGCTGGAGGTCTTGACTTGGTCACTCAGCAGAGATGTCAACTCTATAGCTGTGCCAGTGGAGAGTCCTATCGAGGATCTGGGGAAGAGTGAGAAACCAGTCCCGGACTGACTGTGGGCTCTGTGTGCTCTTAAGGGAAATTACACTTGATGCAGAGAGCTGCATCTGGAAATACTGTGTGTGTACCTGTTATCCTCCCAGTGAACATCCCCCCACAGGTGCCAGTGATGAGGACTGAGGCTCCTTGATTACTGGTTCAGTGAAGAGTCATCACACCCAGATCACAATGAACAGTAGAAAATAAGTATATACACACAGTAAATCATAGTGTTATACATATTACATTTTCTACATAGTCTACTAATGAAAACTGGGAATAGGTCTCAAAGAGGTAGAGAGGCAGTGCAGAGTGGAGAGACTAGTTTTAAAGATGAGGAAAAATGAAGTGAGGTGGGAAATGAGGGAGACATTTTGGCCAAGTTTACACAAGGGGTAAGTTTTGGGTTTGTGACAAAATGGGAGCGGGGAAGGATGGGTGAGTGTGGGTGGATAGGATAAGTAGTTAATAGATGTTAGAATTTTTAGAATTTAGAATGCTGAAAATGGATATGTATCCAGTCGGACCATCCCGGTCAACAAATGTAAAATAAAATAAAAATAAAAATTATGTTAATTATATGTTAAAGAGTTATCAGATTAGGGTATTGTAGTTAAAGTGTAATAGGGTGGACAAAGTTAGAGTTTTAACCATACCATATTTCCATTAATTTACACTACATATGGTCAGATCACAACTTCCAAGCAGAAACTGTCAAACAATAGTAGCTTCAGTATAAAAATGTCCAGTTCACAAATACTCAAGCATACATAGTTTATGGGTAAGAACTACCTATGTTAAACATTAACAAAAATATTATCATTAACAAAAATATTTTTTTGCAGAGGTAAACCTTATTTTACTATCTTCACCCACTTAATTTACTATTTTCGCCTGTAGGTCAGTGCACCTTGGAAAAATAGTGATCACAACATATCATACTTTATAAATACACACACACACACACACACACACACACACACACACACACACACACACACACACACACACACACACACACACACACACGCACACACTTTCTCACCTTACACCACTCATACCTCCACACACACTTACACATGCAGCCCCACACATGCACTCATCGTGCATACACCCCTCCCCCAAACAGTACTTGCACATAACTCTAACAGGACTCTAATACAAGCTTTTGGCTAATCTAATTAACATGGGCACCCAATGTAGCTTAAACGGGTGAGTGATTCTTCTCGGTACTCGTCATCTGCATAAATGCCTTACTGCAGGCATTTCCAGGGACAGCACATGACTAATTAGCATAAGCCATCCCCTCAGGAATGCTTCATTAGTATTTGTGATAGGCTGCAGACATGCCACACAGTGTTGCTGCACCTCCTTGTCCTGCAGCACAGCGAGTGGTAGGGCTGTCTCTGAATCAGAGATGGTACTAACAGGTATACACCTCACAGCAACTTATCAGAATTCAATAACATGTGTGACATAACCAGTACAATTAATAGTGAAAAGGATGCAAGTTGACCTTACTATAGTCATGGAGCACAAACAGTGTAAGAAAAGAAAACATTTTATTGTATTTATTTGTTTATTAACCAAGGAGGAGGTTTGAATTATACAGATCTTCCTTCAGTTAAGATCCAACTGAAACAGAAGCATTATACATATACAGCAGTGAATAGACAGTAATTTCCAACACAACTCAAATTGCAAAATGATAAGAAATATTAACATTACACTATCAAAAAAGTCATGCACACATGTAGAAGGATCAAACTCTTAAATGCTAATAATTGTCCAAAGACTGTCTGTAAAGCCATGTGTATTTGTACAGGCTAAGAGCAGCATATTGACAATCATGGTTGTTAATTTTGCAAGCAATATCAGTAAATGAAGTACAAAGCCACAGTTATCATGTCTGCCTATTGAATAGGCCTTTTCAAAGCAGCTGCTGTTTTTGGGTGTGTTGTGTTCAACAGGATAAGCAAGGTAATGCATTATTTGTAAGCATGCCAGTTTCATACCTTCAGTGTTTGTCCTTACCTGACAGGTTTGCAACCCCAGAAGTACAGTTAAGTAAGCGGGTGTTGGGAAAATACTTTTGGTTTGTTGGCGTAAGTGTTCAGTTTGATGTTGCTGCATTTAGTGATTTGAAATTTTTTTTGTGGGATGTTTCATTATTTATTGATCACTGCACATCTGATTCTGACATACATCCAGTACATATTATGAACGTACTACCAAAAAGACACACAGTACTATACAATGAATAAAACAGATAGTGTTTGTCAACATGGAACAATAGACAGTAAATAGTACTAAAAAGGATAAAGGGAAACTGAATACAGAAAAAGTAATGCTGTGATGGTATACATTATAAAATAAGGGGAACAGGGTAGTGTACAGGGAATTTTTATTTACAGTAGTTGCAGCAAGGATGAAGTCTTTTTAGATATCTGGAAAAGCATATCTAAAACTCTGCTGTGAGTTGCTGAGAAAAAGGGCAGTGCTGACTATCTAGATGAGAGGCATCTCATTTGTCCCAGCAGGTTGTTTGTGTCCTGCAGCAGGAACGATAGCAGTCTGGCATATCGCACAAGGTGGGGGGTAAGCCATGCCAGAGGGAGGAGATGACATAGTTACAGTAATGACCATGAGCATAATCTTTGCACATTGTTTGGAGCCTTCACATGGGGACATAGTTACAGTAATGACCACAAGTGTAATCTTTGCACATTGTTCTGGGCCTTCACATGGGCTCCTGCTGAGGCAGGTGCTGAGAAGCAGAGGCAGACGTGATTATTTACCTCAGTCTAAAGCAGAGGCATTTGGAGCCGATTTGTATTATTATACTAGAGTAGCAGGATCAACTTAGTCTATCTAACAGGTCATACAATAGGCTGTTCTACTAAAAATTATGCTGCATAACAAAAAAGGCTTTGTCTACAATTTGTATTCAACTCCTAGGGACTGAAAGTTTTCATAGTCTGATGCTGACCTCTGTTTTTCTGTTTTGAAACTGTTTAAAATGTTTCAGAGGATGGCCAGGTTTCAAAAAGACAGAGAGAAATTATATGCAGCACACACAATACCCAAAGTTGAAATACAGCAGTATTACTGGAAATATTCATT
Organism: Protopterus annectens; assembly: GCF_019279795.1. Taxonomy (NCBI): domain Eukaryota; kingdom Metazoa; phylum Chordata; order Ceratodontiformes; family Protopteridae; genus Protopterus; species Protopterus annectens. The sequence continues at coordinate 1,315,841,880 of NC_056728.1, read as the reverse complement.
CTTCTTTTATATTTTCTTTCAAGTTCAATAGCTTAAGAGTGCAGGATTTAGCAGATGAACACTTCACTAGTAGGCTGTCTGTAAAGCAGATACAGACGTATGTTAATCTCTCCTTAACAAGCACTAAATTCACTGGGATGATGAGTATACACAGGTGACTCTTTCTGGGAGACAGTACGGTGAAGTATGCATTAATGCTCTACAGTACACTTATGTCCTGAAGTTGCAAAGAAGGTATCAGAGACAATAATGACCAATACATTAGCTGTGGCCTTCAGAAGTTCCAATCAGCCTTACACAAGAGGCAAAAACCAGTGATTTAACTAAATACAGATGTTAGCATGAAGTCATAGTTTTCTAGTTTATGGCATTTGATATTTTTAATAAGAAACACGTTTCCCAGCATTAAACTTTCATTTTATAGCACTCACCATATAGCATTTAGTACTTTACTGCATCGTTACTGCAGCTCATTAATGCTTTGTTTCCTTTTGTTACATTTCCCACTTAATAATAGTTAATGCTTTATGTGTTTTATAAATTACATGTGCAGATCCTTACCAGCAACAAATGTGTTTTTGTTTTATAAACACTGTATGATGCGCTCACATTCGTGAGAATGTGTGTGTGTGTGTGTGTGTGTGTGTGTGTGTGTGTGTGTGTGTGTGTGTGTGTGTGTATGTATGTGTGTGCATGTGTTACAGTGTGTGTGTGTGTCATACCTTTCAACCTCTTAGTGCAAGAAATCTGGACAAAGCCCGACAAAATAGGGGGCAAAAGCCCAAAAACAGGGACATATTTTAAATATTGTTCGTATAAACTTAAAAAGTTGCTAGAGTAACAGGGCTGGCTTTAATATACATTTTTTGAAAGATTTCAAGTCTGAAACTCAAATGTATGTCATTATTTAGTGACTTCAGTCCTCAGATTATTCAAGTGATTTGCCAGAAAACCACAAATTTTATGAGGAACAGACCAAAATATGAGCCCAAAATTTGGGCATTCTGTGAAAATTTGGACAGTTGAAAGATGTGTGTGTGTGTGTGTGTGTGTGTGTGTGTGTGTGTGTGTGTGTGTGTGTGTGTGTGTGTGTGTGTGTGTGTGTGAGACACAGAGAGACACTCCATGTACATACTAACTTTCATTACAGTATCCCCCAAATGAGCAATCAGGGGCACTGCCGATCACTACATTATTACATTATTTCAATGCTTTCCCTGGAAACAAACTGCACTGTCAAATCCGCAGCTACTCAGTAGTCATCCTGGAACATTCTTACAAAATCAAACTTTCATAAAGTAGCATAAATGTAATATACCAACTTCTATGCCCTTGCATGTCTGTAAATACAAACCTACAAAAATCCAGATATTTTCCTTGGTACCATTATTTTACGAACACATAGACACTTTCCCTACATAGAAAAAAGGTCTGACAGTAAGGTCTATGTTCTGAAGCTGTATTTTCAGAGAGCCTGGACATGTGTGGGACATAAATATTTAATTGACTACGTGGCAGGGGGAACAGAGTGTTTTCACAGCATCATTTTGTTACGGAAACAATGAAGTCTGTAATTATCTTAGGAATAGATTTGTTTTACCTCTTTATGCAGGACAGCCCCTGTGTGAGTAGTTGTCTTGAGTGGAAAAACATGAAAAACTGCAAATGTCATTAAGTTTTAGGATGAAAATATTTTTCTAACTTTTCTCTAACTGTTGAATATAAACTTTATTCGGCATCTGAAACACCATAGCATGATATGAAGCAATACATGCTGTGGTGTTTCTATAACAGTAAATTTTTGTTTTGGAAAATAATTGAAGACCAGTCCTTTGCAGTAGTTGTGGCACTGGTTTGTTCTGTAAAAATCACATTTTTTTTGTAGAATATCTCCCATTTTCCACTCTGAAAAGGTGGCAGCCAGCCCCAGCTCTGAGAAGGTGGATCACAGATGGACCTGACATAAAATTGTTATTAGGGTTTTCTCTCACAGGGTAAATTCAAGAATCAGCATGTGCGGGGTAGTTCAGAATGTCAAGTAAATACAGCCAGATATGCCACCTTGACTTTGCAAGTGAGAAAAGGTGAACTTGTTTGCTGCACGAAGTGAAAACGTAACCAAAAATTCAGTGTCGCAGATTATTAAGCTAGGAAAAGCTGCATTTAAGCAATTTATGTGTAAATCTTTAAAAAAATATGAACATTGTTATTTCAAAATAGAAAAACTGCATATGGTACCTGTGAAAGGTGCTGAATATGTTGTGTCAGTCACCAGGTCCAACTGTAACAATTAAATAGTAGCATTCTCAGCACATCCAGCAGGGGGCAGATCTGCCTACAGCACAAACAGGTACTGGTACAGGTACCAGGTACAGTTGACAGGTCCCAGTATTGTTAAATAGACCACTTGTTCCTCATTACTTTTTACTGAAGGTCAAAAAATAAGCTCCCAGTGAAGATGGAATGGAAAAAGGAGGAAGTTGCCATATCAAATGGTAGAAACTTGTAGATAAACTGCAAGAATGCTGAGACAAGGAAAGCTTAAAAAATGGTGGAAGACAAGGAAAGCAGACCTACACAGTGATATTTCCAATGCAAAACCTATAAAAATGTTTGATTACAGAAGGCATCCAACCTACATAATATTCACATCTTCCTTGTGGCAGAGTCTTTTAATAGGTATATTGAATTAAATGTGAATTAGGCTGAAAGTCAATGCAGCTGAACATGAACAATCAGAACAATGTGTAGAACTTCTCCTGGTCCTACCAAGTAAACACCTGGTACAAATTCATCCAAGAAAGCCAGACAGAATCCCCTCACAAAAGACTGGATCTCTGTAGGTGAAAGCAGAAGGGAAAGATTGCCCTGAACAGAAAGGTTTGGAAGGCTATCACTAAAAGGATGCCATACGTGGACCTGTTTTTTTCTGTGGGTACAAACTGAAGATTATAAAACTTGTGAATGTGTGAATCTAGGGCATGAGCTGATACAGTGCCACCAATGACTTGTAGCAAAAGCCCACTAAAATAAGCTCAATAAGCAATCCCTCACCTAGACAAGCCAGCTGCTACGTTTCTTGAAAGCCTCTTTTCAGCCTTCCTACAATGCAATGCAGTACAAAGGTTCAACCAAGAGGAGAAAGACAGAAAGGGAGAGTGAGTTTAGATATTTATTTATTTATTTAGTTACCTAATTCGTTTTTCATGTGTTTATTTTCTCTGATTACCCACAGTCCATTTCAGGGCTGCTTCGAACCTGGAGTTTTTCCTCAAAGTCAGTCAGTGAGTGCAAGACAATGTCCAAGGCAGGTCATCACCTATCACAACAGACGTAGTAAATAGGCCATAAAATCTCTTTTTACAGAGGTAAACCTGACAAAAAAGCTCATTCTAACAGAGCAGTACTACACACTGCCAAGATAAACATGGGAAAACAATGCATGACTTAAACAGGATACAGCAAAACACATTTCACAGAATATTTTTTTCTGAATTAGCTGAACACTGTAACTTCTCCTCTGAGAAGATGTAACCTGCCCCACTGCTTTATTACCTCAGATTATTTTGGCTAGTGGATTTGCTGAGATTCCCTCCTCACATAAAGGTTGGGAGGACCTTTGCATGGTCTGGAACTACTTTCACTGAATACACTTCAGAAATGCAGTAATGTTCAAAAAAAGAAGTTATGTACTCACCATAACATTCCATCTGAGTAGTTATACTTCATTTTCTGCAACCCATGGGTATTCAGATCCATATTGGATCTGATCCGGCAACTTTTTCCAAACATCTTCTCCAAGCTTCCAAACCCCTCCCCTTACCCATAATCCCTCACATCTCCTAACTTCCCTCAGATCGAGTTTACCACTATCCAAACTATCAGCAACTCAATAACATCACTAATCTAGAACAGGTTCGGGGGAAGGAGGGCGGGACGGTTGCAGAAAATGAAGTATAACTACTCAGATGGAATGTTATGGTGAGTACATAACTTCTTTATCTGAAGTAGTTAACTTCATTTATCTGCAACCTGTGAGACAGAGTCCCCAACTACCAAAACTCCTTGGGAGGCCCTCATGGAAGGATATTCCTGAGCACCGCAGAGCCAAAGGATGGTCTCCCTCTATAGATCAAATCCAACTTATAATGAGACATAAATGTATGTGACCTTGCCCAGGTTGCTGCTGCAGAGATATCATCCATTGAAACCCTAGGCCAAAAAGCAGCAGAAGTTGCCATAGATCTGGTAAAATGAGCTTTAACAGGACCAGGAGGGGACAGACCTTTATCCTTACAGACTTGCATTATACATTGTGTAATCCATCTGGCTAAGGAGACCTTGGAAATGGCTTTGCCCAAAAAGGGTCAGTAAAAGGACATGAATAACTGGTCAGACTTACGAAAGGGTTTAGTTCTGTGTAAATAGAAATGAAGCTGTCTATATATCTAGCAAATGTGGCTTATATTCACCCTTGTTCTGAAAACTGGAAAGAAAACAGGCAGGTTAATCATCTGATTGATGTTTGATTCAGAAGCAATTTTCGGTAAGAAGGAAGGGTTCATGCGGAGCGAGACCCTGTCTTTATGAAAGATCAAGTAAGGGGGCAAGGCAGACAAAGCTTGAATCTTAGAAACTCTCCTGAGTGAAGTAATGGCCACTAGGAAAGCTATCTTCCAGGAACTAAGGAAACACCTGAATTCCCTGAAGCCTCAGGTGAGCCACTATGACTGCCATAACCTTGGTAAACACCCTGGGGGCTGTGGTGAGACTGAAGGGTAGGGCGCTGAACTGGAAATGATTGGATCCCAGCCAGAAGCGAAGGAATCTCCTGGAGCTTCTGTGAATTTTGATATGGTAGTAAGCATCCTGGAGGTCTATAGAGCACATCCAGTCGCATTCTCTGAGATAAGGTAGAATGGACTGCAGGGTGACCATCCAGAATTTCTGCTTGGCTACAGTCAGGTTCAGGGTTGATAGGTCCAATATGGGCCTGAGGTCCCCTGTCTTTTTTGGCACTAAAAAGAACCTGGAGTAAACGCCTAATCCGGACTGATCTGGGGGGACAGGTTCAATGGCTCGTTTGCAAAGCAGCTTTGAAATCTCTTGCACTGCCACCTCCCTTTGAGTGGGTAGAACATCTGGTAGGCACTCTGGATGGACAGGAGGGGTAACGAACGGGATGGAGTAGCCTCTGAATATTATTTGAAGCACCCAACGGTCCACCATAATGGACCCCCAAGCTGTTAGGTGCAATGATAATCTTCCCATGACTGTCTCTAGAGTAGGACAGTCGGGCAACCCCTCAGGGCTGCTGCGTGGGTCTGTCCAAGAAGGTCTCCCTAGACCCAAAATTCCTTGGCCCCCCTCTGCCTCTGGGGCAGCATCTGTCTTGTTCCCCTCTGCCTCTAGGGGACAAGTTGTCCTGAGAGTCCCAGGAAAACTGAGATTTTCGGAACCACATCTTCTTTTGCCCTCTCTGATTCCTAGAAAAGGATCTTTGAGGGCTAGAGAAGTGGACTCCGACAGCAGATAGAGTCTTCCCATCCTTCTCGCTCTGGACCAGAGTGTCACGTACTGTCTTCCCGAACAGGGAAAAACCATCGAGGGGAGCATTTGTTAATGATGCCTTGAAGGGGTCCGCAAATTGACACAATCTGAGCCAAGCATGTGACTTCATAGCTACGTCGCTCCCAGCTGCCCTAGCCACTCCTTCAGTGGCATGGGAAAGAAGACGCATGGACGTGTTCAATACAGATTTTAGATTTGACATTTCTACAGAGAATAATCACTTGTCCTCCGGCGACAATGACTCTGGGGGTGACACAGCAAACTCTGTGACTAGGTCTCGCTGAAGTCGTATGACATGTGCCAAATAATTCAGCGCTCGAATAGAAAATGTTGCTGAAGAAAAAACTTGCTCCCCAAACAGATCCACCTCCCTAGACTCCTTGTCCGGAGGGTGGACCAAAGAACTTTCCTGTGCCAGTTCCCTCTTGGTGGCAGCTGCAACCACCATAGCATCCACCGGGGATCCCTTATACCAGGCCCGTCTGTCTGAGGGAGGAGAGAGGATCCTGTCCAGGCATTTTGGTATTGGCTCTATGGTGTCAGGCTCCTTCCATGACCACGTGGTGATAAGCTCCACTAAGGGATCCACAGGAGGGGACACCCAGGATGTAGATGGGCCCATGACAAAGGCCTCCAGGAATACTGACTTATCCATAGAGGGTTTTGGGGCTGACCAACCTCCCCTCTAGCAGAGGATCTCCATGATGCCTCCAAAGGAGACATCCCCGGGAGGTGACCTGGGTGAACCCTCACCTTCATCTAAGTCAGTATCTTCTGTCAAGGATTCGGGGGGGGGGTCCATATGCCTTCTTTTACATGAGTGCTTATGGGGACCCTCTTCAGTGGGACTCTCTGAAGAGGGCTTGTGAGTCATGGGGGGGAGTTCCATGATGGGATCCACCTGGGGGTCCTCTGGCATGGGCTATTCCTGGGACAAGCTGAAGGGAGTTATGACCAAATCTACGGCAGCCTGGGTGGAGTCCAAGGAAATAGGCTGGGGTCTCAATCCTTGGGTGAGAACCCTCTCCACCACATCGAAAGCCGATGGAGAGCGCACCTCCTTAGCAACCAACAAGGAGGAAGCTCTCCCCAGCTCTGCCATGAGGATCGGGGCCTAGGTCGAGGTAGCCGGGTTCTGAAGGAATGGTTTGGATCCGACAACATCGTAGCCGAAGACACCCCCATTCCCTCGGATCCAACTCCCTGTTCTCGGCCCCGAACAGGTCTGATCCGAGGAACTCAAGGTAATCACCAGCGTCAAGGTCGGAGGAAACATTGGCACCGAACCCCCAGCTCCGAAGATCCATAAACCCTAAAACTGCAGGCCGGATTGGGGAAGGAGAAGTTGGATGGAAGAAGGGCATGGAGGTCCCCTCTCCAGCTGGAGAGGGGCCTGGCAAGACTCCCATTTGAATTTGGGTCCGAATGAACCTCCTCATCATCCTGTCCATATCTAACTCTGACAGACTCCGAGTTGAGCATGAGGAGGTGACGGACTCGGATCTGGCTGGTCGGTGCAACAATCTCGATGAAGGTCTCGGGTCCAAGGGCTCTGTTGGCTCTGGGGAAAACCACGGGGAGTGGAGCCGAGGAGAAATGGTCCTAGTCACTTTGGAAGGCAGGCTTGGAAAGGGCTCCCGCTCTGGAGACCACTTGCGGTGCCTGTCCCCTCTCTTCTCCTTGTCTTTCTTCTCTTTTCCTTTAGTCCCCCCTTCAACAGGCTTAGTGGGAGGTTGAGTCCCAGCCTGAGGGGGGGGGGGGTTGATCAGCTACTAGAAAAGCCGATGTCGAGGTCGCCGAGTCCAAGGCAGAAACTGGTAGAAGGCCCTTAGCTACCAGCTTTGCCTTCCTTTCTTTTAGGGCCCTAGGGTTGAACCCCGCACACACACTACATGGCAAAGAAAGATGGGGAACGTCCAAACAAATAACACATAGAGTGTGGCCATCAGCTGGTGAAAACTTGTGGCCACTCTCTGTGTATTTTTTAAAAGTAGGTTATGGCTGCTCAGCCATACTAAATACCCACTCAGCCAAAACTACCACACACACACTAAGGTTGAGAAGGCCTACTATCTACCTTACTACAACTTTAACTTTTTTTTTTACACAAAAAACTGGCAAACAATGAAGGGGAGGAAAGGGTTAAACTAACGACCACACACACACTCACTAAAAGTACAAAAAAAACTATTACTCCCTATACCCAACTTGGAGCTAAAGAGATCATGATGCTTATGCTTGAAGCGGCAAACGAGATCTGAGGGAAGGTAGGGGATGTGAGGGATTATGGGTAAGGGAAGGAGCTTGGAGCTTGGAGCAGATGATTGGAAAAAGTTGCCAGCTCAGGTCCAATATGGATCCGAATACCCACAGTTTGCAGATAAATGCAGATCTGTATTTTAGTCATCTGCAGAGAACCACACAAATATAATTAGGGAATAATACTTTACAAAAATCAGAAATATAATACAAACCATGGGAATCTGAGTGATGCAATAACATTAGCCAATCAGTGCAAGTACATGCCCCACTCATAATATGTTCAGAAAGCCACAAGTAAATTAGTATCCCCCCAAGAGCAAAGCAGTTCAGGTTATACTACAAAAATAATGGCTCATGTACTTATGTAGCTCTTGTGTTTTTAAATTGTTTTTTCAGTTTTTTACTACTTTTGTCATGAATGTCAACAGGAAAAAGTTCCGGTGATGAGCTACAGCTGTCTGAAAGACTTTGTGACAGAATACTCTGCATGAGCTGAGAAACTCCAACAAGAGTTTAGTAGAAAACATTCAGAGCAGTGTATGAAGCGTGCACACTGATTAAAGGAGTGTGCACGCTGATTACACTTGGACTTTACTACAGTTACTGTATAATACCTTGTGAGTCAGGCTGTATCCAGGCTTAGAACCTGTAATCTGTTGGCATAAAAATTCCATTGTAAGGGGGGTAACATTTTAATCAGCACAAAGACTCCAAATATCCTAACTTCAAGCACGTATCATGAAGTAAAAGTGAGCCTAAGTGATAAATTCCTGTTAAGCACTTGTTTTTGTCTGTGTTCTGCAGTTTTAATTCCATAGGGACTTTTGGAACACATGGGGCACTAAGATAACCCTGACCACTACTTAGGATGATAACACCTTCAAAATCAAACATGTAATTAATAAACACTGGCATTTACTTAAGTCACACATTTAATATTTTGGATGGAAGTTGGCACTTCAGTTACAAAAGAGGTAAAATATTTGGTGAATATTTTAATTAGTTTTAAAAAAAAATCATATGAAATAAAAAAAACTGTCAGAGACTGTTGTTAGATAAACCTGTGAACAGTATTACAGGTTCATAGGTAGGTACTAGGCTGTTGGCCCTAGGGCCTATATAAGCCTAGCCAAAAAGGTACCCTGGCTTTCGCCACCCAAGAAAATTATTTTCCTATGCCCCTCTTGAGCAGAGCCACAGAAGTGATCCCGGGGTGAATTTCCTATTTCCCATCCAGTCATCAAGATTTTTCTTGAAGAGTGCTAATGAGGAGCTTTGTTTGATATAGATAGGTAGTTTGTTCTAGAGTATGGGAAGTCTCTGGGACAGGAATCTAACCCTTCTGCATGTTCTGTTTATTGTGGTGACAAGGTTTAGGTCCCTAGAGTGTGTAGCTTGGAGGGATTGGGATTTCTTTAAGTGGAGCATGTCCAACAGATCTGGGTTTGACATAGCTTTGTATGTTAGGCAGAGATCTCCTCTGAGTAGGCGATATGCGACAGAGTAAAGCTGGAGTTTTTTTGAGATGGTCTGCGTGAGGTACTTCTGCGGCCTTTCCAGTTGTTGTATATGTCTTGTGAGGTACATACCAAAAGGGGCATTGTACTCTACAAATGGGTCTAATGAGTGATGAGTAGAGGGGAGCAATTACCTCTTTTTTCCTGGATGAGAAACCTTTTGTGATGAGGTGTGCCAAATAAAAGGATTTCCTGACTACTGTGGCAATGTGATTATCAAAGGAGAGACTACTGTCCACCTGTGTCCCAATGTCTCTTATTACACTTTCGGTGTTAAGCAGACTACCGCCTATGTGGTAGTTCATGGGTACAGAGTTTATACCAAAAGAGATGACAATGCACTTTTTGTCATTGAGCTTGAGGCCATGGCTTTGACACCAGGCATCTGTCTCAGTGAGGCCCTTTTGTAGGATGTACACATCATTAAGAGTTTCAGTTATGGCTCCTAGTTTGCAGTCATCTGCAAACTCCATTAGCCAAAGACCTTCTGTGTTAGCCTGTACTTCAGAGAAGTAGATATCAAACAGGAGAGGACTCAGGACTGAACCCTGTGGTACTCTACCTGTCACTGGCCTGAAGTCAGATTTGGAGTCTGCTACTTTCACAGTGTGGGTTCTGTCAGTGAGCCAGTTGGCAACCAATCTTGTGACATAGGGATTTATACCTAGTTTAGTGAGTTTATCTATAACTCCAGAGGGTGGTAGTTGGACTTATTACACATTTATTTGCAGGATAACATTTTTACTTCTGTTAAAATTAGTAGAACTTAATACAGCAAATCATCTGATTAAATGTTCTTCTGACTGGTACATGTATATGACTGTATGCCACTGCAGTGCATTCTGTATCGGCCAAATATTTAGGGTCTGGAAACATCAAGCAGTGCACTTAAGTGGCATTAGGTATCATTGGGAGAAAAGCTTCCTTTTTTGTTTTTGAACAAGACACATCTTTATTAAATTATCACTTATGACATAGGTAATTATATATTTATATAAATGAAAATAAACCATATTGACATACTTTTAGCTGCAAACACTGTACATCCCATAATAATCTATCTAGTCATTGTCAGTCAAACATTGCATAGCTCTCTCATTCAAATCCTACCTTCTTTTGAACCTCATTCCTTCTCCAAAACATTATTCTGCATGTACTGTTCCCACAATTCCCATTCTTTCTAGGTAATTTGCTTGTACCCTTTTCTAAAGATTTCATTTCCAGTTGTTTTATTGTTTTATCTCTGTTACTATAGTCACTACTTATAGTTCAGTTGGTTTAGACTTTGATTTCCATTTTCTAGTAATTGCTTTTTTTGGCAGCCACCATAATTAGACACAACAAGGCTTTACTATGTCTAGGCAATTCCGATTCTATATCATAGCTTAAAAAAAGATCATGTCATTAGTTATACTAATTTGCTCACCTAAAATTTCTGACAGAGTAGTCTGCAGGGATGCCTCAAAGTCTGCCAACTCATTACACTCCCCCTTTTTAAGCATGTATTGGAACATCCAGTGGCATCTTTCACTTTTGTGGGTACTGACAAAATATATCCCGGTATTTCACTTACTAGTGACAAACACTGGCAGTTAGACAACAAAGAGAAAATGTGGATCATAAATCAGGGGGGGCAGTGTTTAAACCAGGTCTTAATGAACAATATCTGAGAAGTGGTTTGAACATTAGATAATGCCATTCTTTCTCACAATTGATATATGCTTAATTTTTTATTACTACTATTGTTAATATTTAATGTTCACAATGTTTTGTTTGAAAGCTTTGCTGTAGTTTTTTACCTATTTTATGTTACTATTTCTTTTTGATTACTGATCACATGACTTATGACATCTATAAACATACAAATCCAAGTGACTGTTACACTGGACTGAAACTAATAGTGAGCATACTGTACATATAAAGTCCACAGGAACCACTGTCCAAAAACACTACTCACCTAACTTAACCACTTTCGCTGATCGAGAACATGACAGATCTAAAGTCAGCCTGCAAAGACTGAAATCTTTCTGCCGGTAACAATGCCCCACCCCTGAGACCAGGGAACAATACCCCACCCCTGAGAGCAGAGAACAATGCCCCACCCCTGAGACTTATACACACTAACGTTATAGTCATACAACTGTTAGGAAACAAGACACTTCCATAAGCAGTTCATGGTGGTTTTGAAAACTACAATCTCACTATGCCTATATATCAATGACAGGTGCTACAATAGTCATTCCAGTGACATTGAAGGATAAAGTTCTGGCTACAGCCCAGCTGACCCAGATTCAGTTAGCAGCTTAGGTGACTGACAGAGCAGCAGGGAGTGATGTCTGTGCCTCTACTGAGGGGAGGATAGTTGCATGCTCCAGTCAATGATCTCTGGTGGAGGCTGGAGACACTGACATACAGGGCCGCAGTCCAAAGAAGAAAAAGGAGGAGACTTGACTCAGCTGCCTCAGAAGCAGGACAAAATTCTGGACACCCCCATTGCACATATGCGTCTTCTGTGAGTCCATGCAGTCTTACAGGGTGGACAAACAGACACGTGTTCTTAGGTTCAGTGACTGAACCCCAGCTTGTATCGGGTAGGTTGAGGGAAGATAAGGAGAAGCTGGTAGACCTAGCAATGGATGGGGCACAGTGGTGGAAGGGTGTACGATGATGAAGATGAACAACAAAAATGCTCAAAAAAATAGGAGTTAACAATCAGAAGAAAATTCAACAAATTGAAATCAGGCAGTCTGCATCTAATCAACTGTCCACTGACTGTATATTCAGGGTGGAAAAATCAACCCACTAAAAATAAAATTAGAATGGAAAACATTTATTTATTTATTTGTTTGTTTGTTTGTTTATTTATTTATTTATTTATTGACATTCGGATTTTTTACTGTGATAATCTGACTGGGCTACTTCCCTTTTCAGCAGAGAATCAGGGAGATAACTTAGAGTTAATGAATACAGAAGGTAAATTTAAAACAACACAAAAATGAAACTATAACAGTATATACATAATGTCACATAGGTTCATAGATTCATAGGTGTGTACTAGGCTAATGGCCCTGGAGCCTTCATAAGCCTAGCCCATAGGATTACCCTGGCATCGTGCCATCCAACCTCAGTTCCTAGTGCCTCTGTTGAGTAGAGCCACTGTAGTGATCCCCGGGGTGAATTTTCTATTTCCCATCCACTCATCAAGATTTCTCTTGAAGAGGGCCAGTGAGGTGCTCTGCTTGACATGTATGGGAAGTCTATTCCACAGCATGGGCAGTCTCTGGGTTATGAAGCTGTCCCTCAAGCATGTTCTGTTGATTATGGTAATGAGGTTGAGGTCTCTGGAGCGTGTGGTGAGGGAGGATTGGGATTTCTTTAGATGCAGCATTTCTAACAGAGCTGGGTCAGACACGGCTTTGTAAGTCAGGCAGAAATCACCTCTAAGTAGGCGATATGAGACAGAGAATAGCTGGGAGTTTTTTGAGTCTGTTCATATAGGACAAGTGTTTAAGGGCTAAGATCCTCTTTGTGATGTACTTTTGTGGCCTCTCCAGTTGTTGCAGGTGTCTAGTGAGGTACATGCCAAAAAGGCACTGTACTCATTGATTGGCCTAATGAGGGAAGAGTAGAGGGAGACAATGACCTCTTTCTTCCTGGATGCAAAACCCTTAGAAATGAGATGTGCCACATAGAAGGACTTTCTGACCACAGTGGCAATGTGGTGGTCAAAAGAGAGGTTGCTGTCAACCTGTGTTTCCAGATCTCTTATAATGTCTTCTATGTTCAGTGGACTACCATCAATGTGGTAATTCAAGGGAACCGGGTTTTTCCCAAAGGGGATGAAGACACATTTTTTGGCATTGAGCTTAAGGCCGTGGTTATGACACCAGTCATTGGTCTCATTGAAGTCTTTCTGTAGGATGCCAACATCACTTGGGGAGTTAATAATAGCTCCCAACTTGCAATCATCTGTGAACTTTGTCGGCCAGAGTCCCTTCATGTTGGCCTGGACTTCAGAGAAGTAGATACCAAACAGGAGAGGACCCAGGACTGAACCCTGTAGGACTCCACTCGTGACTGGTTGGCAGTCTGACTTGGAGTCAGCTACTTTCACACTGTAGGTTCTATATAAAAGAGGCATTTCTCTCCCAAGAGAGATTTAGGCAGAAAAACAGAAAAACAAGCAGAAGCAGATGCAGACAAAGGACAGCTGTAAGAAGATGGAAGGATGGTACTTCAGCTTGTTTGGATGACTCAGAAGTGAACTGCTGGGCAAAGGAAGGACTAAACTAGATAGATGGAAGCATTTATGATGGATGTCAGACTCAAAGAGGTGGAAGCCAGGACAACAAAAGGACTTAAAATGACCACAGAAAGAAGTAATAAATAAGTGAAAGGCATGGACACTGAATGGGAGGTGACAATGGATAGTGTTGTGGAAAGCTATACTAAATGAAACAGATCATTATCTTATAAAGTATGCCACAGAGAACACAACATCAAAACTTTACAAACAACAGAATGAAGTGAATACATTTCCAGGGTAATGATGGGTAATGCAGTCAATGAGGGCAAAAGGACAAGCCTTCAAGGTAAGTGATACATTTTTCTTAACTACTTACTGATGCAGAATCAATTGCAGTAAACATAAGTTAATGACTAAGTCTTACAAAATATAAGTAATCATTGCTGATTTAACAAATGTGGCCATGAAAAGGAATGCATGGAGGTGCAAGATAAACATAAATAACAACCCGGAGACAAGTGTAATATAAAGGAACAGTGGTGTATATGCAGCATAGTAAACAGCTGTAAAACTGCAAAAAAAAAAAAAATAAATAAATAAATAAATAAATAAATAAATAAATAAAAATAAAATGTTGGACCATCACATAAATTAAGCTGGTGCACCAGATGATGGGCAACAGTGAGAAAGGGAGAACAATAAACGGGAAAGCTGTAATATAAAAAGAATATGACATCTGTACAAGGTTGGTTATGCAGTATATTAGAGAGTAGGACACTAGAAGGGAATAAAATAAAGTTTGAAAATGTTCATGTCCAGGGCATACCCATGCAAATGCAAGAGCCAAAAGGCAAAGCTACATAGGCTGTGGGTGGGAAGGAGGGGTCTGAGCATAGGCAGCTGCCAAGAACACAATATTCAGCACAGAGAGTAGGCCCAGAGGAAGGATTATGAGGAAAGAGTTAAAACAATGGAGGAGTTAATACAGAAATACAAATACCAGAGGCCCAAGGGTGGAACTACTTTGTAGCTGGAGAGATCAGGAAAAAGAATACACAGAGGAAAACAGGAGAAAGGAACAAGCAGGAAAGGGTCGCAGAAGAAGAGAGGATGGCACCCTGGTGGAAATATAAGAGGTTAGAGAAGCAAAGGACCAAACAGATGTATGAAGCATTAAAGGAGAGAAGGTAAGAGAGAATGAGAAAGAATTGGGGAAGGGAGTTGCAGAATACTGGAAGAAAACAATGCAGGTAGTGAGGTACATGCAAAGGGTTCAAGGAGCAGGAGATCAGAGCTTGAGAATACAGCATAGATGGGTCCTGGAGATCAGAGCTTGAGAATACAGCATAGATGGGTCCTAACAGCCATGAGATTGGTAACAGAAGGCAGGAAGCATGGCAGGAGGTGCTGGAGGTGTCAGGAAGGAGAGGCAGGAATGGTGCCCATGTTCTTGGGCTCTGGACAGGCACAAGAAATCTGGAAGCAGGCACAGCTGATTTGAGAATACATATTTCAAAAGGAAGCAGATCATACTTAGGAATTCTACACAAGGAACATAAATAAAAAGTACATTATTTGGAAAGAAAGAAAAGGAAGATTATCAAACTGCTGACTACTGAAGTTAAAACCATCATTACTCAAAAATGGAAGGGGATAGAAACAGCACCAGAACAAGAATTGCACAAAAAGTTCTATGATGTGGAGTGAAGATGGCAGAAACTGAGTAGAATGAGGAAAGGGAGTGAGGGAAAGAAGAAAAGAAAAGTCAATCAAAAGAAGTAATAGAATACTACACGAGTGAAATCATACCGTGCTATATATACTATATTGGTGTGTGTGTGTGTGTGTGTGTGTGTGTGTGTGTGTGTGTGTGTGTGTGTGTGTGTGTGTGTGTATATATACATATATATATGTGTGTGTGTGTGTGTGTGTGTGTGTGTGTGTGTGTGTGTGTGTGTATATACATATATATATGTGTGTGTGTGTGTGTGTGTGTGTGTGTGTGTGTGTGTGTGTGTGTGTGTATATATATATATATATATATATATATATATATATATATATATATATATATGTGTGTGTGTGTGTGTGTGTGTATATAATAGATATGTGTGTATATAAGCATATGTAACATAGACCGTAAATATCTATATCTACATAGTATGGGACTGGCCTGAAAGGATACTGCACTGTTCTTTACAGCTCTTGACAATAACATTTAAGTCAAAGCCAAACACAGGGAAACAGATATGGATGGTTGTGCAGAGCAAGACGTTGTATTTGACTAAACAACTTCACAATTTGCTTCTAATGAAGAAGAAGAGGAAATAAAGTTATGGTCTATCTGGAGGAACCATGTCTAGTTCTTACATGCTTCAGAAATGCAAACATACATGCACTACTTTGTTGTTAATGTTCTGCTTGTGTGCTCATGTTTAAAAAAATGAAGATTTTTTTTAGTCATGTTTAAAATATTATACCATTAAAAAAGGGTTCTGAAGCATCATTCTGTCCCTCACTTTTAGTGAGTTAAAGTGTGGGTCATTCATTGTATGTCAGTACAGAACACAACAACTATAGTTTCTAGCACACAACTCTTGTAACATTGGAATTGTAGGATTATAATGTAAAAACATTCCTTCTGGACAATTACCTTGTCAAAGTGAAATGTCTTGTGTATTTCATTGAAACTATGAGACATGAGACATACTGTGTTGGGCCACTCAAGACGGATAAGTCACAGCAGACAGTTCAGACCAAATATATTCTACTGAAAAAGGTAATATCAATTTACTTTATTATTACTGCCAAGATAACCCCAGCAGACAAAAGCAACCAGTGGCATGTCAAACTGACACTAAAAGATGAGGCCTTCACATTTGAAGGTGTCCACTACAATAATGAAGAACAGCACAGGGCAGGTACATGTATTAGAGGTTATGATGCTGGTGGATTAAAGTCAAAATAATGTCCATCTACTGAGTCTTCAGAGAGGAGAGGGCAGCAAAGTTTGATGCTTGAAATAACTATAAACCACTTGAACATGGAATGTACAAACTAAGAACCAAGATAAACTTGATGTGTTTAACCATGAGATGACAAGAATAAACACTGGGAATTAGGAATTAAAATGGATTGGAGGGGTCATTTTACAATAGATAATCATCTAATCTACTGTGGACAAGAATCTGTCAGTAGAAATTACGTAACTCTCATAACTAATACAAGGTTATCAAAAGTAAGTATTTGGATACACCCCAAAAATTATGATTTGAGCTTAGTCAGACTCCAAGGCAAGATATTCAACATTACAGAGATATAAATTTATGGTTTAACTACAGATAGTAGCAAGGAGGAAACTGCAGAGTTTTATGAGGATTTTTAGCACCTTCTGGAAATAAAATATATTTCAGTCATCATTGCTAACTGAAATGTTAAGAGTTTTTAGTTTAAGTACAACAGAAATCATGGGCAATTGACCTTGAATTGAAATGAAGAAAGAAACAGTCTAGTATAATTCTGCCAAGTTAATTACTGTCATAGAAAACACATTTTTACCAACAGCTTAAGAAACAACTTTTCAAATAGATATCAACGGACAGTTAATATCAAGATCAGAAAACCCTGAAATGCAATAGCATCTCTTAGGCTCGTGTTATACCAGAAGATGCCAACTACACTAAAGAATTTATTTACAGCATCCTCTGAGATGCAGATAATCCCTTCTGATATAACAGTTATTAATCATGCAGTCAGAAGTGCTAATGCAAAATGAGATAGACAAAAGAAGTGTCATTCCTGAAGCGGCACCTGCCAAATTATTTATGTAGTAGAGGGGCTTATTGTTCTATAAATAACATGACAGAGACAAAGTGGACTTTAATGATAGGAAACGTCTGAGGCCTTAAGTGAATTCAACTTGAGCTGCTTCTTGCATCTATTAGAGATGATAGGTAGGTAGATTTTGCTCAAATTTTAGTGAATTACCAAACAAGTACTGACTAAACTATAAGATTATATGGATAAGAACTGTCATACACATGTAGCTGAATTTGTAGAATACTTTAAAAATCTCAGGATGTTTATATTAAGAACAGTCTTTTAGACTCAAAGCTCTCTACGTTATCCAAGGAAAAATGAGTGTTTTGCTTTCTCCTGCCTTAACTGCAGAAATAGTTTTGCTTTTAAACCTATATTAGGGAACATATCCAACCCTGAGAGTTTTAGTGAATCACAGTGTAACAACTTGGTGAACAGATATTTTCCATACTTAGTTTCATTTCTTTCAACATGCTTCACTCAGCAACCCAAGAATTCTTCGCTACATAAGGTTTCCTTTATAGTTATCTCTAAAGTGAAGAAGAAGAATTCATTTGTGTCTTCTGTTGTGTATCTTTCTTTCATATGAAGGATATCTTAGCCATCTACAAAAAATATATGGAGGAAGTTGTTAAGTGGCAAGCAGATTTTGTAAAAGACTAAAATCCCTCAGATCAAGTACATACTGCATTATGTAGTCTAGCTAAAGACAAAAACTATGTTCAGGTTCCAGGGGCATAGGTCATCATGGCTGACAGAGAAAAGGACATGCTATTGGGTTTTCATTTTTGTTACCATAAAAGTTAAGGCTTTCTCTGTTCAGATCAAAAACTAGGTAAAATGATTTACTTCAATTCAGCAGCCAAAATAAAAGCTAGTCATATATTTTGTAATACATTTCAGCTGCACAGCCTGATAAGGATGCCTGACAGCCTTTTCTCTTTGAACTGCTAATAATTATGACTAAAGGGAATTACTGAGTTACCTTTGCTCTTCTTAAAGGAGTTTCTATTAAACTTTTAGGTTATGCAGACGACATTGCATCCATTCTAAATGCCTCAGCAGAATCTTGTTTTCTTAGATACTGCACATTTTCCTCTACACATATATTGCTTGTGAACACTCTTACTGGCTAATTAAACCTTACATCTGCGATCTAATACCCCCTTATCTCTTAACATATTTCACTGTTGTTGACCTAATTTATAGTACATCTGTCCTTATTACCTTTCCTAACTTATCTGAAGATACACCTCTTACAGTATCATCTTCTTTTGGTTATTGCTTATTCCTATCATGCACTTTTTATTCTTGTTAATAGCTTTTATACATTTACATTATTACTGTCAATAGGCCGTATGCATGTAAGTTGTCTTTTTACAATTTTTTCTCCGTTTCATACTGTATGTTCTTTTCATTGTCATATTATAAGTGCTGTTTCATGAGCATTTCACCATGGGCCTCCACTCAAAAGGGACTACTACAATTCAAGTCAGATTATCCCAGTTAATAAATAGGATAATAAATAAATACATACTTTTTACAGCAGTCTTAGTGATTACTGGCATATACATAATGCTTTATCTAATGATAGCATAACTAAAGCTAAAATTTGTGCACTCCCTCTATGAACATTTAAGTACAAATGATATTTGTCATACTTGTACTGGCTGGAAGTCTCAACGTTTCAAGTACTTAGGCATCTACCTAAGTCATTATGTTGCCATTATGGAAAAGGGAACATCTATCTTAGAAAGAAAATTACTTCAGATCTTAACAGATGGCTTAGTCCACTACTTTCATTAATGTGGAGTACCAGTATTCTGAAAATGAATGTCTAGATCCTCTATTTACTATGAACGTTTCACATTCTCCTTAAAAAAGGTGGTTCTCATACAAAGTTTAAAAGTCTTCCATATTTTCTTTGAAGGAATAACTGTGCTGGAATTCCTTAGAACCAGTTAAAAATATCATCCAGTTTCAAAGAGAGGGATATGTTCCCCTAATTTAGAATTTGTTTATATATATAATGTAACTACTTTCTTAGATACTATTAGACAAAACAAATAGAAATTAAGACCAAGTTCAGTTCCCCAGTTCCTGTTTCGGCATTTGCTAATACAGCAGCCCCAAACAACCATCAAGTAAATACCAAGGCAATTTTCCATACCATTCCACATAAAATACCCCTCATTCTGAAACATTCCAGACTTGGAGTTTCAGTCTGCATATGAATAAGTCTCTGTGTTCTATTATGTTTTACCCTAAGATAGATGTGGGGTAACCAGTTGTTACTAACCCAGACTTCAAACATACCTTTATCAGAAAGGGCTAACGTCAGCAGAAAATAACTGAGTTAGGATGTACCACTGGCAGAAGCCCCTTCCAAATTCTATGGTATGCTTTCTCTTGTAAAAACATGTATATGATTTGTAAGGCAATCTAGTATATTTTATTACCAACCACTGGTATATTATGTAACACCAACTTATTTTTGTTAAACTTTAATTTTCTGTTGCTTTTTTCTGTCATGTATCCAAAAATTAAGTCATACTAAGTTATACATCTCACATATATATTTATACTAGAAAATATGAATAAACGTTTCTTCCTTTTCTTCTTTTGGATGTAGATAGTCTTATACCATCAATTTACTGTGATTTAACTTCTTGTTAAGAACCATGCTAGATGTTTGAAACAGATTTTACTGTTTTTTTCTTAGGTTAATCTTGCTGAAATGTTTACTTATAGTTTAAAGTCAGTCCATGAATTTTGCCAACTGCACCTTTAGGAACACACACACACACACACACACACACACACACACACACACACACACACACACACACACACACACACACAGATACACACACACACACTGCTTGTTTTTCAAGGATTTATGTGAAATAAGTATCTAACCTATGCACTAAGATTTTTCAAACTGGCTTAGTTTGACATGACTCGTGGAAATATATTATATATTATGTTCTCCCTACCTGTGCACAGATGGGTATAAATCACAAATTGAGTATTGATGACTTAATAGTTGCGGACAAAGGGCTGACACAGGCTATACTGTAAAATGTATGCTAGTCCAATAAAAGGTGTTACATGACCCTCTGTATTCCAGTGTTTTGTATAAGATAAGTCATGAAATTATCACACTGTACAAACTCTAAAATATTAAATAAAGCAGTGGGAAACAGGCAGCTAGCTAAGAAGTTCAACAATGAACAGCCAGACAACTTATTTCTATGAATGGTGAAGACAACTGTAACAATTATTACTGACTGTGTGGTACATGAAAAGGCACTGATGTGAGTATAATTTTTGATGAAGGTGAACTGAATGAAGCATCACTGAGTTGGAGAATGATGTGATGTTTCAGAAATTTAGAGATTTCTTAATCTAAAGCATAAATAATCAGTTTCAATTTCTTTTGTCTTCTTTTCTTCAAATTACAGCATTTCTCCCCAAGCCTTCCCAGACAGGCACAGATCTGTCATGCTTCATCATGCAGAATTTCAACACTAGCACCATCTCTTCCTATGAAACCACTGTCACACGTTATTACAAATCTTACAAAAAATCCTATATGCCTGCTGCAGTTACTAAATGCTTCTCAAGCAGTACTTTGAAAGGGGATAAAAGTATATGTCAAACAGGCCTGAGGCACACCGTATAGTCAAAATATCTCAGAAAGTGTAAGCCATAGTCATTAACCTGCTGTACTTTTCCTCTCTACTGAGCTTTCCAAACCCTGGTGGAAAGTTTATTTCTAAAATATCAAGTTCCAAATAGAAATTACTTGTCAGTGTCTGCCCCCCCCAGATATACAAAACTATGCAGAGAGGTGTGCCTGACATCCTGAATGATTCAGTGGGGAAAGACATCCATCACTACTGACGTGAAGCAGTAGGTAGACTACCACGTGATCGTTGACTACTGGGTTATCCCCACTATTACTATGACCCATGTATCCTATTAGTGGCATTTTGCCAGCAACAGCAGCCACAACAGAATGGAAAACCTCAGACTTTAACCAGCAATGGTCTTCTGCATTTCTGTGTCCAAAAAAAGATCACCAAGCTAAACATCTTCTTGGGTGATGAGGAACACTGTGCTATATGATTAATTTCTCAGTCACTGCAAGCAGAGATTATATTGTCTGGAAATGCTGCAGATTCTCAGAAAGCCCTTAAGAGACTGAAACTGAACTATGTGTCATACTTTACAAATGCACTCTGAACTTGGTAATAACATACTTCCTCAGTACAGTTCAATGTAGAAGACAAGATTTCTGTAACAAGCCCACTCTGCACTTACTGTATTCCCTCTTTCTCTCTTGGCATAAGAGTCGCCAGTGCAGATTCAAATGAAGAATTGCACTCTGCAATGCCACGTGATCGATGATGTTCCCACCATGTAGAAGTCTTGTTTAGTGTAAGATGCTTCGGTATGCAGAGTGACATATCAAGTGAAATCAGGGATGTAAATGTTAACTTCTGATAGTAACATCTTAGGCAGAATTTCACTGCTATTCCATGAGTTATAAAGGTGATATTGTTTTCTAAAAACATATATTTTTTGGACCCATATGGAGCTCTATAAATCAGTCTAATTCTAAGGAACTCCCTCTGGCCCCTGGCTAAACTTTCCATTCCATATTGGTGTGGCCCTATTGGGAATGACCAGCAAGAGGAAAGCCACATCTAAAACTGGCCAGGGGGATGATGGGTTACCCTAATCCCTTACGAGACATCATTCTTGATGCTTCAATGGGATGGTTACTGTCCGCAGCCTAAACTTTTCACCTACTGTTGAGCAAAAGTAATAGGCTTCCATAGTGGAGCTTAGGAAACCAAGACAAATTATATTATCTATCCCAGAAACTAACTGTGTGCACTCTTTGGAAGATTGTACCTATCATGTCCCAAGACCTTGAGGCACTCAGCGACCTGCGCAAGAGGATGTGCTCAAGTACTAGCATTAAGCCAGTCATACCCTCCCCAGGAAGGGTAACCTGGCAAGTGGCTACCCCCTTCCTACCCAGTTTCTTTAGAATGTAAGCCCCCAAACAGAACCTGAGCAGTCTGGGTCACAATCCCAGCTGTGGCCCTCTGATCCACTGAGCTGGCTGTAGCAATACTGCTTTACTGATGGACATTATACCACCTCACTCAGTGCATGAAAAGAAACTACAGAATCTCCTGTCATACTCCATTCCAGAAGTCCAAAACAGCCATGCTATATTACTGTCAGCAGACTGCTGAAAATGTTCAAGGATTATGACTACACTATCTACATGTGCAAAGCAGATCATTATATTATGACCTGTTTGAGGACAACATACAATCATTCTTCCAGCCGCATGACTTGAAGGATATGACTTATTATCAGGAAAACAGCTTCATGCATAATAGACAAATCATTATAGGTTCATAGGTGTGTACTAGGCTAATGGCCCTGGAGCCTTTACAAGCATAGCCCATAGGATTACCCTGGCATTGTGCCACCCGACCTTAGTTCCCAGTGCCTCTGTTAAGTAGAGCCAGTGGAGTGATCCCCGGGGTGAATTTTCTATTTCCCATCCATTCATCAAGATTTCTCTTGAAGAGGGCCATTGAGGTGCTCTGCTTGACATGTATGAGAAGTCTATTCCATTGCATGGCAATCTGTGGGTTATGAACGTGTCCCTTCAGATTATTCTGTTGTTTGTGGTAATGAGGGTGAGGTCTCTGGAACGTGTGGTGCTGAGGGGCTGGGATTTCTTTAGATGTAGCATTTCTAACAGAGCTGGGTCAGACATGGCTTTGTAAGTCAAGCAGAGATCACCTCTAAGTAGGCAGTATGAGACAGAGAATAGTTGGGAGTTTTTTGAATCTGTCCATATAGGACAAGTGTTTAAGGCCTAAGATCCTCTTTGTGAGGTATGTTTGTGGCCTCTCCAGTTGTTGTAGGTGTCTAGTGAGGTACATGAGAAAATGGGGCATTGTACTTGATGACTGGCCTAATGAAGGAAGAAAAGAGGGAGACAATGACCTTTTGTTTGCTGGATGCAAAACCCTTAGTAATGAGATGTGCCACATGGAAGGACTTTCTGACCACAGTGGCCTTATGAAAAAGGAATCTCAATGCCACTGATAAGATGGGGTGAGTGGAATCGACAGAGGTGGTCACCTCATCATACTCAGATGGGGGGGCATGAACACAGGTGACTTCCTTAGCAAGCTCAGATGGGGGCATGAGTACAGGTGGCCTTGTCAGCATATTCAGATGATGTGGCAGAGGGGGACAAGAGTAGAAGTGGCCTCCTCATCACATTCTGAAGGCTTTGTTACCTTACCTGCCAAGAGGTCTGCACTATTAATAGTCATCCATCTCCACAACCCTGCAATGCAGCATTCGTTACAACATTGTACGATGATACCACTGGCTGTGGTCACCACTGTGGGACATTCTGGTACAATGGTTGTGAAAAGAACTCCTCCAGAGCAGCAACTTTAAGAGGTCACTTTTTCAAAGAAAGAAAGAAAATGAAAAAAAAAAGCCAAAAAATATTAAAAAGCCCTAAATGTATTTATTGCAAAACAATATGAATAGGTCTCCAATCATCCACCATGTCGTAAAACTGAAATAGGAACTAATAAAATGTACATTTCCTCTCATAATTGTTGCTACATCTATTAATTACTGCTGTACAGTTCTTGTTATATATATATGTGTGTGTGTATATGTATGTATATATATATATATATATATATATATATATATATATATATATATATATATTTATTTATTTATTTACTTATTTGCAGCTTGTTTGCCAGGATGGTCCATTGGGCCATGAGGAGCCCATTTTCTATGGAGTCCTGGGGAGAAAAGCTCCAGTAAAATATGCAAATACAAGTTAATTAAAAAGCAAGTTATAACAATAGATGGTACAGCAGTACAGGTAATAAACGGCATTAGTGAAATGCAAAAGCAGGCATTCTTTAAAAAAGAAAATAAAAGTTTTATACAATCATATTTATATGCAAAACCTGTTAATTTCAACAGATGCTTATCAGAGTTAAAAAATCATAGGAGGAAGTTTGCAGATGTACCGGATCCTGGGGAATAGCTTAAGTTGGAGGACTTTATGCAGGATGGGAGCAGGAGCATTCCCACTGAGATGTTAGGTGGGAGTAGAGTAAGGTTTTGAAGGAAGAGGAGCTGCTAGTGGTACAGATTACTGGAAGGATAGTATTCCACAGGCAAGCTAGAGAGAAGGAGAGAAGATATTTGCCTGGTGGACGAGAAGATTTTGTGAGTTAGATTAGGGATCTATTGGGTAGATGCATTTTAAAGGTGGTGGTAAGGGAGGGGCAGAGAGAGAGGGCTACAGACACGTTTGTGTGCTTGGGTAAGCTGAATATAGGTGAGGTAGTTGGGTAGCTCTAGCCAATTAAGTTTGTGAAGGGCAGTGCAATGGTGCGCAGAATATCGGTGGCCTGTTGCAAATTTTGAAATGTTACTATAACAGCAGGAGAGTTTTGTTTTGAGGGAGGATTGTAGGTTAGTAAGGAGTGGGGCTCCATATAGGATGGATGGGATAAAGTAAGTTGTAGAGAGTATTAGCTTGGTGGAGGGGGGAGATATACTGATTGTGATGATAGAGCATACCAAGTTTCGTATGCGTTTTATTGATATTTGCTTGTAGCTGGATATCATACTTGAGCTGGTCATCGATTAGGACTCCTAGTAATTTTGCATAAGATACTATTTTGAGGGGTGTATTATTCTGGGTGGTGATAGTGAAAGTGTTTTTGTTTAGGATGATGTGGTGTTTTTTGAGGGGGTAAATATCATAAGTTTAGTTTTAGTGGCATTGAGTGCTAGATGGTTGTCTTACATCCATTGTTCAGTTAAGGAGAAGGCATTTTGGGTTATTTTTGTTAAAATAAAGATGGATGTGGCAGAACAGATTATAGTGGAGTCATCGGCATATTTGATGAGATTAGTGTTAGGGATGGTCTGATAAAATTCATTTATGAAAATGTTAAATAGTAGGGGCCCTAGAATGGAACTTTGGGGGTACTCCTGTAGGAGTACTGAAGAATGGGGAGGTAGCCCTTTTTCCTTCTGACTGCTTGTTGACTATTTGATAGATAACTGGTAAACCAGTTGATAGTGGAGGGGGCTAGGTTTCCTTTAGAGAGTTTGGTGAGAAGAAGGTTATGAGAGATGGTGTCGAAGGCCTTAGATAGGTCTAGTAGGAGGGTGGACACAATATGGCCAGAGTCGCGAGCTTTGTTAACAGTTTCTAGGAAGGAAAGGAGAGCGGTGGTGGTGCTAGGGTCAGGCCTGAATCCATGTTGTGTGGGGTTAGGAGTTGGTTATGTCTGAGGTAGGTTAACAGTTGTAGGTAGATGCATTTTTCTAGCGGTTTGGAAATGGAGGATAGGATGGCAATTGGTCCATAATTAAGGATGTTACTGTTGCTCCCACCTTTGTGAAGTGAAATAATAAAGGTCTTTTTCTAGAGTTAGGGTACATGACCTTCTGTGATTGACCGATTTATTGGGATAATGATTGGAAGGGCTAT
Organism: Protopterus annectens; assembly: GCF_019279795.1. NCBI lineage: Eukaryota > Metazoa > Chordata > Ceratodontiformes > Protopteridae > Protopterus > Protopterus annectens. Next base: position 1,315,815,878 of record NC_056728.1, on the reverse strand, counting down.
GGATTCTGCAGATATCTTTAAGAAGCAAGAGGGAATTTGGTCTGGGATACTGGAACTTGGTTTTAGCTTTTGTAGAAGTTTTTTTATAGTAGAAATGGGGATGGGTTGTATGGAAAAGGAAGGAGGTTGGGAGCTGGAGGTACTTGAGAAAGGAGAGGTACAAGAGGAGGAGGAGGAGGTAGGTGAAGGTAGGGATGTACAGGTAGGATTGTTAGTGAAGGAGTTTGTTAGTTTGGCTATGGAATCAATGAAGAAAGAGTTGAACTGTGTAGCTAGGTCAGTGTCGGCAGGGGTTTCTTTTTTACCAGGATTTAGGAGAAAGGAGATTCCATACCAGAATTTTTTGGGGTTTGTATTATGATTAGCTTGTACTGTAGAAAAATAGGATTTCTCGTCTGAAATAATATTTTTTTTTTTACTTTGTTACGCAATAATTTGTATTCATTAAGAGTGGTGATAGTTTTGTTTTTGTGGTAGAGTTTCCAAGCTTTCAGACTCTCAAAGCCTAAGGTGTTTTTAGTTAACCAAGGGATGGATTTTTACTTTTAATACATTTTGTTTTCAGGGGGCCAGAGAGTCTAGCAAGTGTAAGAAAGTTGTATTGAAATAGGTAACAGTATTATCTAAGGATAAAGTTTTTAGTGGGTTCCAGTTTGTTTGTTTTAGCAAGTTTGTAAATATAATGGGGTTAAAGTTTGTTAGGGACTGGGAAGAGATACAGGTATGGAATAGTTGTAAGGGGGAGTATAGACGGTGGGTAATGTTAGGAAAATGGTCGCTGAGTGGGTCAGGAAGGATACCACTGTCAGACATAGAGTGAAGATGAGAAACTAGAATCCAGTCAAGGGTACTTCCAGTAGAGAAGCCCATGGAAGGTCTAGTTGTGGCATTGATGAGCTGAGAGAAGTTGTAGAGGTTTATATTTAGAGGGTTTGTGGGAGATTGAATAGTGGCCCAGTTGATGTTTACATCACCCAGGATTATGGTCTCATTAGTCACATTGGTAGAAAACCAAGAGAGAATGTCTTCGAGTGTTGCAACATTGTCTCCAGGAGGGATATAACTATACAGATGAATTTATGTTTGTTTACCTGAAGCAGGGTTGGAATTAATTCTGCATTAGCAAATTGTGGAATAGGTTTGGTGTAGGGAGTAACTGAGAGGGAGGATGAGTAGAGGAGCGACTCCCCCACTTTTTTTGTTTGTTCTATCTTTTCTAATTATGCAGTAGCTGGGTGGTATTAGTTCAGAGTCTTTTATGTGGGGTTTCAACCAACTTTCGGAGATGGACAGGATATCTGGCTGATTGTGGAGAAGTCAGGCATGGAGGTTAGGGATTTTATTCCATATGCTTTGAGCATTTAGAGCTGTGAAGTGGAGGGATTTACTGGTTATGTGGGAAGAATGTGAGGGGGAAGTTGATGAGGGGAAAGGGGGCCAGGGTTTTGGGTGGATATTGCCAGAGAGAAAGACAGTGATGAAATAACAAATATGGGAAAAAAGGTGCTTGGATAACTTAATGTCATGTTTGTGGGTTGTTAGTTTTACTGGAGTAGTATTGATAAGGAAAGGCATAATATTGCTGGAGATGGGTCTAAGTTTATAGGGGAATAGTATACTATTGTTGAAGAAGAAGAGAGAGGGGGAAATGATGATTGAGGAGAGTATAGGTTGTTTGTAGAATGCATTAGTTGTGTGAAAAGGGGAGCGTGACAAGTGTTAAGAGGTTTGGTAAGACAGTTTAGATAGGGCAAGCTGAGAAGAAGAAGTAATTGGATTAGGATTGAGGAAGATATTATCGGCATGGTGTTTGTTCAGATTATTAGTTGTATGAGCTGCTGGGATGGGCTGTAGTAGGTGAGGTTGGATTTTTTTTTTTTTAATTAGTGGGGTGAGATAAGTTGATTGGTGGTTGGAGGGGATGGGTGTGGTTATCTATGTATAAATCTGGATCTACTTCAGTAGATCAAACATATTACAAGTTCGAACTACATATGGTAGAGACCATATGTTCGAACTTGTAATAGTTCAAACACTGAAGTAAAAAAAGAAAAAAACAACAAAAAACAAAATTAAACGTCTGTAGCAGGGGGGCTACACCCCGCTGCACCACCCACACCCCCTTATTTAAATATACCAACTCCGAGATCGCACTACATTGTGGAAAAGGGAAATCTTCCCGTTCCACATTGTACGGAGATCTCCATTCAGTCCGATCAAACATTTACAAGTTCAAACATCTGGTCACGGACATATGAGGTTCGAACTTGCTATATGTTTGATCTACTGAAGGGGACCCATAAATCTAGAGGTGCTATGGGCTGGTGAGATTTGGGGGCAGGGTAGGGGAGCAGAGTGAACCAGCAGGGCGAACGGAGCTGGTAGAGCCAAGAAGAAGGAAGAAGGCAAGACTATGAAGAACAATCAGTGGACTGAATACCAAGCTCAGAGGTAGGAAGGTATGGTGATGAGGTACTGTTTTACTATAGTTATTGATAGGTAGGCAGAGAGGTAGTTAATATTCTATTTTGATATGTACAGTTTATTGCTTCTCTGTTCTTTGTTCTTTTTTTGTGAATTATTTCAACCAGGCAGTACTGCAAATGGCCAGTTGTGATCATCGTACCACCCCGATAAATTTTAAATAAAAATACAATAAAAATTAAATAATCATTTATTATGCATTCTCAAAACAATGAATGATCATAATCCTGAGCTATGTCTCGTGGGCTCCCTTTGTTTCCCCTATTCCAAGTTTCCTCTTCCCTTAACTCCTCCCTTAAGTTATGAAAAACTTAATAAAGATGACAAAAAAGTAACATCTTGGAATTGATTCTGAATTTACCCCATATATAATTTCTACAGATGTCTCTAACTATTCAGATCAATAAAAGAATCCTTACCATTTGAGTGAACATGAAGAGTAGTTGCAAGGATTCTATCACATTCTTGGTGGAAAAATACAGAGCAGTATGCAATACCCTACCACGAGGCAGTGCTTACACAAGGCAGGAATGGAGTGGTTCCTAGTGAAGGACACAAAGTTTCTGGCAACATTTCCTATGATGTTTAATTCTGAGTAAGTACAACGTGGGTGTTTGTGAATATCTTTAGTGCAGAGCAATGTCATACTCTGGCTGCCCTTAAATGGAACTGCACACAAAATAAATACTAACTGATTAACAAAAGGAAGCCGGACTTAAGATAAAATGTTGGAAATGGTCCAGAGACAGTTCCTGGTCCTATACAAAAGACAAACAAGTAAAAATCAGAAGCCCTAAAATGCTGGGAACCACCGGAAACGGTGCAACAAATTTCAAATCAGCAAAGGAAGCTGGTAATTTTTGTGTCTTTCGGCTTTTCCCGGTTAGAGGTTGCCACAGCGGAACTCCGGTCCACTAATGATTGGCAGTAGAGTTTTTACGTGCTGGCTTGCCGGGCCTAACGCACAACCTTCAATGAAGGAACGCCCGAGGGAACAAAATAAACTTCATACAGATCAGTTCCAAAGGACAACTTGGGTCCCTGTTAAAATGAAAAGCATTTCTTTGGAACTGCTTGACTGGCTTGTACTAGGCCACAACTTTGTCATCTAAAAGAATCTGACAGGCAGGAGTTATTGGAATGAGCATCATAATGAAAGAAAATGGAGAAAGACATCTATGCTGTTAGTGGTGGTCAGGATTCAGATACAGATCTAGACTATTAGAAAATTGTTGGTAGGTAGTGTCAAGCAGTCTTTTTCTGACAGAAAGTAAGGAAAGGGCCATGGGGTCAATATTATCTAGTGAAGGCCTGGTGTCACAGCCAATAGTAGTATCCACTATGGCATGCACATTCATACCTCTCAACCTCTTAGGACAAGAAACCTGGACAAAGCCAAAAATAATGGGAGGACAAAGGTGTAAAACAGGGACAGATTTTAAATATTGTTCTTATTCTTAAAAATATAGAAAGTTGGTAGAATAACACATTTTGTGTGAACATGTATTTTATGAAAGATACGAAGTCCAAAACTCATATGACTGTCGTGATCAAGTGACTTCAATCCTCAAAGATCTGCCAGAAAACTGCACATTTTATGAGGAACAGACCAAAAATATGAGCCAAAAATCTGAACATTCTGTGAAAATCTGGGCAGTTGAGAGGTACAGTATGTGCATATTTACATTCCTACCTGCCCTGACATCACTTTATATGCAGTCCTACATAATGAAGCAAACACTTACTACATCACAGCCATTAAAATTCCAAGACATCACTGCCTAAAACTAAATGAGACCTTTTTACTGGGACTAAAATGCAATTGCCATCACAAAAGAAAAAGATTCTTCTCTCTGTTACCAGACTTGCAAACAGTCCGCCATATCAAAAAACAAAATAAAGCGGCTGTGTACCTAATCAACTTGCTAACTCCCCTACTCAAAAGATAGCAGTTTTCCTCTCATTACATGAAATAAGTTACTAAAACACGTAAACAATGAATGGTATAACTGTTTAAAAGGGGATCCAGACTTGCAACCAATGCAGTTTGTCCGATGGTCAATGTCTGAATGACAGACCAGTAAAAGCCACTTTGTGCTATCACACACTGTATACTTTTCCCCTCTGCTGAGTGACTGTGGAGTTGAAGCATATAAATCAAGGGGTTATGGGAGTCTCACCCTACATGGGTGTTGGAGGGGAGATGCCCTCCTACAAAAAGAGCTTGTGTTTAACTTGAAGAGATTATTTTTCAATGAACTGCCTTTGCTGTACTGTTCTTTTACAAATCACAGTATCATTGGTACACCTCACTGATATCCTCAGTAAATCATTCAAATGCAATGACTTAGGTAAAAAAGTATTAGAAAACAACAGACATTTTAAAATTGCAAGAAAAATCTGTTTTAAATAAATCTGTTGTATAATGGCAACGCTTACAGGCCACCAAATGGATCATTTGGGTTTATACATTTCTTGCGATGTTCACCTGCAAGATTTAAGCACTTGTGGGTTAACTGCTCATATCTTGTATAAACATGAATGAACTTGGGACTTGACAGTCACTATTTCATTGCTTGATCAGACAGAGAACAGCAAAAAATACATTCCTTGCCTGGGACTTGGGTCTATCCTCATATTTCCAGCATTCAGATGAGGAGTAGGGATAGGCAACAGAAAGAAGGTAGTATGGAGGAAATTATTTGTTGTTAATAACTAGTGTAATTCTACACTGTCCTCATTAGAGGCTTGAAATACAAGTTGTCAGCAAGGTCAGAACTATCAGGAGTTAGGAGCTCTTGAGAAGGCATTGTAGATATAACACACTTCCAGCAAAAAATATTTGAAACATTTCATGATAATCTTTATTTTATTTATTATTTTTATTTGCAGTTGTTTAACCAGGATAGTCCATTGGGCCTGAAGAACCCGTTTTCAATGGAGTCCTGGGGAGAAAAGCTCCTCATACAGATTACACAAAGATTAATATACACACATAGATTGCATGAAGATTACAGAGGTAAACAGACTGATCAAAAGCATTTCAATC